>NC_133651.1:182113825-182478394 GCF_009905375.1 Apium graveolens
AAAAGTCACATCTAAATCTGAAGCTTCTGGTAAAAAGCCACTTCCAAAACTCAAAGGCATTGTGATAAAAGAAAGGACAAATACTGAAGCAATATTGGTTAAATCACAACCGCAGATAGATCCAAGATCCAAGGGTAAAGAAAAGGTTGGTGAACCTATCAAGGTTTATGTGCCTCCTGAGAATGAAGAAATCACTGATGAAGAGGATGATCTTGCTCTGACTTCAAGAAAAGTTCTTAAAATAACCTCTGACATGGCTCAAGTTGTTCAGAGTCAAGAGACAGTAAGTTCTGATATTCCAAAGAAGCAAGTAACCTCTGACATAGCTCAAGTTAACTTGATATCATAAGATAGATCAAAGAAACTCCTACCAGGATTCACTAAAGCAAAACAGACTCAACCTTTGAAGACTGCTGCAAGTGGTTTTGAAGCAAGAGATAAAACTGGATTGGGAAGTGGTGATGAAAGAAGAATACAGAACACTACCAATGATCCAACTTCCTTGAGTGAACCAGGTATTGGAGCAACACCTGAGAGATTAAATCAACTGGAATCTGTACAAATGGTTTACCATACCTACTTGAAAGAACACATATTGTTGTACTTCATGACATATGGTAGGGTTTATCATATAAGACAAAATGCCATTCCTTTGAAGTATTTTGAAGAATTGGAGCATGTACTATTCTTACTTCAAGTGGATGACAGATTGACAGGAAGTGCTGCAAACTATTTGAAGGATCAGATTCTGAGATAGAAAAGGCTTTATTCTATTAAGTCTGACAGCATATACGTTCCAAAGTACAGAGATCAGAAGGGTGATATAGTTGAAATGAAGCCCAATACTGCTAAAATTATAACTACCTTTCTGGGTTACAGGGCTGTGGAATTCAATCTTGAGTCTGATAAAGCTTATTTGATCAGACTGGATCAGGATATAAGAAAAGCAAAGATTAATGATCTCAGGGTTGCAATCTTTCAAATTGGTGAAGATAATGCAGAGCTTAAAGATGCCAAAAGGAGGATGATTGATGAACTTAGATATGCTGAGAGATATTTGTTGAAGAACTATCTCAGAACAACTCCTGACATCAGAGAGATCAGAAGATGAAGCCAAGTCAAGATCTACAACTGATTAAATTCTGATATTTGTACAGACTGAAGCTGTTATCAGAAGTTAAATATTGGTAAAGCTTTAAGGACTGTAAGTTGTAGTTATCTAGTCTAATTCTCATGCATTTGTACTTAATGTTTTTGACATCATTAAATATCTGTTAAACTTGTATATTATGTTAATTTACAAGTTGGGGGAGATTGTTAGATATATTTGATAATGTCATGGTTAATATGATTTATGTTTAGTTTTCAGATCTTACTTAAACAGGATAAATCAGTACTTACTGGAAGTCAGGACTTAAGGATATCAGTACTTATATTATCAGGAGATAATCATCAGAAGATGGATATCAGAACTTAAGTGCTGAAGGATGTTCATATAAGGACAGTAGCTGATTAAAGGAAAGAAGATCGAGATAAACATAAGAAGAGATATGCATGAAGAAGGAATTCTATGAAGAATAGAATACTTGGAAGAAAAGATATCTGATTGATATATTTTAGGAAGCAGAATTATATTCCATATCAATTAGCGATTATCTTATAACTGTGTAGTATATAAACACAGACATAGGGTTTACACTAGAAGTGTTATCATATTCGAGAAGATTATTCAATATAACCCTAGCAGCTCTCGTGATATTTGTTCATCACTGAGAGGTAACAGTTCCATACTGTAACAGGGTTTATTGTTTCAATAAAGTTTGTTTTCTGTTACTTGAGATATTAAAGTTCGATTTGATTGTACTTTACACTGTATTCACCCCCTCTACAGTGTGTTTGACCTAACAGGGGAAAAGCTGGCACCCTAGGGAGGGATTTTGAAGTCGAAATTTCGAAGGAAGTGATACAACTCTGATAAGGTTGGTCATAGGTCTTCTGACTGCAAGAAGCCCAAGAAGGCCAACAAGAAGAAAGAAGAAAACATGGTTGATAATATCTCCAAGGAGATGGGTGATATAGACCTTTGTGCTATGGTCACTGAAGTGAACCTGGTCGGTTTTAATCCGCGTGAATGGTGGATTGATACTAGTGCTACTAGGCATGTTTGCTTAGACAAGACAATTTTCTCTAGCCTCAAAGCTTCCGATGCTGGTGAGAAGCTCTATATCCGCAACTTCTACCATTGAGGGTGAAGGCACGGTGATCTTGAAGATGACCTCTGGGAAGAATCTGACTTTAAAGAATGTACTTTATGTGCCTGATAATCTCAAGAACCTTGTGTCTGGTTCTCTATTGAATAAGTATGGCTTTCGCATTGTAATAGAGAGATAAAGTTATTTTGTCTAAGAGTGGTATGTTTGTAGGCAAGGGTTATGTAACCGATGGGCTTTTTAAGCTCAATGTGATGTCCATTAAGGACGATAATGAAATGAAGAATTCTTCTTCTTACTTGCTTGAGTCTTCTAATTTATGGCATGCTAGATTAGGACATGTAAATTATGACACTTTACAATGTTTAAGTGCAAAAGAATACATACGAAAACTCATTATTGATTCAAAACATAAGTGTGAGACTTGTTTTGAGGCAAAATTAACGAGATCATCATTTAAACGTGTGGAAAGGAACACCAAAGTACTAGAACTAATACATAACGATATATGTGATTTAAAATTTGCTCCAATAAGAGGAGGAAACAAGTATTTTATTACATTCATTGATGATTGTACAAAATACTGCTATGTATATTTGTTGAAAAGCAAAGATGAAGCTATAGATAAATTTAAAATCTATAAAGAAGAAGTTAAGACACAACAAACTGAGAAAATCAAAACGATACGAAGTGATCGTGGAGGTGAATATGTTGAACCGTTTGGGGAATTCTGTTTACAACATGATATAATCCATGAGGTCACTGCACCATACTCCTCTCAGTCAAATGGTGTGGCTGAGAGGAAGAATCGCAATCTGAAAGAAATGATGAATGTGATGTTGTTAAGCTCTGGGCTTCCACAATCGATGTGGGGAGAAGCCATCTTAAGCGCAAATAATATTTTAAATATTACGATGCACAAGAATAAGGATGTAAGTCCTTATGAAATGTGGAAGAAAAAGAAACCAAGTTATAAACACCTGAAAGTGTGGGGATGCCTTGCAAAGGTACTGATCCCTACACCGAAGAAGGTGAAGATAGGTCCTAAGAATGTGATTGTATCTTCATCGGATATCCTCCACACAGTACTGTATATCTATTTCTTGTTCATAAATCCAAGATTCCTGATATTCAAAAGAATACCATTATGGAATCAAGGAATGCCTCATTCTTTGAGACGATATTTCCCTGTAATCCAGGAAACCAACAACCTACGATGTCTAAACGATCTCATGAGTCTATAGATGACGATAATGAGAGTGACGAAAGTGAAGATGAAAATGTGGGGTAGTGAGTAGGAGCAAAAGACAACGAACGGAGAATTCCTATGGGTCTGATTTTATGACCTATTTGCTCGAAGAAGGTGACACAAAAACCTATAAGGAGGAAATTACCTCACCTGATGGGCCTATGTGGAAAGAGGCCATCGAGAATGAAGTTGATTCAATTATGCAAAATCATACTTGGGAATTAGTGGACTTGCCAACTGGTTGCAAACCATTAGGTAGCAAGTGGGTTTTCAAGAAGAAGTTGAAAACTGATGGCACCATTGATAAGTATAAGGCCAGACTTGTAATTAAAGGATACAAGCAACAAAAAGGTCTTGATTACTTTGATACATATTCTCTTGTAACGAGAATAACGTCCATAAGCATGATGTTTGTTATTGCTGCAATGCGTAATCTAACTGTACATCAAATGGATGTGAAAACAGCTTTCCTAAATGGAGACATAGATGAGGAAATCTATATGGAACAACCTGAAGGGTTTTTTGTCCCAGGACAAGAAAGGAAAGTTTATAGATTGGTGAAATCATTGTATGGTTTGAAGCAAGCGCCTATAAAATGGCATAAAAAATTTGATGAGGTCGTGCTGGCCAATGGCTTCAAAATCAATGAATGTGATAGTTGTGCATATTACAAGGATAACGAGAATGGCTATGTCAAGGAGAATGACAGTGGCTATATCATGATGACACTATATGTAGATGATCTACTTATTGCCGGAAGCAATGATAAAGTGATCAAATTTACAAAGGACATGTTGAAATCAAGATTCGACATGAAAGACATGGGACTAGCAAATGTAAATCTGGGAATTCAAATTTCTAGAACATAAGAGGGTCTCACATTAAGTCAACCACATTATGATGACAAGATCCTTGAGAAGTTTCTTAAGGATGACTTTTGAGAAAGCTAAGACACCTGTGGATATGACTTTGCACCTATCCAAGAACAAAGGTGTAGCTGTTTCCCAATTGGAATACTCGAGGATAATTGGTAGTCTGATGTACCTCATGAGCTGTACAAGACCATACATTGCATACTCAATTAGCAAGTTGAGTAGGTTTACGAGTAATCCAGGAGCTGATCACTAGAAAGTGATCATAAGGGTACTAAGGTACTTGAGGGGAACTCGAGACTATGGACTGCACTATGGCAGATACCCAGCAGTATTAGAAGGATATACTGACGCAAATTGGATATCTAGCAAGAAAGCACTTAAGTCTATGAGTGGCCATGTGTTTACATTAGCTGGAGCGGCAATATCTTAGAAATTCTCAAAAAAAATGGTGATAACTCATTCCACAATGGAAGCTGAGTTTGTGGCACTAGATAAATATGCCGAAGAGGATGAATATCTACGTCAGTTTCTGGAGGATATTCCAATATGGCCAAAGCCTGGAATTACAATAGGGATTCACTGTGATAGTCAATCTGCTATTGGCAGAGCTCAGAGCACGATGTATAATGGAAAGTCTTATCATATACGACGATGACACAGTTCCATTAGACAATTGATCTCAACCGGAATTATCACTATTGACTATATACCGTCAAAAGATAATATCGCGGATCCACTAACTAAAGGGTTATGAAGAGAAGTGGTTGAGAAATCATCGAGAGGGATGGACCTTAAGCCTATTGCTTAACAGCATTACGGTGGACACCCAACTATTGCTGACTGGAGATCCCAAGAACTTGGTTCAATGGGACAACTAAATCATGATGACCAAATCACTGTGGGGGTAACCCCTGGCATGTTCCTATGATGAGGAAACAGTGAGACTCGTAAGGTACGAGGTTAAGCTTTGAGCTTTTAATGATCTCTGATGAATACATGGAGTTCAGGAGTGAACGCATGGAATCCAGTTGAGTAAACACAGGTTACTCTATAAGATAAAGATCACCTATGTGGGAGAGAAGTGGGGCCGCTTCAAAGGAGAATTGCAAGGCACAATTCTTTAGAAACTTCTGCAGAACAAGGACGATGTTCCATGACCAAAATGAACATTCTCATGAGAGCTGAATGAATCAGAAATGATATAGTGATAAGTATATCATCGTTTACATAAACGGTCGAACAATTCAAGGACAAGCACGTCTACTGTCTACCAGTAAAGTCGGTATGCTTATTCGAGCGAAGGTTCAAGGAGCATTCTCTACCTATCGTATGCTATATTTGATCGAAGAAACTATCACCAAGTCAAACTCCGTGTCTGTCTGTCTGGGGTGTGCTACTGAAATATCAATCTCATCCATGTGGGGGATTATTGGAAAATGTGGGTATTGAGCCCCACATTGTCAAGTCATTTTGAGCCGTTCTTGAGTGGGTGACGCTTGGAGTATGTTCTCCTCCATGAAAGCTTTCTGAGGCACTTTGAAACACTCGAAATGGTTAAGGGATGAATGAGATGTGATCATACAAAGTTGGTCCCTTGAAGGTGGAAATGTAGAAAGGAAAACTTGTATCCCACATTAAAATGGAAAAGGGGTTTCGATTGCTTTATATAGCACAACACTTTAGTAGTGTTTAAAAGTGTTAGTAAGGTGTTGCTCCATCTCCTACTTGCGCGCGCAAGTGGGGATGAAAATTGTGGGATTTCGAGGGGTAATCCGAGGCTTGCAAAGCCTTCGGGCTTGGCCGGGTGTGCGGCGTGCGGACACGAATGTAGCAGAAAATTGGACCAAATAATCACAGACTAATTTTGCTAATTTAATTTCCACTGGACTTGGGCTCTTAAATAAATATTAATTTTTCAGTATTTATTTTTATAAATACGAATATGAATTGATTTGACAGTTATAATTTGATTCAAATACGGATGATAATTGACTCTCGAATTAAATTTAATTAACGCGTTTAATTAAGTAAGAGAAGTAGTGCACACGTTTCTCTATGCTTATATATCTTCGTTATAGGGTTTAGGAATAACACACTCAATATATATAGTCGTCCTCCTCCTAAACATAAACCCCCCCTCTCTCTCTCTCTCTCTCTCTCACTTTCTCTCTCTCTCTCTCTCTCTCTCTCTCTCTCTCTCTCTCTCTCTCTCTCTCTCTCTCTCTCTCTCTCTCTCTCTCTCTCTCTCTCTCTCTCTCTCTCTCTCTCTCTCTCTCTCTCTCTCTCTCTCTCTCTCTCTCTCTCTCTCTCTCTCTCTCTCTCTCTCTCTCGGTGATGGTTTCGTCCCCGTTGAAGCTCGCTGAAGGTACTCGTTATCCATAACGCCGCCGCCACCTCATTTTATCTTGGGAGGCTATCGACTCGCACATACGGTGAGAGGAGAAATAGTTTTAAGGAGACAGTTTCAACTGGACTCGAGGATCTCCCTTCTGTTTATATCCTTTCTTTCTCTATTTGATTTCGTTTACTCACACACACACTTGTTTGATTTATGTGTATTAATCATAGATTGTATTCACAATTTCTACTCCGGGGAAGGATTAGATTTTTTCGGTGCGCCAACAAAGATGCTTATAATAAACTGTTCGGGGAAGATGAGCATTACTAACCCTGCAACATTCTTTGCTATTCATGTTCGTTCAACCATTGTAAATCTCATCTTTTCTCAGATTACAGTTGTAACTGGTCAGGTGAGATTCTTGATACCTTAAATAATCCCTCTCTCTCTCTCTCGGCTTGCCTTTCTTGGTCAACACAAATTCCAGAAATATTGAAGTTATTACATTTACAGAAAAATCATGTATACCCGATTAACTACTCTGGTGTTCAGGCTGACAGCGAAGAATAATATTTTGATTGGTAACATATCTATAAGACACGCTGTTTTACGTTCTTACTGCAATCCATGTCATTGCAGTCTTTCTTAATATGTATATTTACACATTCTTCCAAGACTCGGTTTTTTATGGTAACGCCCTTCTATAATCCCAGGTACTCAGGCAGCACTTTGCCACCAAACCTAGCAGGGGGAAAATGCTAAACATAGACCTCCAAGTGATATTCTTCAAAGATATCTGACCCTTGAGCAGGCAGAAAAGAACTAGAGCCCGCTATCTTGTATTTGCGATTAAAAAGAGAATTAAAAAAATGGCAATCCAAGTAGGTGTTTGAAAATTACATGTTCACTTTTGTCAACGCCTTTTGCAATGTACATTTTTGTTCATGAACCTGGACCAATTAGGGCACGCCCAAATACTGACTACAAAATGTCATAGAAAGGAACAACATGGAACAACAATTTCTAACTCTATAAATAGCTTCATCAAGCTTCATGCTAATCTGCACATATTTATTTCGTGTAATCACAGTGCATAAATAATATATTTGGAGGGCAGCGTTTGAATGTTTTGAAGTAAGAATTTGGTGTGATGGCAGACATAGCGTACTAGACTGCTAGCTATAATATACTTGACCAATTCGACTATTCAAGAATTAAGATAAGTATGCTTTCTAAATCATATTAAAGAAGACACATATCTTCACTAGCTAGTGTTTAATTACACACAAAAAAGAGAAGGGTGAGGGAGGAATATTAGCTGGGCTAAAACTAAGGGATCAATATGCATATTATCCGGATATATGATATACTTTATTCTCCCCGTCTCCCTACTATAATCTTATATTTTCTAGGGCTGAGGCCTGAGGCCATCTCCAACGGCTTCCATCCAAAAATTCAAATTTGGATCATCAACTGATGCAAATACAGATCCAAATTTCTGACCAACTCCAACAGTGTGATCCAAATATTTGTTCTAAATTATTTTTTACATATAATAATATCATATTAAGCAATTTTATCTTAAATTTATCATTTAATCATTATTAACAATTTATATAATATTTCATAAATTAATTAAATCAAAAATATTAATATACATAAAAATATTAAAATTGTGCACTTAATTCACGAAAAACACATTCATTGCAATAATTAACATACCAAATATTATTGATACATACTAATTTTCCGAATTAATATATTTTTCCCACAAATACTCAATTAATGCATCTCTTAGTGCAATATGTGCCTCTTTATTTTTTATCTTTCTAAAGCGGTCTATGAATTCTTGAAATCGAGCATTTTCATCGATCGGAATAGTCTCAACTTTTGGATCCGGCACTTCTGACTCTTCAATCTAGTTCTATTTAAATTTTAATAAAATTATGTTTTCTCAATATTTTAAGTTTTAGTTTAAAAATAAATTTTGTTAACTATTAATTATATTTTGCTATTAATTATATAATTAAAAAATCAAAAATTAATTTAAAATCTCATAAACTACAAATAACAAAATCATTATTTTATATTAAACAAAGTGATCAAAATTTGGATCAGTGAACAGTAGTGATCCAAATTTGGATCAGTACTGTTCACTGATCCAAATTTGGATCACTGTTGGAGGAAAATTTGGGGTAATCTGCCCCAAATTTGGATATTTGGATCACTGTTGGATTTGCCCTTAAGGTCTTAAAAAAACTCTATATCATTTGGACGAGGCTTTCTGAAGTAGCAAATAGTCTGGAAAAGAATTATACGTGTTAAAGGGAGAATTTCATTTAACAGTATTTTGGAGATTGATGGCTGGAATAAAGATCAAAGGTGGTATTTGAGGGCGGAGGAAGGTTGTGTATGGTGATGAATGAACTTGTATGATGACTCCTCAAGAAAGAATAGGGTTTTCTTTATTTTTTATCAAGTGTCAACTCATGTCTAATGCTAAGTGCCTACGCATCCTATTTATAGGGATCAAGCCTCGTGTAGATCTTGGGAAACAAGTCATCTAGGCTAGGGTTCGGATTTTTTCTACCCATGCAGCCCAAGCCAATATCTAAGTCATGCCTTCATCAAATTAGTCACGTAAACCTCAACCGACCCCACATGCTTCCTACAATATCACGGCATCTCCGAATTTCTACCCGTGATTGTAGGAATGTCCCATGCCAGTCCCATGCCAGTCCCAAAATTCATGAACAACTTGGTCATCTATGAGTCTTTTTCCATATTTCATATAAATTCATCTAAAACGAGTCATTCGGGTCACCTCAGCTCGCACTAGCTCTTACTAGACCAATAAGTGAGCTTTCTCCTTCATTATCCCACTGGAAGTGAGCTCACGAGCCCAGCTCACGTGTGGATAGGCTCTTTCATCTTATACACGATGCGAGTTAGATGTCATGTGGTGGGCTTGTAGTCCATCAATCCTATTTATAAGGTGATGCGAGCCCACGAGCCTAGCACAAATAATGTATTCACGAACCCAGCTCACACAATGAGCCCACGAGCCCAAATCACACGATGCGAGCCCAACTTATGTAATGAGCCATAAGTCCAGTTCGTACCATGAGCCCACGAGACTAACTCGCATAATGAGCCTATCCCATTAAAACTTTGTATTCCTTAAAGGCTCATGCTTTTAATAGACAGGCTAAGGTGCGAGCCCACTGGCCCAGTTCACTTTCCAGTTATTAAGGCCCAACCTTCCAATATACTAATGGGGACCTGTTTAGGACCCATTCCAAAAAGCAGGCATAACAACTAGCCCCAATATTCTTAGTCGTATTTTGGGGCTAGGAATTTTTTAAAATCTACTTATCTTTTTCTACGAGTACGAGCCCATGGGACCGCGTGCATGTATGGCCTCACAACTATTCCAATAGTGTCTTTTGAGTGGTTGACATCTATAAGACAGCTGTCATGGGGATCCGTGTTATCCACCAGGATGATGACACGTGTTATCATCACTTTCTCTATCCTATCCCCTATAAATATGAGAGATTCACTATCCATTTCTCACTTTTCCAAGAACATTTACAAATTGCTGTACCTTTTTCTCAAGGATCTACCAAGGCCAAGACAACCATCACTACCTAGACCATTTACAGGCGGCGTTATTCTCCGGCGACAGATTCTTTAGGATCTTAATTTGAATCATCAACAAGTTTCATTTTGATAAAAAATTATGTATTTTCATTATTATTTGTTCATATGTATTATGCGAGCACACACCACATGTTCGACGCGAGTCTATTTTAACACACAAACTCACAAATCGTGATACGAGCCCATGGGCTCGCGTAGACTTTTAGGTATGGCCCCATTTTCGTGTGCGATGTGAGGACACTAGCTCATTTATGCTTTTACTTTATAGGGCCACACACTAACATTCACCATCTTCTACAGATTTCGAGTGCATCTTCAGCCCGCTCTTATGGGTCATCTCGCTCTTTTACGAGCCCGGCTCACTCTTCAGCTACCTCTTCCCCTCTTAACCAATATCCATTCAAACAACGAGGCTGCAAACATTTCCAGCGCGAGCAGACTTCTCAATCTGGTAGTCTCAATCAGCCTATTTCTCCCAGCTCCGCTATCACCCTACAGAAGGCCAGGAACATAGCTCGAGTCAAAAATGAGATGCGTGCTAGTGGCTCCATCTCGCTGAACATCCACCTCGGCCCCAACCCTAAAGACTACACCAGGGAAACCAACATTTATAATTGGAGAAGTAGACCTATGAATCTTTCCAAGATTCCTAAATCATTTCGAGTGGAGGAGCTTCTCAGGCACGAGCCCACTCCCATCGACAGGGAGCGAGCTGATGAGATCTTGAGATAAATGGTTCAAGAAAGAGAGGCCCTCCTTAAACTGGCTGCAAATACTGCCCTCGACCCCATTCACCTTGACTCAGAGTGAAAGGATATTTTTTGATATATTATTTATTTTGGTATTTATACAATTAAACATAAAATTTAAATACACGTAGATCCTCTCTGTTGAGTGGCATTTATGACACTTTATTACGCTTTGTAAAGCTTTAAATCAGTGTATTTGTACTCAAGTTGTTGGTGTTTTTACGTGTTTTTGTATTGCAGGCATTTTCCAGGTAATCAGGTAAATTAGCATGGTTTTAGTGCTAATTTAGTGTTTGGATGGTGGTTGAATAAAGGCTCGTGAAAAGACCGGCTCAAATCAGCAAGGAGAAAGAAGAAGTCAGAATTTTATGCAGAAGGACGGCACACCCGCGCTAGTCAAGCGCGCAGCCGCGCCAGGTCGGGGTAGCAGAATTCTGTTTTTAATAGGATTATGAGAGTTTGAAGCCCTGGTCAATTCTATAACATATATATACATAAATAAAGACGTTTTTCATAAGGAGAGACGTACAAAAGCTAAGGAAAAGGAGTAAGAAAGACCAGAGAACACAATTCAACCAAGGCGAAGAAGATCTAGTTTATTCTTGTGATTCTTTGTTTTAAGTTATAACTTTGGATGCTAGTTTTCTTATTCTTGAACCTTTACTTGTGTTTCGTATTTAGTTTATTATTTATTCAGTATAAAAACTACGTTTATTATACCATGCTTTCATCGGAACCCACATTGATGATGAGTCCGGTTATGGGCTAATCGTTATCATGGGGTTCTAGCGGATTTATTTATGAATTTCTTTAGTTAATTTGTTTCGATGCCTTAGTGTGTGGTGATTGTATGATAACCTAGTATTGGTTGTGCTTATTCGTCTTATCAGCGTCGCGAACTTATAAGATAGTGTGTTAATTCTTAATGAAGCGAAAGTGAATTAAAGGATTTAGAACTTACCATGCTAGCATAGGTTCATGTGTTATTGTTATGCATGATTCGTAGGTAATTTTAACCATCTTACTTGCCCTATGTAATCACAATAGATAACTTGTGCATTAAACCGTTATGTTGTCAAATTCTATAGACATATAGGGTCTCAATATAATTGATGTATATTCAACTTATATCTCTTTTATGGATGTCTGGTAGTATAGTACTCGTACAACGAAAGTTAGCATTTATCAGTTTCGTGTTATCTGATTAGTGTCACCACCATTACATGCTAAGGTTAAGAACGAAAAGGCTATTGAATGAAGTACTTAATGAATTTATAATCTTATGTTTGTGTCATATATTATTCAACTCTATTTACTCCCTTTAGTTAATTTTCTCTAGTATAATTCTCAATAGTTACTCGTAGTATAAACAGACCCAAATTTGTTATTCGTCTTAGAATTGAAGAATAGCCATATCGTTGTTGCATAAGTGCATAAATCTCATAGTCAATCTAAGCTTGTCCTTGTGGGAACGAACTAGAAATAATTCTATATTACTTGCGAATGCATATACTTGCGTGAATTTTAGCGCATGTTTAGCGACTAACAAGTTTTTGGCGCGTGTTTATAGCCCATTCCATGTATACGTGAAGTAATTTTCTCTCGTTTCGTAAAATCAGCATTTGTCAGAGAAAATTATTCAAAAATACTCTAAAATATTTCCTACCGTCCAAATATATTTTAAATAAATTAGGAAATATATTTTAAGTATTTATTCAAGTCAAAACTTTGGTCAAAAGATCCATATATTTAATTTCAAGACCAATGGTATTTTTACTCGGAAGAAAAGGCTGACATAACAGTTTAATTTTTAAATAAAATAATTTTACGTACTAGAATTACTTGAAATTTGGTATGGATCATTTAAATGGTATTTTATATACATGGTAACAATTTCGTAACATTTCGAGAATTTTTGTCCAGGCACAAATTTCGAGGTAGTTGGTCCCACAGTGGACCATGTTTGACCTAGTTACCATTGACCAAGGTCGACCAAAACTTCCAGGACATCATTTTATAATATTTAGGTAATTATTATATTTTTTACGGTATTTATTTAAGAGTTTTTAGGGTGGTCAAAATTATTGGTGTTTAATGCTTAATTAAGTGATTAAATAAAAGATTAAAAGAAAAAGGAAAATATATTGTTATATAAAGAAATCAGCTGAGTTTTTGAATCACATAAACTTTTGTCTCATATGACAAGTTTCAAAGAAACACAACTAACAAACTTTGCTTTCCATGCCATCAATCAATGTGACATACATCATCCACCATCCATTTTCCTTAAATCTCCACCATTCAATCCACCCAACTTTTCCTATAAATAAACCCCTACCCCAACCCATTTCAACCAAGCTAAAGAGCCACAAAGTTGCTGGGATTTTTTTTAAGAGTATCATCTCTTCATCTCTTTCAAATCTAAACACATACTTCATCTCAAAAACCTTCCCTCTCTTCTATATACTTATATATATACAAGGTTTTTGAAATCCAAGCTTAGCTTCACTCAACCAAGCTTGTTCCCACCAAGTGAGCTCATCCACTACCACTCTCTAGCCTCCCGAAGGGCTGCCCAAGTTCGACCATAGTGCCGAAATCTGGCCGAACCTCGGCGAATTTTTCCGGCGAATATGTACAATCATAGGATAAGAAGTCACTAGAGTTGACACCCGATGATAGTTTACACATTGAAGGATTTGCATTGAATGTCTTTGCAAAGGCAGACATGTTACGACCGACATTTTATGTAATATTATTTGTGAATTTGGTATAATATTAAAGTCAAATGAAAATATATTCAATGATTGTACGCTAGTGTGAGTGAAAATTTCTGCATTATAAATTTGCTTTGTGTAGTATATGATTTTTCAAAGCAAGAGTTTATTTAATTTCTTTATTTTTGATTTATAAGGAATATTCTAAGCTTTGGAAAAATTTTCTTTTAAAAGGTATTTTGTTCACAAATTTTGAAAATGATTTTATAAAGTCTCTAAAAATCCAAGTTATTTTATGGTATAAATTTTATAATTTTTGAACTTGTATTTTATTTTATAAAAATAAATTATTATAAATTTTAGTTGTCATATTTATCAAATTACATAAGAGACCATGCATGCAAATCACCCTTCTATTCTCTCAAAGGGCAAATAAGACTTTTCCAACCCCACTAACTCATTTGATTATTACCAAATTACTACATTAGCCTTGCATGCAAAATGGCCTAACTTTAGCTAAAGGACATTTTTGTAAGTTCTCACTTCCACTCATTATTTGTCAACCAAAAAGCATAAAACAAAAAAATCAAAGTGGGAGAAATCATTCCACTCATTCCACACTCCAACACACCACAAATTTTCTCTCTTTTCCCCCTCCCACCTTGCTCTCGGCCGAAGGCCAAATCTCCCACCCCCCTTCCATTTTTCAATTCATTCTTCATCTTCCCAAGTGTAAATCTTTTACCTACATTCATCTTATATCCTTTCCAAGTGTTTTGAGACTTGGAAGTTGAAGTTCCATGGATGCATGTGTAGTTCTTATGTGATCTCCAAAGAGAAACTCTTGATTCTTGTGAATTCAAGAGCTCTCTATGAGATATATTATGTATATATGTTAACTAAGTGTTTGATGGAGATATCATGCTTTAAAATCCTTTGTATGCTACTGAAATTTGATTATATATTTATGTTTAGCCATGCATGCTAGTTTTAAGACATTAAAATGATGATCAACCATGTTTTGCATGCTATTCTTTTCGAAATCATGTTGTTATGTTTAAAAATCTATAAATGCGAAATAGGTGTCCTTAAAATAGATTGTTTCCATGATAAATTTCTTATTAATACTTAAAAGAAGTTATATTTCATGATTATTAAGGATGAGTATTAGCTGCAAGTCGATTTTGCAAGCATTTAAAACTTTATGCCTAGCCGAAATCTTGTTATGTGCTTTCCATGAGTTGCATGTTATATATTTAGTTGCATGTTGTTGTTTTTGGGCATGGATGATCTCACCCAAGGTTATTTTTAGAATAAGGGAGTTAGTTCAGTAGATTACCATGTATAAGTCTTGGTTTAAGTATTGAGTTGTTGTTAGTGAGTTTGTCAAGTCAAAACCTTGGAAAATGAGAGTTACAGTTTCTGCAGAAAATCAGTTTAGTACCCTGAGGTTTAGAGTGAGTTTTGACCATGTCATTGATGTGCACTTTGAGGCCCAAGCCACCAGAAGTTAGTATTGGGAGTATACAAAAGGTTTTAGGAGTTGGTTGGAGGTTTGCATGTCATTTGGTTAGGTGCACAAGTAGAATAACAAAATCTGTCCAGCAGGGGACAATTTTGTTGCAACTTAGAAATAGGGAGATTTGACCATGTCATGGGTAGACCCTCATTAGGCTCAATTGGGCCTTAGTTAGAGGGAGTGTCAGAGAAGTTTTTCCAACCATAGTTCATATGATATGAGTTAGAACCATGTGTCACAAGTTAATTCAAATCAGGGCGTTTTCTGCCCAGAAAAGCAGGGGAACCTTGGACTTTTAGCTTAGGCCCAAGAAGGCCCAAGCCAGGCCCTTGAGCCACATCAAGTTTGTGAGATGCCCTTAGGTCAAGAGAGTCTTGTGTAAAAGTTTTGAAGGAAAACTTGTAGTTTAAGAGTGTCTAATGCACTCAAGAAACTATAGTTGTCATTCTGAAATTTGCACCAATGAGCAATTTCACTTATCATGTAGTTTTAGAACACTTAGAAGTGAGTATTAGGTCGACCACCATAGTTGTAAGATGGTATAAGGTCAGTAGAGAAAAAGGCACAAGTGAGGGTCAATAGGTTTTGGATAATTTAGGAAAGGCACATCGAGTTAGGGAGCCAAAATTTGAAGACTTTGTCTAGTTTAGCGACCAAGTGACTTAAGTGGTGAGTCGAGATCATCCAAGCCTAGTGTTGCATTATGGTATATATGGTATTATTTGATATTAATATACGATATGTGATTATGTGGCTACATGTGTATATTTGAAATATAAAGGTGGATATAAATTAGGTGTGTATAGGCCTAAGTGCCATCCATGTTTAATTTCGGGTTGTAAATAGGTTAAGATGGTAAGAATATATTATAATGAGGATTATTATTTATGTAGGATCTCGAGACGAGGGAAAACTTGCCATAAAGGTCGAGTAAAGCTCCAGTTGTTGCTCCTACCAGTCAGACCAGACCAGCCTATCTCAAGGAAAGTGATTCAACTTGACCTTCGTACTTACTGTAAACAGTTCATATATATCGATGCAATTATCCTGAGTCATTTTGACATATTTAAATCAAGCGTATCTTTTGTTTATCCTTGAGTTTCATAGAGATGCCATGAACCCTCGAGTACGTATTGCAAGTAGTTCAAAAGTCTTATCATGACAATATATTAAAGTAATTCGAATGCCATGATAAAATAAAGAGTTGTTATAGCACTCGGTTGATCCTCTTGATTACCATGCTAATGATTCGTAAGTAATGATATCTCATCCTGATACTTGAATCCCTATAGAACCTTACCTTGATACCTAAAAGCCAAATATTTATCAAAGTTGTCCCTAATTGATTGATACCCCTCTTTCTTATCCTAAAGCTTGTCAATTCTGATATATCCTGAGCTAAAAAATCATTTCTTCATACCTTAACACCCTTAGTATTCATGAAGCCTACATTCTTGATGATCCAGCACTTGAACCTTGATGAGAAACCATTGCTTTAAGCCCAATTTCGCACTTCCTTTCATGATATCCAATAGCCTCACTAAATTCCCTTGTCCAAACTTTGATACATGAAAACCATTCAGTTACCCTAATAGAGTTTAGTTTTGTGAATCATGGCTCTGAGATTTAGTACCATATTTCCCGTGTTTCGAGTTGATCTATAATCCCTTGATAAAAATGTTTACTGTTAAAAGAGACTTTGTTATAATTTGGCATCAGTTTTTTTTTGAAATAAATAAAATATGGGTTTTCAGTCCCAAAGGGGGATAAATGTTTTCTTTGAATAGTGGATCTGGACTGAGACGCGAGTCCTTTCCACACTTATATTAGGCTTAAAAGTTGCCTAGGGATTCCCGTTAATGGTTTAGAACCAAGCGAGGTTCGGGATTACTTCGCGGCTGATCACCGGCTGTAATCCGTAGCGTCATAAAATGATTTTGATTAAGACATGATTTTAAAATTGTTTTGATGCAAGCAAAATGATGCCATCTCACATAGTCTTATCTCTCGTTATCATTAGTTATGTCTTTCCATTGTCATTCTTAAAAGTATATCTCAATTTATGTTTTGTGTCGTACTGTTAGCACTTGTTGAGCATTTGGCTCACCCCTTGCTTTACCCTGATATTACAGCTAGCAGCTATGGTTAGATTCAAGCAGACTGCCCGTAAGACTTGTGATGCTGATGCTTATGTTCGAGCTCAGGTAGAATAAGTAATAATAGCTGTGTGAGGACTCGGTATTTGTAATCAGATGTAATAGTTGGTAGTGTTGGGCTGTTCCAAACCCTAAACTGTAAGATCTTGGATTTGGTTGTGTATTCTTCATTAAAATGATGTAATAGTTATATTTATTTTGCTGTTTAAGTTGGGGGCGTGACAAGACAAGCAAGATCGGGCTGGACGAGCTGATAAGTATGTTCATCCCTTCTTGTTATACGCCACACACTATTTTTAGTCTTTCATCTACAATTTATTTTTAATTACAACATATATGGATTGATTTCTTTTGTTTATACCTTTTTTCTCATATCCATTCCTTAATTGTGAATCGTTATATTTTTTTTAAAAAAATCACTGATACTCGTGCTTTGGATGAACACGTAACGTTTTTGTTAGTCATACTTGGTAAACTAGTGACCATAGTGGTAATTTTTAGCTTCTTTTTTGAGTTTCTTTTTTTTGAGCTTTGTACTTAATTTCTCTAATTCATCTCAAGCTCTAATACTAGATCTCCTATAAAGAAGGTTCTCGAAGAAAAGAGAACAAAGATTCGAACTCGAAATTCGAATAAGTACTTGATCTTCAAAAAAACACATAAAGAAGAAGATCCATAAATTACAAGTACTTAAATCTCTATAACTCCTCACGAGTGAGATTTTATAAATTTCTATACTCCTCACGAGTGATATTTCATATTTGACAAACCTCGCGAGTTCGCCAATTACTTGCACTTTATTTATCTCGATCTTGGCCAACATATTTCGTGAATATAGAAATAATTATGAAAGGTAGCGTGTAATCCCGAATAACATCTTTAGTGTTCCGTGGGATTATAAATCGATCAATAGTAAGCTTCGTAATTTTGTCAAATATAAAATACGGATTAAATCGCATGAGTTGGCCAATTACTTGACTTTATTTATCTCGATCTTGGCCAACGCATAGTTCGTGTATATAGAATCATTATGAAAAGTATCGTATAGTCCCCACTAAAATCTTCAGTGTTCTGTGGGATTATAAATCGATAAATAGTAAACTTCGTAATCACCCATCTAAACTTCAAAAGCATAAATCCAAATCCAATTACTTGCACTTCTTTTATCTCGATCCTGGCTTATATAGAACCTATAAATTGTGCAAGAAGTTTAAAGTATACTTTAGCTATATAATTGTCAAAACATAAGTATACTAAAATCCCTAAGCCTACGAGCTTTAAAAGGATAGTTACAATTCTGAGATTGTAACTAAAGTATTCTTTTATCCATAAATACATAATCGAAAGAAGAAGAATAATAAAGAAATCATAAGCAATATTACTTATATATGTAAAAGACTTTTTATTACTCCGATAAACATATATTCTGTAAAGACGGAGTAATCGAAAGTATACTTGACATATTATTCTATATCTCAAGTCAAGTATACATAGTTGATATTCAATATTCTTATTTGAATATTATATTATCTTGTAGGCTAGTACCGTAACATACTAGTTCAATCCATCTTTTCTCTATAAGTTTTGTTTTGTGGATTGTCTTATTAGTTTTGTAGTGAGGTGAAGTGACGTGAGGCGATTCTCGTTCTAAGACCCAAGTCCTATACGTAGTAACGGGGAGTTAGTAGTATTTTCACCGTGAACAAGAGGAAATACCCAAGACCGGATCACTAAGATCTAAGACCGAAAAAAGCTAAGGAATCCAAGTCTACACAAGGGTTCTACATCAACTTTGAAGAAATAGCGGGGAGTTATTGTCTAAGATAAGTTGTATAGTTATTACATTTATTTTGAAGTGGTAACCCGTGTGTTACGCGCCAAGACAAATATTTGTAAGGGTGTAAAGACTTCTCCATCTACTAAAGGAGCGAGTATATTATAAGAGAAAATCCTGAGTCTGGGAGAGGAGCTCGGGGACTGGACGTAGGGCTGAGCGAATCTATTAGAGGTTGCGCCATCGTGAACCAGGATAAAATCGTCGTGTGGTATTTTCTTTCCTTGCACTTTATTTTCCTGCATAACTACTTAGTAAACTTTTAAAAAAGGATAAATTATTTTAAAACGCCATAATAATTTTTAAATTGGTAATTAATCTATTCAACCCCCCTTCTAGCTTAATATAGCCCTCTTATGGGACCTCACAATTGGTATCCGAGCGGTGCTTTTTAACGTGTTTGTTAAGTGATTTGCAGATTTACAGGCACAACAAAAAGTGATCCTAAATAGTGTATATTAATTCTGTTGGTTGTGGTGAAGGTCTTTCAAGCTCACGACCTCCTCTATTTGATGGCACCACCTTTGAAACATGGAAAACGAGATTTCGCATCTATGCCAGATCTCAAGGAGTCAAAGTTTGGATGGCTATCGAAGATGGTGTTCGCGTTCCTACCAAAACTGTCGATGACATCATCGTCGAAAAGAAGGTTAGTGAATATAATCTAGAGGAATAATCCATAATGAATATAGCTGCCAAGGCGGAAATGGTTCTCACAAGTGCACTTGCAGAAAAAGAATATAAGAGAGTAAATAATTACAATTCGACACAAGAAATGTGGAGTAAATTAGTGGTAAACTGTGAAGGAACCACTGATATAAAAGATTCTCGGATGGAAACATTGATCCAAGAATATGAGAACTTTAAATCCAAGAAGGAGAAAATATCATCGATATGGAAACAAGATTTACTCGCATTATTGATGAATTATATCAACTTGGAAAGAATTATGCTCAAAATGAAAAGAATAGAAGAGTGATAAAATCTGTACCTCAAAGTTGGAAAGTCAAAGTTACTACTATTAAAGAGATGTACAATCTAAATGTGTATAAGATTGATAACCTATTCGGAAATCTTCGTGCATACGAGGAAGATAATATTCCAAAAAAGGTAAGTCCAAAAATGGATGATAAAAAGAAAAACATGGCTTTAAAGGCCATATTAATAGATGAAAATGACAAAGACGAGGAGTTGAATGAAGTACTCCAAGATCTCGATGAAAGTGAAATTGCTTTACTTACGTGACAACTTCGTCGTGCTTCAAAGAAAAGCTCAAAGATACGGAAAAGGATTCCTTAAATAAAATAATTAACAAAGAGTTTTTAACTCTTACAGAAGGCCAAATTACTCTCAAAATTATTCTTCCAACTACAAGAGTAATTTTCCTTCAACGAGCTACAACAAAGGCAAAGGCAATCAAAATATAAATACCTATACTAATGCCAATGTCTCTACTAATCATCCAATGTACACTCCTCTAAAACTAAAAGATGCATCTGCGGAGGAAACACAAGATGTGTGTTTCGAATGTAAACAACCCGGTCACTACAAAAGAGAATATCCTAAACTTTTAAAAGGACGAAGTCTCGTGGCTGAAAATGGTTGGGGTTTGAGTGAAGATGCGGAAGCTAGTGAAGAAGTGGTTAATCTATGCTTGATGACTCTCGGAGATGAAACTACCTCAACGGTAGTCTCCACTAGAAATCAAGAGGTAACATCTTACTACATCTCAATTAAGTCATTATTAGATGAATCCAACGTATCCCTTATATACATGAATAAACATGATTTAATTGTACTTGTAGTAGACTATAAAAATAAATATAAAGATGTTGAATGAAGGCTTCATTTATTATGGTCCGAGAAAATGAAAATAAAAGAAATACATCATACTCAAAATAAAGAGTATACTCGGATGATGGACTTAAGACTCCAAAATGAAAATAAGATTACATCTCTAAAAGATCAAAACCATCTCATCAAGATTGAGGTAAATAAACTTAGAGAAAATATACGCAATCTTGAAACTGAGAATATATCACTAATTCTTCAAGAAGAAGAGATGGTAGGTGAAAAGATACAATTGAATGATAAAATATGTGAACTTCATGTTGATCTGTTGAACTTAAAGATTCAAAATGAATCGTGTCACGCCCCCAACTTAAACAGCAAATTAAATATAACTATTACAACATTTTTAAAAGAAGAATACACAACCAACTTCAAGATCTTATAGTTTAGGGTTTGGAACAGCCCAACACTACCAACTATTACATCTGATTAAAAGTACCGAGTCCTCACACAAACTATTATTACTTATTCTACCTGAGCTCGAACATAAGCATCAGCATCACAGGTCTTACGGGCAGTCTGCTTGAATCTAACCATAGCTGCTAGCTGTAATATCAGGGTAAAGCAAGGAGTGAGCCAAATGCTCAACAAGTGCTAACAGAACGATACAAAACATAAATCGAGATATAAATTAAAGAATGTCAATGGGAAGACATAATCTGAGATAACGTGAGATAAAACATTGGGTAATGGCATCATTTTTACTTGTATCAAAGCAATTTCAAAATCATGTCTTAATCAAAATCATTTTATGACGCTACGGATTACAGCCGGTGATCAGCCGCGAAGTAATCCCGAACCTCGATGGGTTCTAAAACATCAACGGGAATCCCTAGGCAACTTTTAAGCCTAATATAAGTGTGGAAAGGACTCGCTTCTCAGTCCAGATCTACTATTCAAGGAAAATATTTATCCCCCTTTGGGACTGAAAACCCACATTTTATTTATTTCAAAAACTGATGCCGAATTATAACAAAATCTCTTTTTACAGTAAACATTTTTATCAAGGGATTATAGATCAACTCGAAACATGGGAAATATGGTACTAAATCTCAGGGCCATGATTTACAAAATTTTACTCTATTAGGGTAACCAAAAGGTTTTCATATGTCAGAACTTGGACAGGAAAATTTAGTGAGACTAATGGATAATATAAAGGGGTAATGCCAAACTGGGCTTAAAGCAATGGTTTCTCGTCAAGGTACAGGTGTTGGATCATCAAGAAGATAAGTTTCATGAATACTATGGGTGTTAAGGTATGAAGAAATGATTCTTTAGCTCAGGATATATCAGAGTTGTCAAGCTTTAGGATAAGAAAGAGGGGTATCAATCAATGAGGGATCACTTTGATAAGTTTCTGACTTTCAGGGTTCAAGGTAAGGTTCTATAGGGATTCAAGTATCAGGATGAGATATCAATACTTAGGAATCATCAGCATGTTAATCAAGAGGATCAATCAAGTAATATATCAACTCTTCATTTTATCATGGCATTTAACTATCATGAAAAGGCTTTTGAACTACTTGCAATACATATTCGAGGGTTCATGGCATTTCTATATAATTCAAAGATAAACGAAAGATACGCTTGATTTAAAACATATCAAATGACTCAGGATAATTACATCAATATATATGAACTGTTTATAGTAAATACGAAGGTCAAGTTGAATCACTTGCCTTGAGAAAGGCTGGTCTGGTCTGACTGGTAGGAGCAACTGGAGCTTCACTCGACCTTTATGGCAAGTTTTCCCTCGTCTCGAGATCCTACATAAATAATAATGCTCATTATAATATATTCTCACTAACTTAACCTATTTACAACCCAAAATTAAACACGGATGGCACTTAGGCCTATATGCACCTAATTATATATTCACTTTTAAATTATGAAAGTACACACATAGCCACATAATCACATATCATATATTAATACCAATAACACCATATATACCATAATGCAACACTAGGCTTGGATGATCTCGACTCACAACTTAAGTCACTTGTTCGCTAAACTAGACAAGGTCTTCTAATTTTGGCTTCCTAACTCGATGTGCCTTTCCTAAATTATCCAAAACCTATTGACCCTCACTTATACCTTTTGCTCTACTGATCTTATACTATCTTACAACTATGGTGGTCGACCTAATACTCCCTTCTAAGTGTTCTAAAACTATGTGATAAGTGAAAGCGCTCACTGGTGCAAATTTCAGAATGACAACTATAGTTTCTTGAGTGCATTAGGCACTCTTAAACTACAAGTTTTCCTTCAAAAATTTTACACAAGACTCTCCTGACCTAAGGGCATCTCACAAACTTGATGTGGCTCAAGGGCCTGGCTTGGGCCTTCTTGGGCCTAAACTAAAAGTCCAAGGTTCCCCTGGTTTTCTGGGCAGAAAACGCCCTGACTTGAATTACCTTGTGACACATGGTTCTAACTCATATCCTATGAACTATTGTTGGAAAAACTTCTCCGACACTCCCTCTAACTAAGGCCCAACAGGGCCTAATGAGGGCCTACCCATGACATGGTCAAATCTCCCTAATTCTAAGTTGCAACAAAACTGTCCCCTGCTGGACAGATTTTGTTATTCTACTTGTGCACCTAACCAAAAGACATGCAAACCTCCAAACAACTCCTAAAACCTTTTATATACTCCCAATACTAACTTGTGGTGGCTTGGGCCTCAAAGTGCACATCAATGACATGGTCAAAACTCACTCTAAACCTCAGGGTACTAAACTGATTTTCTGCAGAAACTATAACTCTCATTTCTCCAAGGTTTTGACTTGACAAACTCAACTACCAACATCCCAATACTTAAACCAAGACTTATACATGGTAATCTACTGAAATAACTCCCTTATTCTCAAAATAACCTTGGGTGAGATCATCCTTACCTAAGGTACAATTCTGGCAAAACAAAAGAGATCACATTTCTCAACTCACCAATCATTAAGTTTTTGAAATCACAAGATATGCATTTTATAAAAGATAACCACGAATTATTACCATGCAACAAGAAGCATAAATCAATATTAACACATTATTCCTACTGAAATTAAGGCTCACTAACAAAATCTTTCCAAATGATCAAAATCTTACAACATTCTAAGAGAAATCCTCATGCATGCACGTCCTCGGGTTTTGCAAACCAAAACAATACATTTTCTACCATAAAATTGACATACAAGCCTAGCATAAGCTATACATAGATGATCACTTAGCATGCAAGGAGTTTTATCAAATTTTCACCACAAAATTCAAGTCATTATCAAATAAACATGCAAAATTTTAGTAAAACAACAAGAATGATCTCAAGGACCATTCATTCAGCTCCCATATGGTCATGGCCGAATGAAATGGATGGGAATGGCCATTTAATCATCAAGAGTTTCCTTCTCAAGACTTGGCACTTATCCATTCCTTGTAGTCCTCTCAAAAACAACCCTAAACTCACAAGAATCAAGGTTGTATTTTGAGTTTCAGTAAAACCTTTACATGCAACCTTTAAACTTAAACTTTCTACTCAAAACTCTTTGAAATATGAATGATCATGGTATGGGAAGTAACATTTACTTGTATAAAGAGTAGAAGCTTGGTTGAGGAATGAAGAAAAATGGGGAGGGGTTGGTCTCGGCTGAAAACCCGAGAGGAGGGAGAGGAGGGCCGAGAGTGAGAGAGGGAGGAGGGAGGGAGGAGAAAGTGTGGTGGTGAGTGAAGTGAAATGATCATGTCTTTGCTTGTTTTCTGGTTTTTGTATTGGCAAAAGTGAGTGGAATTAGGAATTGACATGATTAGCCTTCCACTTGAACTTGGTTCAATTTGCATGCAAGGGTAAAGAAGGAAATTGGATAGAAAAATAAGAGTTAGTGGGGTTGGAATTGTCCTCTTTGTCCTTGAAAAGAATGAGATGGTGGTTTGCATGCAAGGGCTTTCTTGTAATTTGCTAAATATGAAAACTAAAATTTATAATGATTTATTTTTATAAAATGAAATACAAGTTCAAAAATTATAAAATTTATACCATAAAATAACTTGGATTTTTAAAGACTTTATAAAATCATTTTCAAAATTTGTGAACAAAATACCTTTTAAAAGAAAATTTTTCCAAGGCTTAGAATATTCCTTATAAATCAAAAATAAAGAAATTAAATAAACTCTTGCTTTGAAAAATCATATACTACATAAAGCAAATTTATAATGCAGAAATTTGCACTCACACAAGCGTACAATCATTGAATATATTTCATTCGGCTTTAATATTATACCAAATCCACAAGTAATATTACACGAAAATACCGGTCGTAACATCCTCTCCCCCTTAAGGGATTCTGTCCCCAGAATCTAAGAGAACAGATGAGGATACCGGGAACACATATCAGACTCTAACTCCCAAGTCGATTCTTCGACCTTAGGGTTCCTCCAAAGCACTTTCACTATCTTTACCGACTTATTCCTAAGACTCTTTACTTGCCAGTCGAGTATTTTAACCGGTTGCTCCACAAATGACAGGTCTGCCTGAATTTCTACAGGTTCATATTCTATCACATGGCTAGCGTCAGGATTATACTTCTTAAGCAACGACACATGGAACACATTATGCACATGCTGATACTGAGGTGGTAAGGCCAACTCGTAGGCCACCTTTCCTACTTGACTCAAAATCTCAAAAGGACCTATGTATCTAGGTGCTAACTTCCCTTTCTTGCCAAACTCATCAACCCTTTTCAAGGTGACACCTTCAGCAACACAGCTTCGCCAATTTGGAATTGAACATCCTTACGCGCTGGATCCGCATACTTCCTCTGTCTATCTTGAGTAGCAAGCAACCTTTTCTGAATTAACTTGACTGTGTCATGCGACTGTTGTACCAATTCCGAGCCGAGAATTCTTCCTTCCCCTACTTCATCCCAATTTGTTGGTGATCTACATTTTCTCCCGTACAAAGCTTCGTATGGTGGCATGCCGATACTGGAATGATAGCTATTGTTATAAGAGAATTCAATCAACGGCAAGTGGTCGTCCCAACTTCCTGCAAAATCGATTGCACAATTGTGTAACATGTCTTCAATTGTTTGAATTATCCTTTCACTCTGGCCATCAGTCTGCGGGTGGTACGCCGTGCTCATATTCAACTTCGTGCCAAGACATTCCTGAAATTGCTTCCAGAATCTCGAGTTAAAGCGGGGATCTCTGTCTGAAACTATTGATACGGGTACTCCATGCCTTAGTATAATTTCGTGCACATACAGATGAACCAACTTGTCCAGTGACGACTTCTCATTTATTGGAAGGAAATGCGCCGACTTCGTAAGACGATCAATTATAACCCATATTGCGTCATGTCCGGATTTCGTTCGCGGTAGTCCTACTATAAAGTCCATTGCGATATTTTCCCATTTCCATTCTAGAATCTTCATGGGCTGAATTAATCCGCTTGGTCGTTGATGTTCTGCCTTCACTTTCTGACAAGTATAGCACTTCGCAACCTATTCTATCACGTCTCGCTTCATATTTGGCCACCAAAAGTTCTTCTTTAAGTCTCGATACATCTTGGTGCTTCCCGGGTGGATTGAAAATTTCGAATTATGGGCTTCATGGAGGATCTCATTCTTTAATTCAGGTACATGAGGAATCCATATTCTGGATGAAAACCTTAGTATCCCTTGCTCATCCCTTTGAGTATTAATCTCCTCTCCAGATAACTAATTCTTCTCTTTCTCCATTACTTCTTCTTGACACTTCTTTATCTTTTCCACTAGTATTGGCTGAAAGGTCATTGCACGACAAACTTCCACAACTTTTCCGCAAGCATAAAGTTCCAGTTCAAATCTCTCGATTTCTTCAGATAACTCTTTTGATGTTATCATCATATTCAGTCTCTCCTTCCTACTCAGAGCATCGGCCACTACATTCGCCTTTCCAAGATGGTAATTTATCGAACAGTCATAGTCCTTGATCAATTCCAGCCATCTCCTCTGCCTCATATTGAGCTCTTTCTGAGTAAAAATGTACTTTAAACTCTTGTGATCCGTGTAGATTTCACACTTCTCTCCGTAGAGGTAATGTCTTCAAATCTTAAGTACGAACACTATGGCGGCTAGTTCTAAGTCATGCGTCGGGCACTTTAACTCATGCGGTTTCAACTGTCTTGACGCATATGCGATCACTTTACTGTGTTGCATCAACACACAACCCAAACCCTTATGTGAAGCGTCGCTGAATATTACAAAGTTCCCTTGATCATCTAGAAGTACCAACACCGGAGCTGTTACCAACTTCTGCTTCAACTCTTGAAAGCTATCTTCACATTCTGCACTCCATTCAAACTTTTGATTCTTTCTGGTTAACTTGGTCAATGGCGTGGCGATCTTCGAAAAATCCTTGACAAACCTTCTGTAGTATCCTGCCAATCCTAGAAAACTTCGCACTTCTGTAGGAGTCTTTGGCCTCTCCCAACTAATAACGGCCTCAATCTTTGCCGGATCCACTTTAACTCCTTCATTTCCAATGACATGCCCCAAAAATTGAACTTCCTTTAACCAAAACTCACATTTGGTAAACTTGGCATACAACTTCTCTTGCCGGAGTATCTCCAATGCTATCCAGAGGTGTTGCTTATGTTCTTCTTCCGACTTAGAATAAATAAGGATGTCATCAATAAATACCACGATAAATTTGTCCAAATACTTCTTAAATACTCGATTCATTAGATCTATAAATGCGGCCGGAGCGTTGGTTAAACCAAACGACATTACTAGGAATTCATAATGCCCATATCTGGTCCTGAATGCGGTCTTGGGAACATCTTCTTCTTTGATCTTTAATTGATGGTATCCCGATCTCAAATCAATCTTCGAAAAGCATTTTGCTCCCTTCAACTGATCAAAAAGGTCATCTATCCTTGGTAGCGGGTAGCGGTTCTTGATCGTTACCTTATTCAACTCCCGATAATCTATGCATAAACGCATACTCCCATCTTTCTTCTTTACAAATGGAATAGGTGCTCCCCATGGCGACGCACTTGGCCGTATCACTCCCTTATCCAACAATTCTTGTAGCTGGCTCGCCAACTCTTTCATTTCTGCTGGTGCCATCCTATATGGGGCCTTTGAAACTGGTTCCGTTCCTGGAGCAAGGTTGATCTCGAACTCGATTTGTCGATCTGGTGGTAAGCCTGGTAGTTCATCGGGAAACACATCCGGGAACTCGTTAACTACAGGGATATCTTCCATGCCGGGGCTACCTTTTTCCGAATCTATTACAGAAGCTAGGAACGACTCACAACCTTTTCTAAGTAGCTTCTTAGCCTGAACAATTGTAAGAAATAGTTGCTCTTGCCTCTGCCCCTTAAATACTACCTTCTCTCCACTCTTCGTCTTTAAATACACTCTCTTGGTCTTACAATTAATTTGAGCGTTATTCTCTCCTAACCAATCCGTTCCTAAAATTATGTCAAACTCTCCCAACTTAAAGAGTATCAAGTCGGCTGAAAACTTATACCCCGAAATATCAATCTCACACTTTGGACAAAATTGATTCACAGGAATCTTCTCTTGGTTCGCAATTACCACATTTACTACCTCACTCATAACCATTTTATCACATTGGAGCTTATCAACAAAAGATTCTGATATGAAAGATCTTGTTGCTCCCGAATCAATCAATACTTTAGCTTTGACATTATTGAGTAAAAGTGTAACTGTTATCACCTCCGATTCTGTACAACATCCTTCATCTTTAAATCAAATGTCCTTGCTGTTGCTTGCGGGGTTGGTGTAGGTGGTGGAGGTAATGCCAATACCTCAGCTGGCACACTTGCACTGGTACTTGCCACGTTCATTAAAGCTTTGACTGGTCCGGTTGCCTTGCACTCCCTAGCTATGTGTCCAGTCTTCCCACACTTGTAACACGTAACTCCTGGCTTCGGTATCTTGCACTCATTTGCCAAATGTCCCTTCTGATTGCACCTATAACATGTCATGCTCAGCTTATTACACACTCCGGGGTGCCTTCTTCCGCAGTGCTTGCATTCTGGCCTCTGGAACCTGTTTTCTCCAACTTGCCCTTGGCTTGCCTGATTGTTCCCCTTCGATTCTTGCCTTTTACCCAAATTTCCTTTCTTTTGAAAATTTCCGCCCTTCTGGAAACCAATCCTCTTTACATTCCGATCTTGTGAACTTCCGGCTTCAGACTTTTCTCCATAAAATGGAACCTTCCTCTTCTTGTTATCCCTCTCTTTCCTTGACTGCATCCCATTATTCTCAAACAGAGCAGCTTTCTGTACTACTCCCGCATAAGTTTCAAGCTCAAACATAGCCACCCTATCTCTGATCCAAGGCTCCAATCCTTGCTGAAATTTCTTTGCTTTTTCCTCCTTAGTGCTGGTATACTTCATCACAAACATTGACAATTCAGTAAACTTCTTCTCATACTCCAGTACAGTCATGTTCCCTTGCTTCAACTCAAGAAATTTTAGCTCCATCTGATTCTGCATGTACTTAGGGTAATACTTGTCCAGAAATAACTTCTTAAATCTCTCCCAAGAAACCTGCTGAGTGACTTCCATAGCTTTTACCGACTCCCACCAATAGATGACTTCTCCCTTCAAGAAGTAAGTAGCATACATCGTCTTCTGATCGTCTCCTAACTGTACCAACTCAAAAGCCCTTTCCATCTCCTTGATCCATGTGTTAACTATCACTGGATCAGTGGTATCATGAAATGCAGGTGGATTCACATTCTGAAAAGCCTTGAAAGTGACAATTTGTCTAGGTAGTACTGGTGGTTCAGGGGGTTGGTGTGGTTCACGGTTATCTTGGTTTTCAATTCGTTATTGAAGAGTTAGTTGTTGTTGAGCTATAGCATTGGTCTGCTGTTGCAAAGTTTCCAGTAGTCGAAGAATGTTTGGGTCTGTGGTGGATGTGGTTGTTGGGTTCTTCTTTTTGGGAGGCATGATTCTAAAATAAGAGTTGTGTCAAAACAGATATGAATGATAAAATGATTCGAGGGTATCGCATGGCATTCTCATTTACATATGGGGTCAAGTTTCCAAATTAAGCAGATATGATGATAAAAATGTAAAATAACAGTTGAGAGCAAATGCAACAATTAAACATAATTATTGAAATTTTAAAGGTCACAATACATAGGATTGGGACAAAGTCTGATTCTAGGAATAACAGGCTTATTTAAAGGAAACAACGGAAACAACTGGGGATTCCATAGAGTCTGATAGTACAACAACATGAAAGGTAAATGGAAAGAACTAAGGCTCCACTCCATCTGAACGGGGCTTGGTAGTCTTTTCCTCTCGAAGCGTCTTCACAATGCTCTGGAGCTCATCCGCCACCATCTGAATGACATACTGGCTGGTACGGTCCCGGTGCGCCGGCATCTCCTCAAGCTTAGGGTTGACGTACTGAACCAAGGTCTCAAGTCTCACAGTCATCTTCTCCTTGGGCTTCCCTTCGTAGTTTCGGCTGTCCGGATACACGTTCTTCAGTCGGTCTATCAGTCGGTCGTACTTGCCCTGAACCATGTCGAACTCGCGCCTCAACTCAGCATACACTGAGAAAGCAATAGTGTCGTCCGATCCAGAGGATGACGAGGAATGCACCCTTTGCTGACAACCAATAAGAGGAGTATTAATAATAATTTACTTAACCTACTCTCTCGCATATTATCTATAACCTACACACATATCCTATAACCTATTTGGGCTGTCCAGGGACTCTAAACCGTAGCTCTGATACCAAAACCTGTCACGCCCCCAACTTAAACAGCAAATTAAATATAACTATTACAACATTTTTAAAAGAAGAATACACAACCAACTCCAAGATCTTACAGTTTAGGGTTTGGAACAGCCCAACACTACCAACTATTATATCTGATTAAAAGTACCGAGTCCTCACACAAACTATTATTACTTATTCTACCTGAGCTCGAACATAAGCATCAGCATCACAGGTCTTACGGACAGTCTGCTTGAATCTAACCATAGCTGCTAGCTGTAATATCAGGGTAAAGCAAGGAGTGAGCCAAATGTTCAACTAGTGCTAACAGTACGATACAAAACATAAATCGAGATATAAATTAAAGAATGTCAATGGGAAGACATAATCTGAGATAACGAGAGATAAAACATTGGGTAATGGCATCATTTTTACTTGTATCAAAGCAATTTCAAAATCATGTCTTAATCAAAATCATTTTATGACGCTACGGATTACAATTGGTGATCAGCCGCGAAGTAATCCCGAACCTCGCTGGGTTCTAAAACATCAACAGGAATCCCTAGGCAACTTTTAAGCCTAATATAAGTGTGGAAAGGACTCGCGTCTCAGTCCAGATCCACTATTCAAGGAAAACATTTATCCCCCTTTGGGACTGAAAACCCACATTTTATTTATTTCAAAAACTGATGCCGAATTATAACAAAATCTCTTTTTACAGTAAACATTTTTATCAAGGGATTATAGATCAACTCGAAACATGGGAAATATGGTACTAAATCTCAGGGCCATGATTTACAAAATTTTACTCTATTAGGGTAACCAAAAGGTTTTCATATGTCAGAACTTGGAAAGGAAAATTTAGTGAGACTAATGGATAATATAAAGGGGTAATGCCAAACTAGGCTTAAAGCAATGGTTTCTCGTCAAGGTACATGTGTTGGATCATCAAGAAGATAAGTTTCATGAATACTATGGGTGTTAAGGTATGAAGAAATGATTCTTTAGCTCAGGATATATCAAAGTTGTCAAGCTTTAGTATAAGAAAGAGGGGTATCAATCAATGAGGGATCACTTTGATAAGTTTCTGACTTTCAGGGTTCAAGGTAAGGTTCTATAGGGATTCAAGTATCAGGATGAGATATCAATACTTAGGAATCATCAGCATGTTAATCAAGAGGATCAATCAAGTAATATATCAACTCTTCATTTTATCATGGCATTTAACTATCATGAAAAGGCTTTTGAACTACTTGCAATACATACTCGAGGGTTCATGGCATTTCTATATAATTCAAAGATAAACGAAAGATACGCTTGATTTAAAATATATCAAATGACTCAGGATAATTGCATCAATATATATGAACTGTTTATAGTAAATACGAAGGTCAAGTTGAATCACTTGCCTTGAGAAAGGCTAGTCTGGTCTGACTGGTAGGAGCAACTGGAGCTTCACTCGACCTTTATGGCAAGTTTTCCCTCGTCTCGAGATCCTACATAAATAATAATCCTCATTATAATATATTCTCACTAACTTAACCTATTTACAACCCGAAATTAAACACGAATGACACTTAGGCCTATATGCACCTAATTATATATTCACTTTTAAATTACGAAAGTACACACATAGCCACATAATCACATATCATATATTAATACCAATAACACCATATATACCATAATGCAACACTAGGCTTGGATGATCTCGACTCACAACTTAAGTCACTTGGTCGCTAAACTAGACAAGGTCTTCTAAATTTGGCTTCCTAACTCGATGTGCCTTTCCTAAATTATCCAAAACCTATTGACCCTCACTTGTGCCTTTTGCTCTACTGACCTTATACTATCTTACAACTATGGTGGTCGACCTAATACTCACTTCTAAGTGTTCTAAAACTATGTGATAAGTGAAAGCGCTCACTGGTGCAAATTTCAGAATGACAACTGTAGTTTCTTGAGTGCATTAGGCACTCTTAAACTACAAGTTTTCCTTCAAAACTTTTACAAAAGACTCTCCTGACCTAAGGGCATCTCACAAACTTGATGTGGCTCAAGGGCCTGGCATGGGCCTTCTTGGGTCTAAACTAAAAGTCCAAGGTTCCCCTGTTTTTCTGGGCAGAAAACGCCCTGAATTGAATTAACTTGTGACACATGATTCTAACTCATATCCTATGAACTATGGTTGGAAAAACTTCTCTGACACTCCCTCTAACTAAGGCCCAATAGGTACTAATGAGGGTCTACCCATGACATGGTCAAATCTCCCTATTTCTAAGTTGCAACAAAACTGTCCCCTGCTGGACAGATTTTGTTATTCTACTTGTGCACCTAACCAAAAGACATGCAAACCTCCAACCAACTCCTAAAACCTTTTATATACTCCCAATACTAACTTCTGGTGGCTTGGGCCTCAAAGTGCACATCAATGACATGGTCAAAACTCACTCTAAACCTCAGGGTACTAAACTGATTTTCTGCAGAAACTATAACTCTCATTTCTCCAAGGTTTTGACTTGACAAACTCAACTACCAACATCCCAATACTTAAACCAAGACTTATACATGGTAATCTACTGAACTAACTCCCTTATTCTCAAAATAACCTTGGGTGAGATCATCCTTACCTAAGGTACAATTATGGCAAAACAAAAGAGATCACATTTCTCAACTCACCAATCATTAAGTTTTTAAAACCACAAGATATGCATTTTATAAAAGATAACCACGAATTATTATCATGCAACAAGAAGCATAAATCAATATTAACACATTATTCCTACTGAAATTAAGGCTCACTAACAAAATCTTTCCAAATGATCAAAATCTTACAACATTCTAAGAGAAATCCACATGCATGCATGTCCTCAGGTTTTGCAAACCAAAACAACACATTTTCTACATATATTCTACCATAAAATTGACATGCTAGCCTAGCATAAGCTATACCTAGATGATCACTTAGCATGCAAGGAGTTTTATCAAATTTTCACCATAAAATTCAAGTCATTATCACATAAACATGCAAAATTTGAGCAAAACAACAAGAATGATCTCAAGGACCACTCATTCGGCTCCCATATGGTCATGACCGAATGAAATGGATGGGAATGGCCTTTTAATCATCAAGAGTTTCATTCTCAAGACTTGGCACTTATCCATTCCTTGTAGTTCTCTCAAAAACAACCCTAAACTCACAAGAATCAAGGTTGTATTTTGAGTTTCACTAAAACCTTTACATGCAACCTTTAAACTTAAACTTTCTACTCAAAACTCTTTGAAATATGAGTGATCATGGTATGGGAAGTAACATTTACTTGTATAAAGAGTAGAAGCTTGGTTGAGGAATAAAGAAAAATGGGGAAGGGGTTGGTCTCGGTTGAAAACCCGAGAGGAGGGAGAGGAGGGCCGAGAATGAGAGAGGGAGGAGGGAGGGAGGAGAAAGTGTGGTGGTGAGTGAAGTGAAATGATCATGTCTTTGCTTGTTTTATGGTTTTTGTATTGGCAAAAGTGAGTGGAATTAGGAATTGACATGATTAGCATTCCACTTGAACTTGGTTCAATTTGCATGCAAGGGTAAAGAAGGAAATTGGCTAGAAAAATAAGAGTTAGTGGGGTTGGAATTGTCCTCTTTGTCCTTGAAAAGAATGAGAGGGTGGTTTGCATGCAAGGGCTTTCTTGTCATTTGCTAAATATGGCAACTAAAATTTATAATAATTTATTTTTATAAAATAAAATACAAGTTCAAAAATTATAAAATTTATACCATAAAATAACTTGGATTTTTAGAGACTTTATAAAATCATTTTCAAAATTTGTGAACAAAATACCTTTTAAAAGAAAATTTTTCCAAGGCTTAGAATATTCCTTATAAATCAAAAATAAAGAAATTAAATAAACTCTTGCTTTGAAAAATCATATACTACATAAAGCAAATTTATAATGCAGAAATTTGCACTCACACAAGCGTACAATCATTGAATATATTTCATTCGGCTTTAATATTATACCAAATCCACAAATAATATTACACGAAAATACCGGTCCTAACAAATCGAATGTTCAAACATCTTTTAAAGATAATCTTGATAAAGAAAAAGAGCTATTAGAAACCCATGAGCTTACTATTGAAGCTCAAAAGTTAAAAGAAGAAAATTATAAGCTCATAGCTCAAGTTAAGGATCAAGAAAGATTCCTTAACAACAAGATTGATGCCTTAAAGAAAGATAATGAAAATCTTGAAATTGTCATTCAAAGATTTACAAAAGGTAATAAAATGTTGGGTCAAATGGTGCATACAAAAACCTCATATAATCATAAAGGTTTCAGATATGATAAGAATTCTACTCCTAAAAGGAATCCTCAGAGATTTTTATCACCAATAAAGTTTCACCCGAATCACCTTCTTATAAATTTTCTTATTGAAATAAAGTGGGACATACCATTCAATATTACAAATTCAAGAATGGTGAAATTAAGGGGAAGCATGTATGGATTCGGAAGAAATCATACAAGAAAGATGATAAGCGAATGCCTTTCAAGAATATGGAATATAAAGATCAAAGGCAATAAAGGTTTCATCAACCTCCCATGTTTTAAAATAGAAACATAAAATATCATGTCAATGGTAATGCATTTAGAAGACAATAACATCTTAATAAGAATTTTCATGCTAATTATCATGCTAATAATAGATATACTGTTTATCATGATCCACCCAGATCTCATGATAGCTCTAGGTATTATCAATCTCAAACTAGGCATTATGCATCTAGAAATATTTATGTTCCTAATGATAAATATACCATGCCTAGATTCTTTCATGAAAAATCAAATATTATGTATGATGTACTAACCCCAGGACCCTCAAGACAAAGGGGTACCTATAAATTTAATTAATCGGTTTTGTAGGTTTGTCTTGCCGCGAAACAAGACATATGGTACCTTGTTAGTGGGTGTTCAAGACATATGACCGGAAATAAGTCACTCTTGAACAACATTAAAAAGGTCAATATGGGAAACATAACATTTGGAGATAATAACAAAAGAAATATTGTCGGCATCGGAGATATCGGTAATGATTAAGTTAAAATTTCCAACGTGCAACTAGTCACCGGATTAAAGTAAAATCTTCTCTCCATTAGTCAACTATGCGACAATGAATACAAGGTAATTTTCTACACTACTCATTGTTCTATTCTAGATAAATCCGAAAAGTTGGTCCTCACTTTCCCTCAAAATAAAAATGTCTCTGCATGTGACATGAGCAAGCAAGTGAGTGTATGCCTAAACACTATAAATGATGATCCATGGATATGGCATCGAAGATTAGGACATGCCAATATGAAGTTGATAAATAATATATCAACTACAGACCATGTACGAAGTATACCAAAGTTAAATTATCATAAAGATCATACTTGTGAAGCTTGCAAAATTGGTAAACAAATTTGAGCCTCTCACAAAACAAAATTTATGGTATCTACCTCAAGACCTCTCGAGCTATTACATATGTATCTTATTGGTCCATTTCCTATACAAAGTCTCGGATGTTGCTCATATACGTTGGTAATCGTAGATGATTATTCACGATTTACATGAACTGAATTTTTCAAAGCCAAAAGTGACGCTTTTAATTTTTCTCTTCTTTATGTAAAAGGATTCAAAATCAACAAAATAAAACCATAGTCTATATAAGGACCGATCATGGTAAAGAATTTTAGAATTCTAGTTTTACCAACTTCTGTGATGAACATGGCATCACACATAATTTTTCCGCTCCATATACTCCACAATCAAATGGAGTAGTTGAAAGGAAAATAGAATACTCCAAGAAATGGCTAGCACAATGTTAAATGAATATCATCGACCTAAATATTTTTGGGCCGAAGCTATGTCAACGGCTTGCCATATTCTTAATCGGGTTTTGCTACGACCTATAAAGCAAAAGAATCCTTACGAGCTCTATTTTGGTAAAACTCTGAAGTTAAGCTACTTTCGAGTATTCGAAAGCAAATGCTTCATATTATATTCAAAATAATACCTTACAAAATTTGATCTGAAATCGGATGAAAGTATACTTCTTGGATACTCGAATAATAGTAAAGCTTATCGAGTGTTTAATCTAAAGTCGCTTTTGGTGGAAGAATCAATGAATGTGGCATTTGATGAAAGTAAACCGCCCGCGAAATATAAAGATCTCGTTGACCAAGAAAATGTCAAACAGGATGATATTGAAAATATTATTCGACAATTCAAAAATATGGATATCGGGACTCCCGTTCATAAAAATCCATTAGAAATAGATGAAAAGGAAGATGAACTTCCCAAAGAAATTCATACTATAAAAAGTCATCCACTAGATAATATTCTTGGATACTTAAGGAAGGGATTCAAACGCGGTCACAAGTTCAAAACATTGTGAATAATCTTAGTTTTCTATTTCAAATAGAACCTAAGACCGTGAAGGAGGCTTTATTAGACGATAATTGGATCTCTGCTATGCAAGAGGAATTACTCCAATTTTCTCATAGTAAAGTTTGGGAACTTGTCCCATAGCCTCGTGATACCTCTATAATTGGTACAAAATGGGTATTTCGAAATAAATTAGAAGAAAATGGTACGGTAGTTCGAAATAAAGCGAGATTATTCGCACAAGGATATACCCAAATGGAAGGTATAGACTTTGATGAAACATATGCACTGGTAGCAAGAATTGAATTAATTCGAATGCTATTGGCTTATGCATGTCATAAAAATATCAAAGTATACCAAATGGATGTGATATCTGCATTCTTAAACGGGATATTAGAAGAAGAAGTATATGTAAAACAACCTCCCGGTTTTGAAGGTGCAACTCATCCAGATCATGTCTATAAATTATATAAAGCTTTATATGGCTTGAAACAAGCTCCGAGAGCTTGGTATGAAAGGTTGAGCAAGTTCCTTTTAGAAAATAAATTTAAGATGGGAACTGTAGCGATTCGGAATTTTGTGATGTAATTAAATGAATAAAGTATAGTTCTATGTTATAATTATGGTATATGTGGAATTATGTGAATCAATTGAAGATTAAATGATTCCGTGGTTAATTGTCTTTGTTGTATAATAGTAACTGGGAACATAAAGTAACTCGTTTCAGTTTGATGAGTCATCTAAGGAATTAAGCTATATTGTCGGGCCGTCCAGTTAAACGGAACCCGTTTAAAAAAGGGATTAAAGTATTTAAGAGTGCGAATGTGAAATATATTTGATGATCTTGTGTGCTTGCATGATATTTGATGTATACGTGTTCAAATTTGTGCTTGATGGTGTTCTAAAAGATTTTATAAGGATTTTATTGATCTTTAATCGTATTTATAAAATTATACAAATGCGATCAAGATGCGAAATTGTTTTATTATCCTTAAATTAGTCCAAGGGACTTAATAAAAATATAAGTTGGATTTATTTTGATGATTTGAGATTTAAAAATATTTTATGGAATTTATTTATATTATTTGGGGTTATTTGTGAAAATCTATATTGAATAATCTATTGTGCAATAATTTGGGTTTTATTTTTATAAAAAGAAATTTTAATTATTTGTAATTAAGTGGAGAGTAATTGCATTATCTTTAATTGCTTGTAAATCAAAAATAGAAAAGAAAAAAAGAGGGGATTTTTCTATTTACCTATTGCCCCTAAAATGTATTATATATACTCCCTTCCTCCCCCTTTTCTTTCTTTCTCCACCGTCTCTCTCTCTTTTCTCTCTTTCTCGAGCTATCTTCTCTCTCTACTCTCGGTATTCACTCTCTCTCCCTTACTCTCATCGATTCTTCCATTAAAAATCAATATCAGTCTAATATTTGGGGTCCATGTGCTATATATATGTATGCATATACTTGCATGTGGGTTTGGTGTGTGAATTTGTTTGTGTTGTGTTCGGTGCTTGGAGTGAGGCCCGGGTTCTTGATTTCCCTTCGGTTTTTGCTTATATCTTATCATTTCTGTGATGATTGAGTGTTGCATGTCGATTGTTGTTGAGTTTTGTGTGTAAATTTGTGAGGTTTCGAGTTAGGGGCCAAAAATTCGGCAACCTCGAACCCTTGTCGCCACCGGTGATGAATTCCGGTGAACCGATGGTGAGCCATGATGTTTTAACTGAGCTCTAAAAACCTTTAAATTCGATTTTGAAATTTGCATGTGTAGATTTTAAAGTTCAAACATTTTTCTTGGGAATTAGTTCGAAAATTATAAAATAAATTTGAAAGAATTGTTGTATGTTGATATTTGGGTTTGAATAAGAATGGATTATGATGTAAAGAACAAAAAAATGACGCATGTCATGCTATTTGGAAATTTTTGAATGAAATCCTCAGTTTTATATGATTTTTGGTTCGATTTTTGTGATGAACTTGATTTATTAGAATTGTCTCTTAGTTTTGGATTGAAGTTATATGTGATTCATGATTTAAAGAATGCATGTCGATTTTAAGTTTATACATGCTAATTTTATAAGTGTTTCAATGATATATTTGATTATAGGATAAATTAGAAATCAAATGTTGGATACAAATGCTTGTGAAATTGATATGTGTATAGTTGGATATAAATAAGTTGGTATTTTGATTCGATTTTAGGGAAATTATGCAATAGGATATATGCATGTTAGTCCAATTGGTTTTGATTGATGAATCGTATATGATTAAGTAAAGATTATAAATTTTGACTCTCGATTTTTATATAGTTTGACGATTCTTGGTTAAATGTGATTATAAGATATAGAATTAAGATCGAATATGGATTCTGGTGAATTTTTAGTTATATTATATATGAAAATTGCAATGCATGTTATGTCCTGAGTGTTTAAGCGTAATCGTGAGTAAGCATAGTTATGCCTTAATAGAACTGAGTTATCAAAATCATGGGATTGTGTAAATACTTGTTATATGAAAATTGTTGGATGAATAGGGGATATAGAAGTATAAAGTATGTATTAATGTGTGCTATGTGTGAAATAAGTTAAGTGATATCGTGATTTCGGGTAATCGTTAGACGTTCTGAGAAACGTCGAGAGTGGATTAAGTTGCTAATTAGGGGTTCTATTTTGGATTGTAGATTCGGATAGCGGAGGCATTCAGGCTAGGAAATGGAAGGATATTTTAGGTGGCAGAAGCTCAGTATCCGTCAAGCTAGAAAGCAATTTAAGGCAACTAACTCTGCCTTCTCATATGATTTGAATATATAGAGGAAATTATTGATGCCATGATAAAGTAGTGAATCTCTATAGGGATTGTAATAAAACCTGATATTACTTCTTGTGATAACTTGATATCGATCCTTGTTCTAACCTTTATAGTAACCTTGTTGATTCATACCCTAATTACCTTACTTATTTCCTTTGATATCTTATGATCTCGTAAACCCTAAGAGAACCTTTATAAACTTTACTACGTATTATTGTGCTTAACCCAGATTTTTTGATAACCCGTGAACCTTATTATATATTGATCTTTGGAACTGTTCTAATTCGAAACTAGTATACTTTGTTGATCATTTGATCAAGATCCTTTATATTGATCCCTGTTTATTTCTGATTCGTTCACTTTCCTTGAATTCTTGAATCGAACTTCAGAATGATTTTCGACTTGAATGAGTTCGAATGATTTCATATTCTTGGTAATGATGAAATGAACTTAGTCAACTTTTCCTACTTCCAGCACAAAGGTTTTCCAAATGAATTCCTGATGGATTGGATTGAGACATAAGAGACTAGTGGGACTATTCCAGTCACATAAGAGGCTAGCGGGGCTAGTCCAACATAAGGCTAATATAATGTCATAGGTACCATAACGACCAGATGGAGGTTAGTACGGGCTGATCACCCGTATTATTTTAAAAGATGGATATTCCAATCAAGGGTTCCTTTATATTTTTTAAAAGAGTAAATATTATAATTTCTTAAGCAGTTTTCTTCTTTTAATGAGAGAAAATGAAATGATTTGTATTTTTGATAAAGTTATGAAACCTGCGAACCCTGTCAACTTAATTAGTTGTTGAATCTCGAAGCTCGATTAACAGCTTCTTTCATTTGAGAAACTCTTTTATAATCCTGCTAATGATTTGTGATGAATGTCGACTTTCTTCCAATCTTGAGCCGTAAATCCTGAAAGCCTGAAACCTTTTTTTATAACCTTTACTTGGCCAATCACAGAAAACCTCCAGCTAGATAATGAATATAGAATACCTCAGATATTGATATTGATATTGTGATAAAGAACTGTTTTTATAGTTACTTGCTGAGCTTCTTTGCTCATATATTTGCTTTGGTCTAACCATGGCAGTTAAGCAAGAAGATGGTCATACTTAGGCATACCGCTCGCAGGTGCGTTCATGGCGGTCCCTACCGTGTTGTAGGTTTCCAGATGCCAGAGTAGGTAGCTATTATGTGTGTAAGCAAGCGTGTTAGTTGGAAGGGCTTTTCTAGTAGGTTCAGATATAATGGGTTATCTATCGGTTCCATGTCAGAATCGAATAAATTTGATCTTAATTATATTTTGGGTTGTAATATATTTATTCTGGTTGGTACTTGTAATCTTCTATCATACTTAATCATCTTTGATTCCTGTTATTATTTAATCGGGGTTTATTATATCTGCTATTGTATATTAGTTTAATGGTGTGTGGGTCCTCATTTCCTAACCCCGAGATTGAAGGTGTCACAAGTTGGTATCAGAGCTACATGATCTAGTCCCTGAGATAAGTTAGGATAAAAGGGTATTTGGGTGTATATATTGTGAGAGTGTTTCGACTCATATAGAGTTGAGTTAGACTATTAGTGTAACAACCCAAATTTGGCGTCAAGATTTGGTGTCACGAAATAATCTTTACATAAAATAAACAAATATTCAATTAACCCCTTAAATCCAGATTGTTTATAGGTTATGGTATGAAACAAGAATCTAACCTTTTATAACTCACAATAACTAGAATACAAGTGTAAATACCTATTTACTAATGCTCCTGTCAAATTCTTCTAATATCTTCAACCTCTTGCAGCGGAGATTTCTCTTACTTCTGCTGTCTATCAAAGCTATTCACTTTTATCCTTATCTATTTCTGGAAGAAATAAGAATTTACAAAGCAAGAGTGAGCCAAAAATGCCCAGCAAGTATATAATTTGAGTTTCAAGCATTAATACCAAAGGAAAATTTCCGGACAAAATCTTTAAACAATTTTAAATAGTTCTATTTATTTGAGTGAGTTGAGCGAATAAACGTTGGCTGTCACAAGCCTCTAACTATAAATCCAAAAGTGTCAAGCGAATCCCAAATTCTTCTCCAGAATTAGGGTTTTGTCCGGTTTTTGGAATCATAAAACTTTCGAGAAAGAATTCCGTTAATGGCGATCAACAACAAATTAGACTGGACACTAGTTCACACTTATACCCTGCTGATCAGTCAGGATACAGTGTAGATCTATACCCAACCGTATAGATCCACTCAGGTACCTAGGCTCTATCGCCCAAGGGTCCGGTCCATCCCCGACCCATAGGATCCAGCTCATCACTGGCCCTTACAGTAAACATCTAGCCCGTAGAATGTTTTGATGTCAAATCATTTTGAATTCAAAACATCCCAATTCAGGGTTCACAAATTGTAACACCCCCAAATCCGGGTTCGGGGATTCGGGTTGTCACGAGTTCCATTTTCCTTATCAATACTTAATCTTAACAGTCAACCAACTACTACGTACTATGACCCCATAATATACACACACACACCACAAGTTATAGTCTCAGAGATGAATACCAAAAATAACATAAGTCATTTTATTCCACAATTATAAACCATTACAACTTAAAAAGGGTTTATGAATAATTTACATATTCTTTGCCATTATTACAATTCATAAATATACATAAGTCTGGTACATCAAAAGTTGAAAGCCTAGCCTATTGGTAGATCCTACCTCAGCTACAACGGCATCAACGCCTACAGGAAACTGGGGAACGTTTCCTATCCGATCACGAATTGGGAGCTTGGTCCTGATCATCTTATTTATCTGTTGTTGTGTGATGAAAGAAGAAAGCAAGGGTGAGCAACAAGCCCACTGAAATAATATGTATAATAATTAACAATATATGAGCATTCTCATAGTACTCATGAAAGTCTTGGTCAAGAAGAAATGAACCAAGCTGATATCTTAAGCGACCAAGTCACAAAATATTTAGTATATATATATATATACATATATACTTTTCACAATCTTTGAAATCCTCTGACATGTATAATATACACAGAGTTCCAGTTTATAACTGTATACAAAATATCGTTGCAAGGTGATCTCATATATCTAACCTTGTCTCAACATTTTTCTGAAAATCTTTGACATGCATAAGATAATCATTTACTAGATATAAGTTTAAAAGATGGAGTTACAAGATACTCCAATATACTTATATCTTTCCCGAAGACTACTTGAACTACCACTGTTCAAGGTATAATAAGTTTCAAAAGTTCATCACATAGATGAGACTACAAGAAAAGACTTGGATAGATTCAATCTTTGAAATATCATTATAAATAATGAAGTTACGAGATACTTCATTAAGTCTCGATATATATATACACCTATATATATATATTTCATACACTCCTTAAAAACCTCTGTTATGAAAATTATAAACAGAGTTGCAATATCCAATGAATTTGGAAAGGAGAAAACCTTGGCATAAACCTGATATCTTGCTGATCAGGAAAAGATACCAATAAGTAACCTTTTCTACTAGTAGATGGATAAATTCCCCACTGGTCATCACCCTGGCCGCAATAGGACCTTATGCTGGACTGCCACTCAGCCACTTACGCATTTGATGCACTCCCACTGAGCCACTTACACTTTCATGGACGCCCACTGAGCCCATGTTGCTTATGCCGACTCAAATAGATGAACTTACTTCCCGAACGATGGGCAAGTAATCAAGATGTTTCTCAAAACAGCAACCTCGTTGCGAATGTAAAATACACCATTGAGCCGGATCCCTCAGGTTTTGAGCGAGTATTTAAATCCCCTTTAAAAGGAAGATCTTAAATATAAAAATGAGTTTTGGGATCCGCTCTAACTTTTAAAAATCATTTTGAAGACTCGAAAATATTTTTAAGAATGTTTGGAGTAATACTGATTTAATGAAATAAATCAGTCCCGATATATTAGAAAATATCTGAATATTATTATTAAATAATGTTCCCATAAAGGATAATCTTTATAAAAATAATTGAAGTAGAAGTTTTAAAACTCATACTTGAAATGAATATTAAATAACCAAAGATATACTTATACGAAAGTACTATCTTTATTTGAATAATCGGAAATAAGTTTGATTATCGAAACATTATTCTTTAATAAAATAAAGAATATTATTTAGTAAATAATCGGAGTCATAAGTCCTCGAATGAATATTCAAAGTAATATTCATTAAATAAAATAAACGGAGTCATAAGTCCTCAAATGAATATTCAAAGTAATATTTATTAAATAAAATAAACCGAGTCATATGTCCTCGAATGAATATTCAAAGTAATATTCATTAAATAAAATAAACCGAGTCATAAGTCCTTGAATGAATATTCAAAATAATATTCATTAAATAAAATAAACCGAGTCATAAGTCCTCGAATGAATATTCAAAGTAATATTCATTAAATAAAATAAACCGAGTCATAAGTCCTCGAATGAATATTTAAAGTAATATTCATTAAATAGAAATAAAGTTATTGAATAAACTTTATTCGATTAATAGTTTTGAAAACTATATCCATATATATATGAAAATATATATATTATACTCGGGAACATCGACTCCCGGTTAAGAAAAATGTTCACCTTTGGGTCCCCTATACTAAGGGTATACGCAACTACTGCTTATCTCTAGCATAGGTATTATGCAACTTATAAGCAATTGAATCAACAAATAGATATCAAGATTACGAAACAGACATGCATATATACCATATCACATGCTCCAATATATCGCAAGATTTGCTAATAACAATCATGCACTTATCACAAGATAATGCATATACATATATTTACATGACAACAATAGTATAACTGGTAGAAAACTTGCCTGAGCGACTGGGGGTGGTAAAAGTCCTGGGATGAGTCTGGTAACCTATAAACCACATATAAATTGGAATTAAACCAAAGTCGCTTAAGAATCTATACTTTAACCAATTAGACCCTAACGTTCGCTTTCGCGCCTAACGATTCACTTAAGTCGCTCGAGTACCCGCGGCTCCACCATTTTTAATAAATTAACCATTAAGAGTTTTAAGGATATTCTTTTATGAGTACCTTACCAACCGCCTAATCCACTTTACATAAATGTTTCATACCCCAATTAGTCAATTAAGGTCCTTAACCAATGTTTCAAAGTAAGGCGAGGGGTAATGGTTCGTTCGCGAAATGCCGTTACTTAAAACGGTCGTTTCTCCTAAACCGTACATCTGATTCAAGCGAACCACATATCAAAACGAAGCTCGTAACATGAAATCTAATCATGGAAATGGTCAAAACCTAACAGTGAGTTCACGGGTCCTGATGTTAAGAACAAAAACAGTCTAAAGTAAATCGGGCATTACGACGGCTATGTTTACGCGATTACCAAATTTTATACCACTCCAATCAATCCACAATTCCACCCACAATCAACATTACAACCAAAATCCCTCCAAACCTCACCACATCAGTCCATTACTTCATGTTTTATCCAAATCATTCAATCACAACAAAAGCTGCTAACCATACTATGGTTCATTAACTAATAACTGAGATTCAATCATCAAAATCTCTACAAACTCAACCAAACCTTAAACAACCAAGAATCATGCTTCTCATAAACTATAACAATCAAAACCACTCCTAAATACTCAAAAGTAAAGCTAGGGTATGAGGTTTTACCTTCCTTGGTGAGTGATAAGTAGCTAGGAAGCCTTAAGGAGCCTTGATCTAACCTCCTACAAGCTTGATCTTTCAAAGAAATTAAGAACACAAAAATTAATTTCAAGAAAGTACTATTCACCATCTTCTTGAATGATTTATAGGAAATGCTAGGAAAGGATTTTGAAGCTAAGATTCCTAGGAAGTATGTAACTTAACTAGGAGAAGCTAGGATAATTACCTTGTAATTTAGCAAGTGGAGGAGCTTGGACTTCCCTTTTGCCAAGAAAGAAGTCGAGAGCTTCATGAAGAAAAGAGAGAAAATGAATTTTTTTGCTTGCTTGGTGTATTTGTGTGGTGTTTTGTTAGCTTGGTTAGTTTAGAATTTACCATGGTAAATAATGCTTGGCTACAAATCAACCAACAAAACAATCTCACTTGTCATGCTTATGTCACCTTTCTTATGTCATCCATTTGCCACATGTCTTTGTCTTGTGGTTTGATGATGTCACAATCCTTGGCTTCTTGTACAAGCTTGTCTCTTGGTCGCTTATTTGTTTTACGGTTCGCTTAACTTTCGTTCGCGTTTATCGTTTGAGGGATCATACTCGGGATCTTATTACTTGGGTTCCCTTAACCTTTCTCAATTCATTATATTCCTTTTATGATCCTCTCTTATAATCCTTGAATTTAAATCATTTTTATCCTGTTACCTTACACTCAATTCTTTCGGTATCTGGTGGATTTTCGGGAAAAATCAAAGTGTTCGGATTTGGATTCTGACGATCTTTACATACACTTATATACCACATGGGGTACTAATAATATCTCAGAAGATCAATAAAAGAACCCCTACATAGTATGGTATGAAAAGTTTTTTTATTCAACATAATCAGCAAAATCACTATTCATAAAGGTTTCAAAAATTCCAAAAATTGGGGTTATTACAGTCTCCTCTCCTTAAAAGGATTTCGTCCCGGAATCAGATAGAAAAGAATAGGGATACTCTCTTAGCATTGCATTTTCTAACTCTCAAGTCAATTTTCTCACATTGTGGTTCTACCACCAAACTCTGCCTAGTTTGATAACCCTTCTCCTAAGCACTTGTTCCTTTTCGATCTATAACTCTTCCTGGTTGTATGTCTATGCGCTCATATGCCCCTATTTGTCTGGCATCTGGATTACACTTCCTTAATGTTGATACGTGGAACACGTTATGAACTTGCTACATGTTCGGGGTAGGGTTAGCTCATATGCTAACTTCCCAATACGTCTTAATATATCCAAGGGTCCAACAATTCGTGGGCTTAGCTTTCCTTTCTTTCCGAACCTCATCCATCCTTTCCAAGGGAATACCTATAACATCACTAGGTCCCCTACTTCCTATTCCTTGTCCTTTCGTGTCAAATCAACATACTTCTTATGTCCATCTTGGGCCACTACCAGCCGTCCTCTGATTAGATCTATTATATCCTTGGTCCTTTGGACCACTGCTGGTCTGAGCATCTTGCGCTCTGCAACATCATCCTATCATAAGGGAGATCGACATTGTCCTCCCTCAAGGGTCTCATAAGGTGATATCTCCATATTGACATATGATTTATTATCGTAAGAAAACTCAATCCGTGTTAAGTGATCATTCCAATTTCTCTCAAGTCTATTGCACAGACTCTCATCATAGCCTCTAGCATTATAGCTTTTGCTTCTCAATACCCATTCTTTTCCAGTTCGTAATCATTACTATCTTCCGTACATAATACTATACTGGTTAAACTTTTGCTCGTAAGCATTCTATAACCTTTTAATAATTGCGACAACCTTCGTATCACGAACGTGTTAGATTCGGAATACCATTGCACTGATACTACTCCTTTCTAGGTGCTTCTATCTTTGAAAGCTTGATCCATCATATAGAAGTAAAAGAATTTATTGAGAGATCACTATGATCATGAACACTTGTTATATCGCATAGTTAGTACAGAAGGTGGCCAGCCTTTAGTACTTGACAAGCAATTAAACAATATGTGGTATCCTACTAGGCTTCTATCACACAGATAGATAGTCATTCAGCAATACCTCCCCTTCTGGAAGGGTTGTTCTTCTCAGCTTACATGAAATGAAAAGAAGAGAAAAGAACGAACTGAAGAGAATTGTATATACGTAAAAAATATTCCATAAAATATATGGCTTGGAATCTACCTCTGAACTATAGAGGTTTGTCATAGGAGAACAAAACATATACGTATATATATCAACATCAAGTATTATAACATCGTATTTCACATGCCTAAATATTTTTTTTTGCTATTCCGTCCATCATTCTATGGACCCATGCTCTTCCTCGAGCTTATACACAATCACCTTTGAAACTCTCTCGACATCGAAAATCGAATCTGGGATCTCATTCTAGACATCATTGTTACTAGAATTCTATGCTTGCACCGCAACCTTCCTCGTATAGTAATATGATTCTCTATTGATAAGAAGGAATAAATATTCAATAGGTAAATAATCGACCTAGTTTTTCTATCGAAGATAACTTATACGTCAACACGACCCGATTAGTGGTATTCAATCTCAACATCCATTCCAATACAACTCCCATGGTTGTAATCAGCTCATTACTCGCAGAATCATTGCTGCATTACTATGGTCCACCACTGACCTACTGTCGTCATTCACTTTCCATGAAATCTTAATATCTAACCATACGGAGTCCATACATGTCGTATATAATTCTTCTAAGGAGTTAACATAATCACCATTCATAATTCATGAAGAACACTCCAGGTTCTAACGTACTTTCATGACATGAAGCAGATAAAATTGCAGAAGAGTTTCAATCAAAGCAACGATAGCAGGTTAATACCATTCTTAATCATATGCCTTCAATAGAAGACTTAACTCAAAGGTTCGTTTAGTCATTTCGTAACATGGTTCTGGCTTATCTCAGAATAGTACCTTCTAAGATAGATAGCCCGCTCATGGCGATTACACGAATTAAACCTTTACCAAACTACTATTACGGTTGGGTATTGCACAGTCATCAAAACGAATGTCATTCTTTCACACCATAATACAACCTTCACGGAATTAACCATTATCACTGTATTCCTCTGGCACGAGCGTCGATAATTGTCCTCTTATACTTAAAGTGTTGGCCACCTCTTTGGCCTATCCTGATAGTAAAATTTCCTTATAATCAATGTCATTTTAACCACCTCCAACTAAATTTTCTACCTCATTCCAATCACTGCTTATGTGAAAATGCTTCTCTTAAGTCCTGGTGAGAAAAAAAATCACCATTTGTCCATAAGTCATTGCCTTAGTCTTTAGATGTGAACATTGCCACAACTGACTCTCGATCATACTTAGGACATCTCTTATCTTAGGTCCTTCTTGTTTTCACCAATCTCGACCCTCATAGGATCGATCTATACTTTCTTATGGTTCAACACGTGCCCCACCTGGCATTATTATAATTACGTCATATATCCTTCATCAAAATTTCTATTCTTGAGAACTTTGAATATTACCTTTCTCCTTGTAAAACATCTAAGGTTATCCTTGAATCGTTCCTCCTGTATTCCCTAAATACAGGGCATATCAAACTACCATTTACTAATACTAGAACCATTGTCTATGTACTTCTGAAAAAAATTTCTACTTATCTTTAAAGGTTGTTGTTACCTTAGTCCTTCGTTCCATACTATCAAAACTCATACTATCCCTATTAAGGGCGAAATGCCAACCTTTATGCATTCCCCTAGGGTTCATCTCAAGTTATCGAAGTTATATCCTTAATTCCACCTTTAAAAAGGTACTTACATCCTTCCATGGATAAATCCAGTCATATATCACTAATAAGGGTATCTTATTCAATCATTCCCACCTCGATAGTCTATACCAAATTTCACAATAGCATTCTTATTCAAGTTGAGGTCAATCCATATGGCCTCCAAAAGATAAAAATGGTTATCCACTTTTCTTTCCTGATTTGGTAATGATAACATGGATGTTCTGGAAGATATTAGTCGTGTTCAACGTGAACTTCTTCTTAAAAAATCCTTATTTACTTTTGTTGTTTATCTCAACAGTCATCTCAATGTTGGGATATCTTTCATACCTGGTGTCTCCCTTTCTAGGTATCATGCCCCCGGTCTTACACTTCACATTCTTGAAGGTCACTTCCTTCATCCAATTTTTCTAAATTCTTACTTCCTTGTCTTCTCAGTCTATCCGCGTTTTATTATTTATCCTTCGAACTATCTCAAGGTTTCCTCGAATCCTCCCAACTTACAGGGGGTAAAATATATGTATCTCTTATGTCTTCAACCATCAATTTTAACTCATGGTGAATCATCCTCATCCTGACGATTACATACTTTTCTATTTCTATTGCTACGAGTCTTTAGGGTTTCCTCATACCCAACTCCCTTATCATTCCTCAACTCTATTGCCTTTATATTCCTTTCCACTTCAGTTTCTTTTTATTTTCCTTTCTCTTATCATTATTTCATGAACCAACACAACATAAGCATTGATTTCAACCATTCTGTCATTCCGGATTCGTGTCCTCAGAACGAATCTTGACAACTTTTACAACTTAGATTCATAATTCATTATACTCGTCTGCCTTTGTTCTGGCTCTAAAGCTTTTATACTATCTCCATAACCTTGGGAAGTACTTTCCTGAAAACAATTGACTGAACTTAAATCAGTTTATTATAATCTCTTGCTCCGTGCCTTCCTTGGTCTTTCACCAGTGGGTGGTCTCTCTCTTAGGAGGGTAAGTGACAAAAACAGTCTTTTGTGATTCGTCAATCATTTAGAATCTCAAATGATTCTTATATTTCCTTTAGCCAGGCTCTTGCCTCGATTGGGTCAGCTTGTTCCATGGAACTCTGAGAGCTTAGCGACTTAAAGAACCTGAAAGAATTTCTCACCGCATTGTTTCCTCAGGGTGGTGGTTGGGGATAATAGTCTAAGTTCTGTCTAAAAAGGTCCATAAATTGTCGTATAGGAGTACCGTCTTAGGTCTCCTTTCCTTACTCGACTTCCGTTTCCTTAGTCTGAACGTTCCCTCCTTCTCCCCATAATCGGGGTCATCCTACATGTTTTAAATCCTCATTTTTCACTCCATTATGTTATGGGTTCCTTCTATCTTGATGGCGACCTCCCTGACTATCACGTTCAGAGTTTGCTCTAAATCTTATTCCTCAAACTAGCTTTCATCTAAGATCTCATCTTTAAGCTCTTGAACATTTGGAACCCAAATTCTATAGGAATACCTCATTATTCCCTTATCATCTTTCTCGGTATTAATCTCTTATCTATTTGTTGGCTCTCTGCCTTCATTCATCACTTTTTCTGGCACAATATGTTCTTTTCCATTATTTCGGGTTGTATTGCAATCTCAAACAGCTTTTCGGTACCGGCTCCAGTTACGTTCACTTCTATTTCCATTTTCTCAAAATCTCTTATCAACTCTCTTAGAGACAATATCATCTTGAGTTTCTCCTTTCTACTAAGGGCATTAGCCACCATTTTGGCTTTCCCTGGATGATAAAGAATCTCATAATCGTAATCCTTGATTAGCTCTAACCACCTCATTTGGCGCATGTTGAGCTCTTTCTGCGTGAAAATGTACTAGAGCACTTATGGCTTGTGTAAATGTCGCACTTTTCTCCATACAAGTAGTGCCTCCAATCTTTAGGGCAAAATTATTGCCACGAGCCCAAGCTCATGGGTGGGGATATTGAATTTTATATTCCCTTAATTGTCTTGACGCGTACGCGATTACCTTGTTGTGCTGTATAAGAAGCACCCTAATTCCTTATGCGAAGCGTCACTACACTTCACAAAATCTCATTTTCCATCCGGCAACGCCAACATAGGGGTCATCACCAACCTTTGCTTCAGTTCTTAAAAGCTTTTCTCGCATTTCTCTGTCCATTCAAACTTCTCAGTCTTACGAGTAAGCCGCGTTAAAGGGCTACTATCTTTACAAACTTGAACGAACCTCCGGTAGTGACCGGCCAATCCTACCTCTGGTAGTTCCCCTAACCATGGTCATCAATTCCTTAGTGGTCCTTTATTCATTCATGTTAGGATCCTCCACGAGATCCTCCTTAGCAACAATCCCTTGTAGGACAACATCCTCAACCGCTACATCCTAAATATGAACATCATCTGGTCCTGTGTTAGGACGCTCTATCGGATCCATAATCCGATCTCCAATTAGTAATAAAACATCATCGCGCTGTTGCTCCTCAACCTCAAGGTTTGGAGTCCCGCTACCATATACGATAACGAACTACGCCTCTATCATGATATTTATAAGGGTTCCCATAAGGGTTTTAACTGTCAGTACTACGTTAGGTAGCCCGACTATGAACTTGGCAAGAGTTCTTATTATCTTAGTGAACTTATTATCTTAACGTCATATCATCTCTGAGGTTTATAACGCTTGGCTCTGATACCATTTCTGTAACACCCCCAAATCCGGGGTCGGGGATTCGGGTTGTCACGAGTTCCATTTTCCTTATCAATACTTAATCTTAACAGTCAACCAACTACTGCGTACTGTGACCCCACAATATACACACCACAAGTTATAGTCTCAGAGAAGAATACCAAAATAACATAAGTCATTTTATTCCACAATTATAAACCATTACACCTTAAAAAGGGTTTATGAATAATTTACATATTCTTTGCCATTATTACAATTCATAAATATACATAAGTCTAGTACATCAAAAGTTAAAAGCCTATCCTATTGGTACATCCTACCTCAGCTACAATGGCATCAACGCCTACAGGAAACTGGGGAACGTTTCCTATCCGCTCATGAATTGGGAGCTTGGTCCTGATCATCTTGTCTATCTGTTGTTGTGTGATGAAAGAAGAAAGCAAGGGTGAGCAACAAGCCCACCGAAATAATATGTATAATAATTAACAATATATGAGCATTCTCATAGTACTCATGAAAGTCTTGGTCAAGAAGAAATGAACCAAGCTGATATCTTAAGCGACCAAGTCACAAAATATTCAGTATATATATATACATATGTACTTATCACAATCTTTGAAATCCTCTGACATGTATAATATACACAGAGTTCCAGTTTATAACTGTATAAAAAATATCATTGCAAGGTGATCTCATATATCTAACCTTGTCTCAACGTTTTTCTGAAAATCTTTGACATGCACAAGATAACCATTTACTAGATATAAGTTTAAAAGATGAAGTTACAAGATACTCCAATATACTTATATCTTTCCCGAATACTACTTGAACTACCACCGTTCAAGGTATAATCAGTTTCAAAAGTTCATCACATAGATGAGACTACAAGAAAAGACTTGGATAGATTCAATCTTTGAAATATCATTATAAATAATGAAGTTACGAGATACTTCATTAAGTCTCGATATATATGTACACCTATATATATATATTTCATACACTCCTTGAAAACCTCTGTTATGAAAATTATAAACAGAGTTGCAATATCCAATGAATTTGGAAATGAGAAAACCTTGGCATAAACCTGATATCTTGCTGATCAGGCAAAGATACCAATAAGTAACCTTTTCTACTAGTAGATGGACGAATTCCCCACTGGTCATCACCCTGGCCGCAATAGTTACTTATGCTGGACTGCCACTCAGCCACTTACGCATTTGATGGACTCCCACTGAGCTACTTACACTTTCATGGACGCCCACTGAGCCCATGTTGCTTATGCCGACTCAAATAGATGAACTTACTTCCCGAACGATGGGCAAGTAATCAAGATGTTTCTCAAAACAGCAACCTCGTTGCGAATGTAAAATACACAACTGAGCCGGATCCCTTAGGTTTTGGGCGAGTATTTAAATTCCCTTCGAAAAGAAGATCTTAAATATAAAAATGAGTTTTGGGATCCGCTCTAACTTTTAAAAATCATTTTGAAGACTCAAAAATATTTTTAAGAATGTTTGGAGTAATACTGATTTTATGAAATAAATCAGTCCTGAAATATTAGAAAATATCTGAATATTATTATTAAATAATATTCCCATAAAGGATATTCTTTATAAAAATAATTGAAGTAGAAGTTTTAAAACTCATACTTGAAATGAATATTAAATAACCAAAGATATACTTATACGAAAGTACTATCTTTATTTGAATAATCGAAAATAAGTTTGATTATCGAAACAATATTCTTTAATAAAATAAAGGATATTATTTAGTAAATAATCGAAGTCATAAGTCCTCGAATGAATATTCAAAGTAATATTCATTAAATAAAATAAACGGAGTCATAAGTCCTCGAATGAATATTCAAAGTAATATTTATTAAATAAAATAAACCGAGTCATAAGTCCTCGAATGAATATTCAAAGTAATATTCATTAAATAAAATAAACTGAGTCATAAGTCCTCAAATGAATATTCAAAGTAATATTCATTAAATAAAATAAACCGAGTCATAAGTCCTCGAATGAATATTTAAAGTAATATTCATTAAATAGAAATAAAGTTATCCAATAAACTTTATTCGATTAATAGTTTTGAAAACTATATCCATATATATATGAAAAAAAAAATATATATATATATATTATACTCGGGACCATCGACTCCCGGTTTAGAAAAATGTTCACCTTTGGCTCCCCTATACTAAGGGTAAACGCAACTACTGCTTATCTCTAGCATAGGTATTATGCAACTTATAAGCAATGAATCAACAATTAGATATCAAGATTACGAAACAGACATGCATATATACCATATCACATGCTCTAATATATCACAAGATTTGCTAATAACAATCATGCACTTATCACAAGATAATGCATATACATATATTTACATCACAACAACAGTATAACGGGTAGAAAACTTGCCTGAGCGACTGGGGGTGGTAGAAGTCCTGGGATGAGTCTGGTAACCTATAAACTACATATAAGTTGAAATTAAACCAAAGTCGCTTAAGAATCTATACTTTAACCAATTAGACCCTAACGTTCGCTTTCGCACTTAACGATTCACTTAAGTCGCTAGAGTACCCTCGGCTCCACCATTTTTAATAAATTAACCATTAAGAGTTTTATGGCGATTCTTTTGCGAGTACCTTACCAACTGCCTAATCCACTTTACATAAATGTTTCATACCCCAATTAGTCACTTAAGGTCCTTAACCAATGTTTCAAAGTAAGGCGAGGGGTAATGGTTCGTTCACGAAACTCCGTTACTTAAAACGGTCGTTTCTCCTAAACCGTACATCGGATTCAAGCGAACCGCATATCAAAACGAAGCTCGTAACATGAACTATCTAATCATGGGAATGGTCAAAACCTAACAGTGAGTTCACGGGTCCTGATGTTAAGAACAAAAACAGTCTAAAGTAAATCGGGCATTACGACGGCTATGTTTACGCGATTACCAAATTTTACGACGGCTATGTTTACGCGATTACCAAATTTTATACCACTCCAATCAATCCACAATTCCACCCACAATCAACATTAAAAACAAAATCCCTCCAAACCTCACCACATTAGTCTATTACTTCATGTTTTATCCAACTCATTCAATCACAACAAAAGCTATTAACCATACTATGGTTCATTAACTAATAACCAAGATTCAATAATCAAAATCTCTACAAACTCAACCAAACTTTAAACAACCAAGAATCATGCTTCTCATAAACTATAACAATCAAAACCACTCCTAAATACTAAAAAGTAAAGCTAGAGTATGAGGTTTTACCTTCCTTGGTGAGTGATAAGTAGCTAGGAAGCCTTAAGGAGCCTTGATCTAACCTCCTACAAGCTTGATCTTTCAAAGAAATCAAGAACACAAAAATTAATTTCAAGAAAGTACTATTCACCATCTTCTTGAATGATTTATAGGAAATGCTAGGAAAGGATTTTGAAGCTAAATAATGCTTGGCTACAAATTAACCAACAAAACAATCTCACTTATCATGCTTATGTCACCTTTCTTATGTCATCCATTTGCCACATGTCTTTGTCTTGTGGTTTGATGATGTCACAATCCTTGGCTTCTTGTACAAGCTTGTCTCTTGGTCGCTTATTTGTTTTACGGTTCGCTTAACTTTCGTTCGCGTTTATCGTTTGAGGGATCATACTCGGGATCTTATTACTTGGGTTCCCTTAACCTTTCTCAATTCATTATATTCCTTTTATGATCCTCTCTTATAATCCTTGAATTTAAATCCTTTTTATCCTGTTACCTTATACTCAATTCTTTCGGTATCTGGTGGATTTTCGGGAAAAATCAAAGTGTTCGGATTTGGATTCTGACGATCTTTACATACACTTATACACCACATAGGGTACTAATAATATCTCAGAAGATCAATAAAAGAACCCCTACATAGTGTGGTATGAAAAGTTTTCTTATTCAGCATAATCAGCAAAATCACTATTCATAAGGGTTTCAAAAATTCCAAAAATTGGGGTTATTACACAAATAACACGAAAGAATGGGTATTTGCTCAAGAGAGCAATCGAATTATAGGAACAATAATGAAAGGAACATGCATAATCAGAGTAATTGCAGCGAAATGTAAAACATTTAACTATTCTGAACATAGAATAGGAACAGAGAAATATTTGCAATATTTAAAAGAAAAATTAGGAATACTTGCCTCGATAAGCTTTAACCACTATTATCGGATGACTTTTGGATTGCCTTGAACATTCGACTTTATCGTCAGACCACTATCCTATTCTGGCTACGATCTCAACACACAGGTCCTTCGATTGAAACTTCGTTGATCTCGTCGACTAATCACTAGATCGTTCCTAGTCCAACGTCAAATCTCGGGTCTTCCAACTAGGACCTACAGGGTTAAAATACCCTAGTTCAGATAATCGTCTTGCTTAACATAACACTACTATCGCCTTTACCCATACGATTTCATAACCCAACTCATATTTATATGTATTATTGAAATACACATAGCAATTATGGTTCACATCTTCGAAATCCAGTTTGGTGTTTGTTTTCAGAAAATACGTATACTCGTCGTTTTGAAAAACAGGTAATCAATTATTTATAAATTATTTTGTCTCAACCGTAATTAAGTTCGTATAATATAACTATATATAGTTATTCGACGCCTCCGATAATTATAGGTTACGTTCCCGTATTTTCGGAATCAACTTCCTGAAAATCGGGGAGCGTCTCCTTTGTTTATCGGCCTACCCGTCGAACAATTCGACGTCAATCATAATCAACAATCGCAATCATCCACAATTCACCAATCCCAATCACCGATATCATTCAATTATTTATTATTATTCATTTTCGTTTCGTAATTAATATCACGAACTAATTTATTTAATTTATAAACGTAGGACTCAGATTAAAATCATCACCGTCCACCGTCAGCTCGCCGAGGCTCATTACCGACGGCGGTAAAATTCGTCGGTGCGATTAATTCCGGGTTTCCTTACGAATTTCACCGATTCATTTTTACCAATTCCCGCATGAAAATAAGTAATTAATAATACTAATCAATTATTATATTTTCTTTTCTGCAAAAATAATAAAAATTCAATCTGCAAATTCCCAAGCCAACAACAACATCACAGTACGGGCCACACACGAAACCAACAGAGCCCAGCCGGAAAACGCAACACGGAACAACAGTCACCACTTCTGCCATACACATACACACGCCTGAATGACACACACACACGCACAATAACACACGCACGTGCCACCGTCCTCACCGGAAAATGGTGAGGGGCAGCGGTAAAAATTAAAAACAACACACCCAACCAATTCACGCATACACAGCAGCATAGATATACAACATATATATACATACGCAGGAGACACGCACACACACGAGTCCACATGCACCACCCGCCTCACCGGAGTAGCGAAGGCGGCGGCGTTGAACATGGGTGGCGGCTGGAGAAAAACACGGCGGCAGGAGCGGGGAAACTTACCTAAAATGGGGAAGATAAATCAGAGGAGAAAGAAGGAGGGAATCACAGAGAGATTCAGGAGGAAATAGAGGGAGGATCAAAGATGAGAGAGAGACAGAACCGACAGAGAGATTGAAAGTGAGGAAAGAGATTGGGGGATAAGTATACATCTCCTTATCTGTTTTAATTTCAATAATACCTCGATAACCCGATTGTTTTTCTGAAATTAACATCTTTATAAACGAATTTAAGGGTAAAAAAACCCAAAAATTTTTAAGGGAAATATCTTTAAAATTTTCGGAATAATTAAAACCCAATAAAACAAAAACTTCATAATTTTTAATCCATATTTGACTCGCTAATTTATACCTACATTTACCCTATTAACGAACAGATGTGCGGTCAAACAAAAGTCAGAAAATTTCCGAAATAATTTTAAAATTCGTGAAATATTCCAAACTTAACAAAATAAAATTTTCATGATTTTTGACACATTTTGGAACTAAATACTGATTTTACAATTAAATGAAATCAGAAAATCATTTAAGAACTATTAATAATAAAATATTAATTTCTAAATTTTATAAACTCTTAAAAATAATAAATGAAAATATAGAACAAAAAAAAATAATTTTAGAAACAATTTAAACATTTATAAGAATAAATATGCAATAAAATTACTTTAAAAATGAATTAAATTCATACAGCTCGATAATTAACTATAAAATTAATCTTCGAGTCCAACAAATCACAAACAACAACACATAGCCGACAGACCCCTCACATATTTTATTAATTAAATAATTCAATATTTACACCTACATACCGGATCCGAAAATAGGTTACATAGCCGCTAAGTAACTATATAACGATACAGTTTTAAGACCCAATTTGGATAATTATCAAAATAGGCCTTTTATAAAACATTTTATACGAAAATGAGATAATAATATCTCGCCTTTTGAGAATACGAATTTTTATTGATCTATAAAATGATTAGCATATTGAAAATTTCACGCCGGGACTCATACGGGTCAAATCGTATCCCGGAGCGAGAAAGTCAAAATACTGAAAATGTTCAGAATTATCAGATTAGGTTAGGAAGGAGTTTTCGGAAGAGTTTCGAGTTGTAAAAACGCAAAAAATGATTGAAGTGGGATGATTTCTGATTCTAAAAAGTAATTTTATATTTATGTAAAAATAATCATTATTAATTCTATAAATTCTTATAAAATCATACAACAATCCAAAAATAACCAGAAAATACCAAAATTATCTACATTTAATTCTGGATGATTAAAAATTAAAATATCTAAATTTTATCAGAAATAAACATCCAAATATGATTATCCAGCATCAAATAATTCATCAAAAATCACATAAAAATCACATAAAAATCACATAATAATTATTTATTGATAAAATAATACATAATATTTTCCAAACGTTACATCATTCCCCCCTTAAAAGGATTTTATCCTCAGAATCATGCTAAGGAACAACATATGCTATTTTTCGAGTATCTTACTTAAAATTTCTCGGAACTTATCACTTTAATCACTATTCGACGGTCCCCTATCGTCATCAAATTTATCAGTTGCTCATGCAACCCCTAACTCAATCTTTACTTCATACATTCGGAGCTAAATTACTCTTCATAGTCATACACACATGAATGTCTTATGAACTCGTTATATCTGTGACAACAAGATCAACTCATTCACAATCGTTCTATTTATCTTACTGTTTCAAAGGACTAACTTAATTTACACTAACCTTCTTTCCTTTCTAATTCTAATAGTTCGTGGTCATGAACTTTCTATTTTCACTGACTGTTCTACTTTACTTTTCATGTCTCCTTCTGTTCGGGTAGTCTGGCCTATGATAATTTTCTAATCATATTCGAGAATCTTAATTGATCTCTCGTACTTTTTATTCATCTGCGTTTGATATACTGAGCTCATGGCATCCTCTGCTTCGAAATGTTCTAAATCTATTCAAAATCTTAAACTTAAAGGAAAATTTCAACAATTGCATTTAACTTCCACTTAACAGTATATCCCGATTTCTCTTCAACCACTATCAAGTATATTCATCGAGTAAGAATCTTTTACTATTTGAAAGGAAATATATTAATTTGGAACGGAATGAATCAAAACTTTATTCAAACCCGAACTCTTGGTACTAGTACTCATATTGTTGTCATATCAAATTATATATCAATATGAACTTTGATACTCATATCATTCTATACTGAAGTCAACATCAATCATCTATATTAATACCACCTTTGATACCCAGCAACAAAGTAAGTATCAGTATTACCCAGAAGCCGGATCAAACCTGTTCTTTAATTTCTAACTTTTCCAATTCCTTTACTCATTCCCCGGTAATCCTAATGATATTCACTCTTTCTTTTCTACTCATGATATATGTCCTTAAATGGACCTTTCCTGTTTGGTAGTTAACCACACAACTGGAGCTCATAATCAAATATAACTAGAATTCATACCTTCGAAGCTGGGAATGCAGTTGCTACTTTCCAACCCTTCGCATGCATATCTTCAGGCGTTCAACTTGGTCTTCCTTAGTCCTTGAATTAGCGAGGATGTTATCAATAAATACAATTACACTATCCAAATACTCCTGGTACATTATGTTCATTTAATCTTCAGACTTACAATTTCTGATAATCAACGTGTAACTTCATACCTCCATTTTTTTCCATGATCACTCTTGTGCACAGCACAAACACTCTTTATTTCATTATTCTTTCATTCCATATTTCTGAAGTTTTTCTTCACTCATTATTTCATTCCTATTGAGTTATACGATACAGGGATTTTGACACCAGCTCGACTTTATGCTGTAACTGATGAGAAATTCTTACCTCATTCCCCGAGGTAACCTTGGTAACTCATTTGTTAGAACCTTCAGGACTTCATTTTATTTCTAAAGAATTCCGATATGAGATTCATTGTAACGCTCTTTTCCAATAGTTTGCCACTAATACTTTTGTTTAATCTTCCTGGTTTACGCGTATTCTTGGAACATATTCTTATATTCAATTATCGGCGTTTCACTTCCTTCTCCTATCAGTTCTGAGATAACTGACGTTCACAACTTGCATATATCCTGGATTATTTTATAAAATTTCTTTATCATCCTTTTGATTCCACTTCTTTTCTTCATTATTTCTCCATTCTCATTATTCATTATCTCTTTTAAACATAATGTAGTAATATTAATCTGTTCATTATTAGATAGGTCATTTCTGGAGTTTACACTGAAATGAAGGATTTTATTTATAATACTTAAATTCTTACTAACAGAATTATCGAATTTTATCGGTAGCTATTCTCTTAGCCTTGCTTAACTCATCACGGATCACGTATTTGACTTTTCCTCATTAACCAACATCTCTTTTCCTGAGTTCACATGTGGACTTCATCAATCTCTGTCTTATATTAGATGCTTCAATTTGGGAGCTTCCCCGTATTTCACAGCAACTTCTATTCAATCGTAATTCGACAAGGATGTACATTCACGTCCTTCCTGGAGTATTATTATAGAGGGTGATATTTCTTGCTCTATCTTGGATCTTCAGTTCTTGCAAATGTTCTCTCCACTAATTTATAGTAGCTTCCATTAACTCATCATTCGATATGGGTATACATCCAAGTCCTTCCTGGAACGCTATTACAGATGATAGAATCTCTTTGGTTTATCTTGAACCTTCAGTTCTTGAAAATATTCTTCTCGCTAGCAGGAACCAATAACTTTTTGATCTTTTTGTCTATTGAAAAGGCGTATTCATCTAGATAAAATCTCGCACATGCTTGCAGAAACATCACGCTACTTTTACTAAATTTCCACTTCTGCCGATGCCATTACTTCCTCCAACTTGCTAATTGCTTTGATTTCAGATCTGAAAATTATGTCAGAATTTGACTTAATATAATTGGAATTGATCTCTATTTAACTGATCATTAGTTGGTAAAGTTGATCAATTAACTCTTTTAATTGACCAATTAAACCAAGTGAAGACTAGCTAAATGAAATCAAAGACCAATTACATAGAGTCGATTTAGTCATAACAACTTTTTCCAGGAACCGAGATCACATTCATTTAAAGTACTGATGAGAACGAAAATTTGGGCAGCACTTCCCCTACACTATTGACTACCACTCGGACTCAAGCCGACACCATCAACCAACCAAATCTTCCACAATTATATCCACCCACTTCCATCAACCAAAATCATTAATTCACCATACTTCAAATTATATCATTTTGATCAGCATCTGACTGATAGCATATCTCTTTTGAATTGGACTAAGGTCTTAAACCAACAATGATTAACATAGCCATGCTTTCCTCAGTTCTTTCACAATATTACAAAATATTATTGGTGAACTTAAAATTTATCTCGTTGTTTCTCGAAAATTTCATTTCGCAAGTATTTTTAACTTATTTCTTATCATTATTTATTTCTTGTCATTACTAATTGTGTACAGTTACTTTTAAAGATTGTACCGCATCCTTCCACTATTCACATTAATCCTCTGTTGTTGATGATACACCCTCAATTTCATTAACTAATTTGTTTATCTTTTAATAACCGTGCATGGTTTTCATTATTATCATCGTAATTTGGTGGAAACTCAATCGTCAGATCATTATTTCTTAAAAGGTTCCACAGTCGAGTCACCATTGCCCTATCTCCACTTATGTTCCCGTATCAAACTTTCGTCACTGGTCCGGTTATGGGTATCCAATTCACCATAACTTATTTACTCAAATTGGAGAACCTCACAGTTTCTTGAAGAACACATTTAAAATTTGATTGTAATTAAGATTCCTTCTATCTTGAATCTTCACGACAATTATCTTTCCGCGGAGAAGGGATGCTTCACATATTAATTTCCTGTCTGAATTATTGTTCAGAATTTCCTTGATCCTTGATTTTTGTCTCGACACTCATTTGCTTTGTCTGACGCACACAACTTCATTTCCTTATTTTATAATTAATTTATTTATTATGGTTCGCTAACAATTCATTTCTCGTCGAAATCTTCTAATTTGCAGTGCATCGCATTAACGCAATTTACCATCCTGATAAGATTCTCGTAACGAGAACATCCGTTTGATTTGATATCTTTGTAATGACCACGATATCGGTGAATTTGTTCTTCCTTGCCTGCAGATGTCAACCCTTTATCAGCTTGCAATCATATCCTCCTTCGACACATAATTCTGCCTATCACTCGGGACTATTCCACTTCTTTCAAAATTGTCAAGGAACAGACTCTACGCAAGAGGAGAGTTTGTGAATATGATTTTGTTGGAAAACTGAATAAGGAATAACAATATCACAAACTATTGGGAGAATTTGCAAATCAGGAAATTGAAGGAAGAAGAAAAATGAGTGAAGAAAGAGACAACCATATTCGTACTCAAGATGGCCAGTCTTTCATACTATATGATATATAACACATGATTAGGTGGCGTCCCACCCGACTCTTCTTCATATCACAACACTGTTTGTCTCAATCAGAAATCAAAAATTTGAAAAGAAAAACAATTCCAAAGGAATATAATAAATTTTCATTCATTTTCGCTTCATATGATTTATCAATAGAAGAAGCTCATACGTATTCAAGAATAAAAAAGAACATATGCCATCGTGTTAGAGGAAAGGATGTCAGTGTTGATCACCTTTCACGCTTCATCTACGTATGCCTTCCGGAATCATTCGAATAAAAGATTCACAATTTAGGTCACATTACAACTCCGAGATATCGTCTTGAAATGCCTCCCCATTAAATACTTTAATGATTTGATCATAACTGCATCCTTGCAAAATTTATAACCACTGCTTTGGATTTCATTTATGTCGTGTAAAATAACCATCGATCATGCAACGCCTCAATTTCGTCGATAGAAATACGATTCTTCTCCAACCATCTAGAAGATTTTTTCATTTCCTTCAATTATCCTCTGTCCGTTCGAGTCACAACTCTCGTTGAGTTTTAATAATTTCATGAATTAGGTAATTAATGTTTTAGCATGTTGATTCAATTATTGATATTATTAAACAAAATTTATATTCGTCTTTCACAGAAAAATTTAAACTTTCTTCTTACTAGTGGGTCTACTTGGTCCTCCAGATTAACAATACTGAGTCTAATTCCATTTTTCTTTTTAGGTCATTCCATGTTTTAAAATAACAACATAGATAGTAATTCGACAACCAAATTGTAAAACTCATATCATGCAAAAATCTTCTGAAAGTTGATTAAGAAAATCTTTTCTGAAATCTCATTTTAAAGTTTTGGAAATCAAATATTTGGTCGTCATTACTATATAAGTTACTGGCTATTTTTATGATTCACCAATGAAATATCTAATTAAAAGAATGCCCATATAAGGGTCTCTCCACTTTTGTACTTCTTCCACTTTTCCTTGGATAATGTTTGCACTTATTAGTCGACAAAACTTCATCTACCGTCGTATATCATTTTATTTGCAATTCTACCGCAATGCTCACATCTGGTAATCTCTTTGACATTCTTGTCATCGTCCTTGACGTTATGCTTACAACCACACATGTGATTTGACGTTCTGTCTATAGATAGGGTCGCATCTTCTTTCTAGTCTTACCTATACCTAGTAAGGTAGATATCATTCCTCGCGCAGCTCTCGGTATGTGATAAGAATCTTCTCGCAACGGTGGTGCCCTTTGCAGCTTGCAACTTTGGCCCTCAATCAGCTTCCATCAACTCGTGGTCCCGACGTGGAACTCGTCCTATTACCTAATTCTAAGTTAAATCGTAGCTTCTCTTACACAAATTCTCACAAGGATCGATCGCATACTCTTCAGAACCACATGAAAAGTAGGGTAACATTCCCAGTCTCCGTCGATCTGTCGATTCCTCATTACTGTAGGATCTTAGAACTCAATATACCTATAGCATTGCGATATTCGCCTTACACTTGCCTCAACACTCCTGGCTTACCCATTCCGTATCGGATCTGCTAACCCTAATTTGCACTCAACTCAACTTAACATGAGTATGCCTAGGGTCTTTCCTATCTTGTACGGCCTACCACTCCTATCTTACTCTCACCTATTCTTATTTCAGTGACCAATAACCTGTAGCTCTGATGCCAACTTGTAACAACCCAAATCCGGGGTCAAGATTTGGTGTCACGATATAATCTTTACATATAATAAATGAATATTCAATTAACCCCTTGAATCCGGATCGTTTACAGGTTATGGTATGAAACAAGAATCTAACCTTTTACAACTCACAATAATTAGAATACAAGTGTAAATACCTTTTTACTAATGCTCCTATCAAATTCTTCTAATATCTTCAACCTTTCGCAGCGGAGATATCTCTTACTTTTGCTGTCTATCAAAGCTATTCACTTTTATCCTTATCTATTTCTGGAAGAAATAAGAATTTACAAAGCAAGAGTGAGCCAAAAATGCCCAGCAAGTATATAATTTGAGTTTCAAGCATTAATACCAAAGGAAAATTTCCGGACAAAATCCTTAAACAATTTTAAACAGTTCTATTTATTTGAGTGAATTGAGCGAATAAATGTTGGCTGTCACCAACCTCTAACTATAAATCCAAAAGTGATAAGCGATTCCCAAATTCTTCTCCAAAATTAGGGTTTTGTCCGGTTTTTGGAATCATAAAAATTTTGAGAAAGAATGCCGTTAATGGCGATCAACAACAAATTAGACTAGACACTAGTTCACATTTATACCCTGCTGATTAGTCAGGATATAGTGTAGATCTATACCCAACCGTATAGATCCACTCAGGTACCTAGGCTCTATCGCCCAAGGGTCCGGTCCATACCCGGCCCATAGGATCCAGCTCATCACTGGCCCTGACAGTAAACATCCAGCCCATAGAGTGTTTTAATGTCAAATCATTTTGAATTCAAAATATTCCAATTCAGGGTTCGCAAATAACCCGAAAGAATGGGTATTTGCTCTAAAGAGCAATCGAATTATAGGAACAATAATTAAAGGAACATGCATAATCAAAGTAATTGCAGCGAAATGTAAAACATTTAACTATTCTGAATTTAGAAGAGGAACGGAGAAATATTTGCAGTATTTCAAAGAAAAATCAGGAATACTTGCCTCGATAAGCTTTAACCACTATTATCGGTTGACTTTTGGATTGCCTTGAACATTCGGCTTTATCGTCAGACCACTATCCTATTCTGGCTACGATCTCAACACACAGATCCTTCGATTGAAACTTCGTTGATCTCGTCAACTAATCACTAGATCGTTCCTAGTCCAACGTTAAATCTCGGGTCTTCCAACTAGGACCTACGGGGTTAAAATACCCTAGTTCAGATAATCGTCTTGCTTAACATAACACTACTATCGCCTCTACCCATACGATTTCATAACCCAACTCATATTTATATGTAATAGTGAAATACACATAGCAATTATGGTTCACATCTTCGAAATCCGGTTTGGTGTTTGTTTTCGGAAAATACTTATACTCGTCGTTTCGAAAAAAAGGTGATCGATTATTTATAAATTATTTTATCTCAACCGTAATTAAGTTTGTATAATATAACTATATATAGTTATTTGACGTCTCCGATAATTATAGGTTACGTTCTCGTATTTTCGGAATAAACTTCCCGAAAATCGGGCAGCGTCTCCTTTATTTATCGGCCTACCCGTCGAACAATTCGACGTCAATCACAATCAACAATCGCAAGCATCCACAATTCACCAATCCCAATCACCGATATCATTCAATTATTTATTATTATTCATTTTTGTTTCATAATTAATATCACGAACTAATTTATTTAATTTATAAATGTAGGACTAAGATTAAAATCATCATCGTCCACCGTCGGCTTGCCGAGGCTCATCGCCGACGGCGGTAAAATTCATCGGTGCCCAACTAATTCTGGGTTTCCTTACGAATTTCACCGATTAATTTTTACCAATTCCTGCACGAAAATAAGTAATTAATTAGTTTCATGAATATTAATCAATTATTATATTTTCTTTTCTGCAAAAATAATAAAAATTCAATCTACAAATTCCCAAGCCAACAACAACATCACAGTACGGGCCACAAACGGAACCAACAGAGCCCAGCCGAAAAAACTGGCCAGAAAATGCAACACAGAACAACAGTCACAACTTCTGCCATACGCACACACAGGCCTGACTCTCACACGCACACATACACTCACACACGCACAATAACACACGCACGCGCCACCGTCCTCACCGGAAAATGGTGAGGGGCGGTGGTAAAAATTAAAAACAACACACCCAACCAATTCACGCATACACAGCAGCACAGATATATAACATATATATATACGCAGGAGACACTCACACACACGAGTCTACACGCGCCACCCGCCTCACCGGAGTAGCGAAGGCGGCGTCGGTTGAATAAGGGTGGCGGCCGGAGAAAAACACAGCGGCAGGAGCGGGGAAACTTACCCAAAACGAGGAAGATGAATCAGAGGAGAAAGAACGAGGGAATCACATAGAGATTCAGGAGGAAATAGAGAGAGGATCAAAAATGAGAGAGAGACAGAACCGACAGAGAAATTGAAAGTGAGGAAAGAGATTGGGGGATAAGTATACATCTCCTTATCTGTTTTAATTTCGATAATACCTCGATAACCTGATTGTTTTTCTGAAATTAACAGCTTTACAAACGAATTTAAGGGTAAAAAAAACCTGAATTTTAAGGAAATATCTTTAAAATTTCCGGAATAATTAAAACCCAATAAAACAAAATCTTCATATTTTTTAATCCAAATTTGACTCGCTATTTTATACCTACGTTTACCCTATTAATGAACAGATGTGCGGTTAAACAAAAGTCAGAAAATTTCTGAAATAATTTTAAAATTCGTGAAATATTCCAACCTTAACAAAATAAAATTTTCATGATTTTTGACATATTTTGGAATTAAATACTGATTTTACAATTAAATGAAATCAAAAAATTATTTAAGAAAAATTAATCAATAGAATATTGATTTCTAAATTTTTTAAACTCCTAAAAATAATAAATAAAAATATATAACAACAAAAAAATAATTTTAGAAATAATTTGAATATTTCTAAGATTAAATATGCAATAAATTTACTTTAAAAATGAATTAAATTCATACAGCTCGATAATTAATTATAAAATTAATCTTCGCGTCCAACAAATCACAAACAACAATACATAGCCAATAGACCCCTCACATATTTTATTAATTAAATAATTCAATATTTACACCTACATACCGGATCCGAAAATAGGTTACTTAGCCGCTAAGTAACTATATAACGATACAGTTTTAATACCCGATTTGGATAATTATCAAAACAGAGCCTTTTATAAAACATTTTATACGAGAATGAGATAATAATATCTCGCCTTTTGAGAATATGAATTTTTATTGATCCATAAAATGATTAGCGCATCGAAAATTGCACGCCGGGACTCATACGGGTCAAACCGTACACCGGAGCGAGAAAGTTAAAACACGAAAAATGTTCAGAATTATCAGATTAGGTTATGATGGAGTTTTCGGAAGAGTTTCGGGTTGTAAAAACGCAAAAAATGATTGAAGTGGGATGATTTCTGATTCTAAAAAGTAATTTTATATTTATGTAAAAATAATCCATTATTAATTCTATAAATTCTTATAAAATCATACAGCAATCCAAAAATTACCAGAAAATACCAAAATTATCTACATTTAATTCTGGATGATTAAAAATTGAAATATCTAAATTTTATCAGAAATAAACATCCAAATATTATTATCCAGCATCAAATAATTCAAAAAAATTCATATAAAAATCACATAATATTTATTTATTGATAAAATAATACATAATATTTCCCAGACGTTACAATTAGGTATAGTCTAAGTAAGGTAATTAGGTCAAGATAGTATTTGGAGTTAGGATGTGGGGTCAGTTGGAAGTCTTATTTAACACTAATGTTGTTTATTGGTTGTTGTTTTATGTTTCATCTCAGGACCCTAGTAGTGGTAGCGATTCAGACTCTGAGCATAGTTTTCTTATTTCCCCAGTGGACTCTATTCCACCCTCTTCAGTGGAGACCATGTATGTTAGTTCAGACCCTAAAGAGGATCCATCTGAGAGCATTGAGGCCCATATGCTTGTTTCTCCCTTAAGATCGGATCCAGAGACCCCTGCCCCTGCGTGAGAGTCTACTATGCCTGTGCGTGTACTTGTCAGTGTTGGTGGCAAGTTGGCCCAAGATCGAGATTCTGTTTACTCCCGTATTCCTGAGTTGGGAGCTTTGGTGGATAGGATAGCTTGTGAGTCTAGGTAGCAGACATCGGTGCTGGAGTATGAGTGAAGAGTTTGTATTCAGATGGTGGAGCAGGTTGCCCGGAGGAGGTTGGATGAAGGACCATCTTCTAGTGATGGTGATGCTGAGGCCATGAGGGTGCATAAGATCATTCATTGGATGTTATCAGTATTGAGGGAGATTTTGGTCTTTGATGGTTAGTGAGGTTGAGAGGTCAGACAGGACATCTGATGGAGCCCGTAGTTGTTATGGTTTCTTTTCAGCACCGGTAGGCTTTGGGATACTTGGTCTGTTACCGGGATCCCCTTTTTCTTTTCATGTTGTATTGTATATCAGAACTTAGTGTTGGTAGTAATAGTTAGGTAGAAGTTGAAGGTAGATAGGGGGATATTTTCCAGTTTTTCCTCTGTTTAACCCTGTTTTAATATTGTACCTTATGACAGTACCTGTCATACTTAAACCTTTTTATCTATGTACCTTTGAATCGTTAAATAAACCATGCATCTTGTTTTATATTGTGGACCTTGGAATTTTCATAAACTATTTTGCATACCATATTTCCAAGCAATCGTACTTAATATCCTATGAAAATATACTTTGTATCATATGAGAACCTTAACCGATGAGTGAATTATGCAGTAATAGGATTGCATGTGCAACTGGGTAAAAACTTAAAACCCGCAAAGTTATTTCTAAAAGTATATCTATTGATATGTATGCCATGCTATCGTATTGCTAAATAATTGCTCAATCAGGTTTGTAAGAAATGGCCACCTCTAGAAATCACCAAGAAGAAGAAACTTAAACCCAAAATCAAGAACAAAACCAAGATAATCCTATGATGAACCGACTCTTTCAACTTTTGCAACAACCCTCAGCCCCTAAAGTCGATAATTTCAAGCAATTTCAATCCGTACATCCCCCAGAGTTTGTAGGATTGCCAGATTCGATTAAAGCTCAGTCTTGGTTGAGAGAAATGGAGAAGGATTTTGAGTTAGCCGAAGTCAAGGATGATAAGAAGGCGCAGTACCCGAGTTATTATCTTAAGGATGAGGTTAGTTACTGGTGGGAATCTTCTAAGGCGTTTCTTGAAGGAGAAGCTATTTCTTGGGATAAGTTTAAGGAGATGTTTTTAGAAAAGTATTTGCCAAGTTATATGCAAGACCAGTTGGAGATGAGGTTTCTGAATCTTAGACAAGAAGACATGACAGTGGCGGAGTTTGAGGTGAAGTTTTTAGAGTTGGCCAGATTTGTGCCTGAGTACGTGTATATGGAGGCTAAGAAGACCAAAATATTTCAACAAGGGCTTAAGCAGTGGATTCAAAGTCAAGTGGCTCTTCTGGATATAAGAACTTATGCAGCTTTGGTACAAAATGCGATGATTGTAGAAGGAGAAAGAGAAACAACTAAGAGGGAAAGTGAAGGGAAGAAGAGAAAATTTGAGGAATCTCAACAAGAACAAAAAAGCTGTAAGTTTGGAGGAAAGTTAGGGAAGAATGTTGGAAATCAGAACCAGGAGTTTCACAAGTTCAAGAACGGGAATGGAAATCATCGTTTCCAGAAGATGGGACAATCAATGAAGGATAATAGACCCCAGATTCAGGAGTGTAAGGTTTGTCAAAAGTGACACCCTGGGAGGTGTAATAAGCTAAATGTGACGTGCTTCAAATATAACCAGAAAGGACACTACTCAACAGAATGCCCAAGAGATGCAGGAAAGCCAGAGATGACTTGTTTCAAGTGTGGAAAAGTAGGCCATATAGCAGGGAACTCTAAGGAGCCTGTTCAAAAGGCGAATGTGCTTAGGATTGTTGGACCATAACCATCAACACCAGCAACCCAATCAAGGGCAAGGACATTCAACATGACCATGAAAGATGCAGTCAGCATGCGGATATGGTAGCAGGTACGCTTGTTATAAATTTAGTAGAAGCCAAAGTGTTAATGGACTCTGGAGCTACTAGGTCTTTTATTGCTGAAAATGTTATTGATAGATTAAATTGCATTGCGTATCCTCCTGAACCCAATTTGATCATAGAAGTAGCAACCCGAGAAAAAGTTATTGGCAACAGGATTTGTCCCAATTGCGATTTGGTGATAGAAGGTCGGCACTTTTCTGCTGATTTAATACATTTTAAGTTAGGAGAATTCGACGTTATATTAGGGATGGATTGGCTGACAAACTACAATGTGCAAATCAAATGTAAAAGCAAGAAAGTGAAATTGAAGTCAAAGGATGGAGTTGAGGTAATATTCAGAGGAAAAAGGCAAGAAAGGAAGTTTTTAACGGCTATTCAAACAAAAGGATTGTTATGAAAAGAATGCGAAGCTTATTTGGCTCATGTAAAGGACGTAGAGGAGGAATCCTTAAGGATTCAAGATATTCTGATAGTTAAAGATTTTCCCGACGTGTTTCCAGATGAATTACCTAGACTACCTCCGGATCGAGAGATTGAGTTCACGATTGACTTAGCTCCCGGAACGGAACCAGTTTCGAAAGCCCCGTATCAAATGGCACATGTCGAGATAAAGGAATTAGTGACGTAATTGTGATAATTGTTAAAAAAAGGAGTAATTCACCCGAGTGTATCCCCGTGGGGTGCACCAGTGCTATTCATAAAGAATAAAGACGGAAGCATGAGATTGTGTATCGATTATCGCGAATTGAATAAGTTGATTATTAAGAATAAGTACCCTCTGCCGTGAATCGATGATTTATTTGATCAGCTGAAAGGAGCTACATATTTCTCGAAGATAGATTTAAGATCTGGGTAATATCAACTAAAGATCAAGGCGGAAGATATACCCAATACGGCATTTTAAACGAGATATGGACATTATGAGTTCTTGGTAATGGCATTTGGATTAACAAATACGCCAGCTGCATTTATGGATCTCATGAATCGAGTGTTCAAGCAATATTTGGACAAGTTTGTAATAGTGTTTATTGATGATATCTTGATATATTCTATGATGGAGGCAGAATATATGGAATATTTGAGGATTTCTTTAGAGATTTTAAGGAAAGAGAAGTTATACACGAACTTTTCAAAATGTGAATTTTGGCTAAAGGAAGTTCAGTTTCCCGGACATGTAATTAATAGTGAAGGTATCAAAGTCGATCCCGTAAAGATAGAAGCTGTGATGAATTGGGATAGGCCAAGGACTCCCACGGAAGTAAGAAGTTTTCTTGGATTAACGGGATATTATAGAAGATTCGTACAATATTTTTCTAAGATTGCTATCCCATTGACTAAATTAACAAGGAAGAATAAGAAGTTTGTTTGGACGAACAAGTGCGAGGAACGTTTTCAAGAGCTAAATAAAAGGTTAGTAACGACACCAGTACTGGTTCTACCCTATGAGAAGGGTGAGTTCGTAATCTACGGTGATGCTTCGTATAAAGGATTAGGTTGTGTACTAATGCAACACAGAAAGGTAATAACATATGCGTCAAGGCAGTTAAAGCCGCATGAACAGAAGTATTATATGCATTATTTGGAATTAGCAGAAATAGTGTTTGCTCTTAAGATTTGGAGGCATTATTTATACGGAGAAAAGTGTGAGATTTATACGGATCACAAGAGCTTAAAGTATATCTTTATGCAGAAAGAATTGAACATGAGGAAAAGGAGATGGTTGAAATTGATCAAAGATTATGACTGTGTGATATGTTATCATCCCGGAAAGGCGAATGTTGTAGCGGATGCGTTGAGCCGCAAGGAAAGGTTGAATGTGTTGACTTCATCCAAAGAGTTGATCAAGGAATTTAAGAAGTTAGAAATAGAAGTACGAGTTCCATAACTTGCAAATGAACTAGTGTATGAAATGATATTTCAGCCAGAGATTTTGGAAAAGATTCGATATTTTCAAGAACAATGATGATTCACAAAAAGGACAAATTGACAGGAGAAGAGGTTAGAGCTCAAAAGGATGAGAAAAGAATATACCGTATTGGCTCACGTATTTGGATTCCTAACATTGTGGAACTAAAGCATGAGATTTTGCATGAAGCACATAACTCGAGGTTTTCGATTCACCCTGAAAGTAAGGAAATGTAGAAGGATTTGAAAGAGAGTTATTGGTGGATGAACATGAAAAAGGAAATCACGGAATGGATAAGTAAATGTTATACGTGTCAAAGAGTGAAAGCGGAACATCAGCGGACGAATGGATTCCTTCAGCCACTGGACATACCCGAATGGAAATGGGAGCATATCGTGATGGATTTCGTGGTAGGATTGCCAAAGACCAAGTTTAATCATGATGCGATTTGGGTAATAGTCGATCAACTGATAAAGTCAGCGCATTTCTTGCCTATCAATGAAAGATTCTCATTAGAGAGGTTGGTCAAAATGTATCTAGATGAAATCGTGATACGTTATGGAGTACCAGTGTCTATCATATCCGATAGAGACCCGAGATTTAACTTGAGATTGTGGCGATAATTTCATGATCAGTTGGGAATAAAGTTGAAAATGAGCACCGCGTATTATCCGCAAACAGACGGACAAAGTGAAAGGACTATTCAAACGATCGAGGATATGTTGAGAACCTGTGCGTTAGATTTTAAAGGAAACTGGGATGATCGTTTGCCATTGATTGAGTTTTCCTGCAATAATAGTTATCATGAAAGTATTGGCATGCCGCCTTATGAGGCATTTTATGGAAGGAAATGTAGATCTCCTACGTATTGGGAAGAGGTTGGCTAGCGCAAACTAATTGATCTAGAACTAGTACGACAAATGAAAGAGAAGGTGGAAATAATTTGCAAAAGGTTAGTAGCTGCTCAAGATCGACAATGGAAGTATGCAGAACGGAATCAAAAAGATGTGCTATTTGAACCCGGGGACAAAGTGTTGTTAAAGATATCTCCACCGAAAGGTTTATCCAGATTTGGAAAGAAAGGAAAGCTAAGTCCCAAATATATTGGGCCATTAGAAGTATTAAAGCAATTTGGAAAAGTGGCATACGAGTTAGCGTTACCTCCGTAAATGCAACATCTTCATAACGTGTTTCACGTCTCTCTTCTCAAAAGGTATAATACGGATGCTAGCCATGTGATTGAACTGGAATTGGTGGAAATTCAACAAGAGCTAACATATGTGGAACATCTAGTGCGGATCTTAGGTCGAAAAGAGAAAGTGCTTAGAAATAAAATGGTGCCTTTAATTAGAGTTTTGTGGAGAAATCCTAAGATAGAAGAATTAACTTGGGAATTAGAAAGTGAAATGCGAGAGAAGCATCCCCATCTATTTGTTTAGACTAGATTCTGAGGACAGAATCTTTTAGGGGGGGAGGTAGATTGTAGCGATTGGGAATTTTGCGATGTAATTAAATGATTAAAGTATACTTTTATGTTATAATTATGGTTTATGTGAAATTATGTGAATCAATTAAAGATTAAATGACTTCGTGGTTAATTGTCTTTATTGTATAATAGTAACTGGGAACGTAAAGTAACTCATTCCAGTTTGATGAGTCAGCTAAAGAATTAGGCTATGTTGTCAGGTCGTCCAGTTGAATGGAACCCGTATTAAAAAGGGATTAAAGTATTTAAGAGTGCGAATGTGAAATATATTTGACGATCTTGTGTGTTTGCATGATATTTGATGTATACGTGTTCAAATTTGCGCTCGATGGTGTTCTAAAAGATTTTATAAGGATTTTATTGATCTTTAATCATTTTTATAAAATTATACAAATGTGATTAAGGAACAAAATTGTTTTGTTATTCTTAAATTAGTCCAAGGGACTTAATAAAAATAGAAGTTGGATTTATTTTGATGATTTAAGATTTAAAAATGATTTTATGGAATTTATTTATATTATTTAGGGTTAGTATTGAAAATCTATATTAAATAATCTATTGTGCAATAATTTGTATAAAATATAAGAAGAGAGTTAGTTTTGTGTTTTATTTTTATAAACATAAAGTTTAATTATTTGTAATTAAGTGGACAGAATTTGCATTATTTTTAATTGCTTGTAAATCAAAAATAGAAATGAAAAAGAAAGAGGGGATTTTTGCTATTTACCTAATTGCCCCTAAAATGTAATATATATTCCCTTCCTCCCCCTTTTCTTTCTTTCTCCACTGTCTCTCTCTTTTCTCTCTTTCTCGAGCTATCTTCTCTCTCTACTCTCGGTATTCACTCTCTCTCCCTTAGTCTCATCGATTCTTCCATTAAAACTCAATATCAATCTAATATTTGGGGTCCATGTGCTATATATATGTATGCATATACTTGTATGTGGGTTTGGTGTGTGAAGTTGTGTGTGATGTGTTTGGTGCTTGGAGTGAGGCCTGAGTTCTTGATTTCCCTTCGGTTTTTGCTTAAATCTTATCATTTCTGTGATGATTGAGTGTTGCATGTCGATTGTTGTTAAGTTTTGTGTGTAAATTGGTAAGGTTTCGAGTTGGGGGCCAAAGCTCCGGAAACCCCGAACCGTTGTCCCCACCGGTGATGAACTCTGGTGAACCGGCGGTGAGCCATGATATTTTAACTGAGCTCTAAAAACCTTTAAATTTGATTTTGATATTTGCATGTATAGATTTTAAAGTTCGGACATTTATTTTGGGAATTAGTTCAAAAATTATAAGATAGATTTGAAAGAATTGTTGTATGTTGATATTTGGGTTTGAATAAGAATGTATTATAATGTAAAGAACAAGAAAAACTGATACATGTCATGCTATTTGGAAAATTTCGATTGAATTCTTGGTTTTATATGATTTTTGGTTTGATTTTTGTGATGAACTTGATTGATTAGAATTGTCTCTTAGTTTTGGATTGAAACTAGATGTGATTTATGATTTAAATCATGTATGTCGATTTTAAGTGTATGCATGCTAATTTTATACGTGTTTCAATGATATATTTGATTATGGGATAAATTAGAAATCAAATGTTGGATACGAATGTTTGTGAAATTGATATGTGTATATTTGGATATAAATAAGTTGGTATTTTTATTCGGTTTTAGGGAAATTATGCAATAGGATATATGCATGTTAGTCCAATTGGTTTTGATTGATGAATAGTATATGATTAAGTAAAGATTATAAGTTTTGACTCTCGATTCTTATATAGTTTGACGATTCTTGGTTAAATATGATTCTAAGATATAGAATTTAAGATCGATTATGGATTCTGGTGAATTTTTAGATGAATTATATAAGAAAATTGCAATGCATGTTATGTGCTAAGTGTTTAAACGTAATCGCGAGTAAGCATAATTACGACTTAATAGAATTGAGTTATCAAAATCATGAGATTGTGTAAATACTTGTTATATGAAAAATGTTGGATGAATAGGGGATATAGAAGTATAAAGTATATATTAATATATGCTATATGTGATATAAGTTAAGTGATATCGTGATTTGGGGTAATCGCTAGATGTTCTGAGAAACGTCGAGAGTGGATTAAGTTGCTAATTAGGGGTTCTGTTTGGGATTGTAGATTCAGATAGCAGAGGCATTCAGGCTAGGAAAGGGAAGGATATTTTAGGTGGCGGTAGCTCAGTATCCGTCAAGCAGGAAAGCAATTTAAGGAAAGTAACTCTGCCTTCTCATATGACTTGAATATAGAGAGGAAATTATTGATGCCATGATAAAGTAGTGAATCTCTATAGCGATTGTGATAAACCCTGATATTACTTCTTGTGATAACTGTTGCCTAGTAAGGATACAATTGTTTAGGGGGGTTGGATATAATTGTATAAATGTTTCGAACAAGTAATAAAATATAACAGCTTTTTATATATCTGATAAAAATTGTTACAAAATCCTCTCAAGAAATACTGATGTTCTTGAGAGTTGCTAGGTCGAATGATCCTCGAATGTTTTACACTAAGTGATTACCTAAACTGTGTTTATATATTACACAGCTACAACATATTAATCTAAGATATGCATTATCAAAAACTAACTGAAACTGATACATATCTTAAACTAAACAGATAAAGTCTTATCTCTTAGACGTAACAGATATCTGCTCCACATTATAAAGAATAGAACAAATCCTTTAATGTTGATTGTCTTCAAATACTGATGTCATACAAATCCAGATAACATACCAAATCCTGATGGTACATCAGATCCTGATGACATCCAAACAGCCATATCCTGAGCTTCTTCTGATCATTGGCACTTCAATATCTCCCCCAATTTATGCTTAATGTAATGAAGCATAAATTCCATTCTCAATGATGCCAAAACCAATCTACAAAATGTACAAGGAGTAAAGCTTACTTCAGTATCTTCAGATAACTAACAGTTGTTCCAAGAAAGTTCTTTAATCTTTCTTCCTCCTTGTCTCGTAGGACTTTAACAAGCTTTTTCTTCAACTCTCTCTTCTCTTCAGTGTCTTCTCCAAACTGATAGATAGTTGATCTTAACTAAAAAATTGAACTTTTGCTTATCTCAAGATCACCAATCAACATGAAGCTTAAAGTGACATCTTCATGATCAGGACTGAAGGATAACTGAGGACTGTTGAGAAAAACTTGTAGCACTGCAGCTCCCTTTTTCATCTGCATTTCTTGACCATTATAAGTTCTGTACTTAGGAACATAATCACCATTATATTTATCATCTTTTGTCATGACTCTTCTTCTGATCATTTCAAGTATCATAGAAGACCAGTTTCTGGTGACTTTGTTCTCAACTCTATGAAGATAGTGAATGTATTTCAATTCTGTCACAGTCTTCATTAAGAGTTGCTTCAATGTAAAGCTTTTTACTTTACCATCTCTGAAAAAGTACAGAATCTCTTCTCTGACATCATTATCATTTATCTTTCTATGAACAATCTTCATAGCTTCAACTTTCTCAAGATATGAAGGAGAAATTCTTTCACCAAGATTTTCTGTCAGAGTATTTGTATCAAGCATATCAGATTCCAAGATCTCCATGCTGGAATGACCAATGCCTCCTCTGGTTCGAGATTTGATAAGTTTCAGTTTTTCATTGTATACCACCCAAGAAGGCTTCTTGATGGACTTATCAACATCCTCCTGTTCTGAGATAGAATCTCTTAACCCAGCTGACACAAATTCAACATGCTTGAACCCTTTAGAATAATTGAATACATGGATGTCTTTCCATTTTCTATTCTTCTTGCCGAGAGGAACATAGCTTGAAGACAAATCATCAGTCTTCCCTTCTGCTTTATACCATAGCTCCCTCTTTGATTTTAAAACTCTCTGCAAATATTCTTTGCATGCTTGATCAGCTTCCCTTCTATTAATCTTTTCTTTTTTATTAGCCTCTGAAATGTGAAGAGTGATTACCAGAGAAAGAGCTGACTCATTTAATGCTTTAATCAATTTTTCATTAGAGTTAAAATCAGTTATCAGGTTCACAGCATCAGGATCTGCTTTTATCTCAGGATTTGTGTCTGCATCAGGAGTTACATTCTGATTTGCTGTATCAGCTTGGTCAATGTCAGTGGCTGATATTTTCTTCCTTGGTATAATCAACTCTTTTGGCTTCTGAACCTCTTTATCTTCTTCATTTCCTTGTAAGGAACATAACCTTCTTTGGATAGAAAATTCAGAAAAGTAGAGTTGAAAGCAGTCACTTTCCTTGAATCAGAAGTTCTTCCACCTCTTCCTCTTCCTCTTCCTCTTGCTCTTGCAGATCTACCACCTCTTCTTCCTCTTCCTTTAGAAGTCTTAGCTTCAGCTTCAATTTGAGCCAAAAGCTCCTTTTATTGCATAACTGCTTCTTCAGGCGTTAGATCAGGAAATTCTTCAGTTATATACCCAAGAGCACGCCTAGCATTCTTTTGCTCAAACTTCTTGTCTTTGTAGTACAAGACAATCTCTTCACCTGTTTCCTTATGTCTGTAAGGAAAGAACATCCCTTTAGCTTCTGCTAAATTTGAGATCGTAATATCATCATCCTCAGGAGCACCAGCAGTAGCCTTGTGCTTGGCTTTATAAGCACCAGTAGACTTCCTTTGTCTTGAAGAATCATTCTTCTTAGAATGTTGAGGTTGTTGAGCAGTAGAAGCAATTTGAACATCTGTAACTAGATTATTCTTATCACCATCATCATCATCAATATCTTTATCCTTTGTCTGAATAGAATCTGGTGTACATTTTGTAGGAACTATCTTCTCCCCCTTTTTGGCATCAGTATTTGAAAGAAGAGAAAATAAAGCATCCAGTTTGTCACTTATAGAAGAAACCTTGTCTTCCAAGGAGGAAAGTCTAGAGGCCATGCTGTCTTGAGATTTAATAACATCTTTGACGGTATTTTTCACACTTTTGATTTCAGCTGGGTTAGGTGTGTGAAGCAAAAGGCCATCAATTTTCTCTTTGACACCAACATGAGACTTCTTCATTTCATCAAGTTCAGAGTGAATTCCTTTAATAGAAATAGTTGTGGCCTTAAGATGCAACTTCAGATCAGGAGTTTGAATTTCATCATAAGCACGATGAATGTGTTGCAGGCCAACAACAGATGAGATAGAAGTATTTGCAAGTCTCCATTTATAATCCCATTCTGTCTGTCTGAAATACTCAACATCAGGATTTTAATAAGAAGGATTTTCAGTGAAGTGCGAAGAAGAACCAATATTGGACTTCTTAGATGCATCAATTGCAGACTTAAGCTGAGTAGTATCAGGATCATCGTCATCATTATCATTGTCAGTCAGACAAGCCATCAGAAGAATGTGCAGAATCAGGCAGAATTGCCTTTCCTTTATCCAGATTCTTTGCAAGAGATGCCCGTGGTTGATGTGATCCTGAAATAGAAACATAGTAACACCTAAATCTCTCTGTTCTTTTCAAGTGATTTCATAACTTCTCACACAATATATTACTTTTAAGAGTAATATTATTCTCACAGAAGAAACTTTATTAGTAAAGAAAAACTTATAAGATTCTTGTCTCAAAACTACCTCTCCTTTTGCCAGTACAGGAGACTGCCACTCAAAATATTTTTCATTTTTTTTATTTTCACACAGTCTCACAGAAAGGCTCAATCACACATATAACAAAGAAATAAGAGATGGCTGGGAAGAGTTGTATGCTTGTCATATAAATAGAGGTAACCTCAAATAAGAGACTATTTATAATCATACAAATATGAGAATATATGAGAAGTTAACAATACCTGAAGGTGATTTCTCAAGTGGAAGTGACAAAAATGGAGGAACAAACAGCATATCATGATGCTTTTTCAAACTAGCAACTAGTAATGGATCACCAACTGTAGCTAGTACAGTTGAAGGATGATTCTCAGTAGGAACCGTTGTATCATCAGGATTTGATCTGTCAGGAGATGTTAAAAGACCAGCATCAGTATTTTGAACTGATGGTTCTTGTGGAGTCTAAGACAGGTGAGCTGCTTCAACAATGCTTGGTGAAGGTTCTTGTATGCTTTTCTCAAAAATAGGATCATCAATGATTACATCCACTCGTGACAGTATCTCCTGATGAGTTTGCCTTTCCTAAAGTAGTTGAACAGAGTCTGCAAGAAGATCACTCTGACCAATATTAACAATGATTTGTGCAGCCTCAGTGTCTGCATCTTCCCTTTGAGAAGATGGTTCTTGTGTGACTGGATGTGTTGCAGTTGCTAAATCCCTTTGAGACCTAGGTTCTTGTGTACTAACATCCTTGTCAAGAGGCTGAGTCTTCTTCTTCTTTATGATATATCCAACTACTTCTTCACTTCTTCTTTTCAACTGACTCTTTGTAGTTTTCTTGTGTTCAACAGTTGCCTCAATTACTCAAAACTTGTCAAGCAGAGCACTAGCACCAGTAGTTGGCTCCTTAATTCCAGTAGTGTCAACCAAGTCATCAGGATTTTGATCAACGGGCTTCTTAATTTTTGACAGGGACCCAATTGGCATCTGATCATCTGATTCAGAATCTTCTTGAATGATCAGTCTTCTTTTTCTGATTGGAAAGCGGTCTTCTTCTCACTCTCACTCAGTGAGACTTGTTTAGCTCTCTGTCCAGATGTGACAGATTTCTTAAACAACCTTTTCTTTGTTACAACTGATGTCTTTTGAGAGACAGCAGAGGAGGCTAAGTTAGAGGCTTGTTGTGTTTGCTGTTTGGAAGAAGAAATGCTTGGGTTAGAAACAAGATGGGTGACTTCATGATTCTTAGCATCAGGAATTGTAACAGATATGCCAGCATCAGGATTTGCTGGCACTTGTGTAGGTGTAGGAGTAGGTCTATTTCTCAACAGAAATTGCCTAACCTCTCTAATAAGGAAGGGTGGTCGTGAAAATTTATTATTTTCATCCCTTTTGATATGATCAGTGATTGCTTTTTCAGAAATTTGAAAAATATGGAGTAATTCATCATCATCAAACTATCATTAGGGCATAGATAAGTGAAAATCAGTTGTAAAAATCTAGTATACCCCATGACTCCTAAGCATCTGCTATCCTAGCAATTATAAACTGTAATATAGTATTACCATAATCAAAATTACCAGAGTTAAGAAGAGAGTACCCAATTCTCAGGATTTGAGACCTGTCTTATGTTAGGATTTGAGACCTCTCTTCTGTCAGGATTTGACTAACTCAGGATATGTCAATTCAAATTCAACCTTTGTTTGTCAAATCATCATAAATTATTAGTAACCACAATTTTAATTAAAACATTTATCAAGAAATACAGTTCAAGTAGATGAAGTAAAGATTAACAGGCTTCAATGAGAACATTCACATGCACATAATATGAGATAAACTAAGATTAAATCTTACAATCAAAAGAAATTTCATTAATATATCAAAAGAGTACATTTTATGAAATTTGTAAAATACATACAAAAGATTACAAGATAATCCTAGTCTAAGATGGTGAACATCAACAGCCTCGGTCTAAGAAGCCTGACAAAGCTGATGGTGAAGAGATACAGATGGATGATGTTTACTTCTTCTTCCTACTTTCAACAAAGAGAACAGCAAGATGAATAATTTTCTCCTGTTGTTTAAGATTATTGAGATGAAATTCTCTTTGGAAAAACAGAAGATCATTTTTGATGTTGTCTGGAAGTTGAATCCAGATGTCGTATGGAATGTTGTTGATAGGATAGGAAGTCTGGATTCCATTTCGAAAAATGGTCATAGTACTTGTGCCATAGCAGTAAAACCAGCTGGGGTTTGCCATTGGTTGAGAGAAATGAAAGGATGTGTTTTTACTGAAGGATGAGCAGTCATTTAAATAACCAAGAGAATATCAAGAGACTAAGAGACTGAAGAGTTAACTTAATGAATTAACCAAAAGATTTTTTTAAAAAAAGGCGCGTCTCCCTAGACCGATGTGTAATGATGACAATGATATATTTATTCGGACATGCACAATTAGCAAATAAATTCACTTAATTTATCATGCATATAAAATAGAATACATCAAATATTTCTGGCTTAATATCTAAAAATCACGGCATTTAGGACATATCAGGATTTGATCAATATACATCAGGATTTGATCAAATAGATAAAATAAAAACTTTACTTGTCCCAATTAACCATAACAAGTTCATTCACAAGCTTTGTAAATATTGCTTCAGGTAATGGCTTTGTGAAGATATCAGCCAGCTGCTATTCAGTAGGAACAAAATGAAGCTCTATGATTCCTTCCATGACATGCACTCTTATGAAGTGATATCTGATGTTGAGGTGCTTTGTTAGAGAGTGTTGCACCGAATTTCCTGTCATAGCAATAGCACTTTGATTATCACAATAAATAGGAATTTTTGAGAATGATAATCCATAGGTCATGAGCTGATTTCTCATCCACAACAACTGAGCACAGCAACTCCCAGCTGCAATATATTCAGCCTCAACAGTTGAAGTAGAAATAGATTTCTGCTTCTTGTTGAACCATGAGACTAATCTACCTCCCAAAAACTGACAGCTTTCTGATGTACTTTTCCTGTCTATTTTGCATCCAGCAAAATCAGCATCTCTTGCATACCGAAGTCCAAGAGAAACAGTACCCTTGAGGTATCTAAAAATTCTCTTTACTGCAATAAGATGTGGCTCCCTTGGATTTGCCTGAAATCTTGCACACAAACAAGTGGCAAACATAATGTCTGGCCTTCTAGCAGTTAGATATAACAGAGATCCAATCATACCTCTGTAGGTTGTCACATCAACTGTTGTACCTTCATTTGGATCAAGTTTTGTAGCAGTTGTCATAGGAGTACTTGCAGTTGCACTTTCTTGCATTTTAAACCTCTTCAGTAGATTTCTTGTGTACTAGTACTGATTGATATAGATGCCATTATCAGTCTGTTTAATCTGCAAGCCTAGGAAGTAACTCATCTCTCCCATCATACTCATTTGATATCTTGATTGCATCAACTTTGAAAACTTATTACACAGTGTTTGATTAGTTGATCCAAAAATGATATCATCAACATAAATTTGAACTAAAAGCAAATATTTACCTTTATTCAGATAAAACAGGGTTTTATCTATTGTACCTCTTTTGAATCCACTTTCAAGTAGAAACTGAGCAAGGGTTTCATACCATGCTCTAGGTGCTTGCTTCAGTCCATAGAGTGTTTTATCAAGTCTATAAACATAATTAGGATGTTTACGATCCACAAATCCTGGTGGTTGTTCAACATAGACTTCTTCTTCAAGTTCTCCATTGAGAAATGCACTCTTGACATCCATCTGGAAGACTTTGAACTTCTTGTGAGCAGCATATGCCAAGAAGATTCTGATTACTTCCAACCTAGCAACATCAGCAAATGTCTCATCATAGTCGATACCATCCTGTTGAGAATATCCTTTTTCCACCAATCTTGTCTTGTTTCTGATGATTGTTCCATCAGAATCAGTCTTATCTCTAAAGACCCACTTTGTGCCCACAATTGACATGTTCTTAGGTCTAGGCACCAGCTTCCACACTTCATTTCTTTCGAACTCATTCAATTCTTCTTGCATAGCCATGACCCAATCTTCATCCTTGAGTGCATCTTCTACTTTCTTTGGTTCTTCTTTTGAAAGTAGATTATGATATAAATATTCATTCTGAGTTGCACTGTTTATCTTTACACCATCATCAGGATTTCCAATGATCAGATCAGGAGTATGATCCTTAGTCCATTTTCTGGCACTGGGAAGTATCCTTCTGGAACTAGATGCTCCCCCTGAATTGTATGCCTCATCTAATTCATTTGAGGCTCCCCCTGAATCTGTTAGGTTATTTCCTGATGAATTATTTGGACTTGACTCATGTTCTTCTGAAGTTGAATCAGCATTAGATTGAGAAGAACTTTGAGATGATTCTTGAGTGTTAGTATCCTTAACTGACCTTTGTTGTTGCTCCCCCTCAACTTGTGCAGGGCTCATTAGCACAATGATTATCTTCAGAATCTGAAGGAGTGTCAGAATATGGATCATCAGGATTTGACAGTTTATTAAAGTTTGATCCAAATTCCAATAATGCTTTTTCATTTGCAAATATTAAACTTTCATGAGTGTCTTCTTCAAAACCAGGAATCTTTTTATCATCAAAAGATATATTGATGGAAACTACTACAGTATGTATTCTTAGGTTGAATACTCTGTAAGCTTTTGATGGTGAGTATCCAACAAAGAATCCTTCATCAGCCTTTGATTCAAACTTTCCAAGCTGATCAGTATGAGTTCTCAAAACAAAGCACTTACATCCAAATACACGAAGATGTTTGAGATTGGGCTTCTTTTCTTTTAACATTTGATAAGGAGTAACACCATGTCTATTTATCAGAGTGACATTCTTAGTATAACATACTGTGTTTATTGCTTCAGCCCAGAAGTAAGTGGGTAGTTTTGCTTCTTCTAGCAGAGTTCTGCCAGCTTCAATTAAGGTTCTGTTCTTCCTCTCAACAACACCATTTTGCTGAGGTGTACCAGGAGCTGAGAATTGTTGCTTTATGCCTTTGTACTTGCAGAATTCTTCCATCTTTGAGTTCTTGAATTCAGTGCCAGTATCACTTCTCAGAATTTTCACTTTATGAGTAGATCCATTTTCAATTTGCTTTATGTGGTCCAAAAGAATTTCTAGAGTTTCATCCTTTCTGTGTAGAAAATAAACCCATGTATATCTAGTGAAATCATCAACAATCACAAGTGTGTACCTTTTCTTGTTAATGGACATTATGTTCACTGGTCCAAAAAGGTCCAGGTGCAGCATGTGATATGGCTCAGAGATAGAGAATTTTGTTTTGCTTTTGAAAGATACTCTTCTTTGTTTAGACTTTTGGCAAACATCACAAAGACCATCACTTGAGTATAGCATGTTTGGCAATCCTCTTACAAGCACCTTCTTGGCAAGTTCATTGATTGAGTTGAAATTGAGATGTGAGAGCCATTTCTAGCTCTTATCTACTAATGCCTTCGAGATAAGGAAAGTAGCTTTCTTTTCAAGACTTTCATGTAGCCTTGCTTCATAAATGTGACCATGTCTGTATCCTATCAAGACAATTTTCTTTGATTTATTATGAACAACTTCACAGTGTGAGTCATAGAATATAACATGATAACCTATGTCAGTGATTTGACTGATGCTCAGAAGATTATGCTTCAGTCCTTCCACCAGAGCTACATTCTCTATTGCTACCTTTCCAATTATCAAGTTGCCATATCCCAGAGTATGTCCTACATTTCCATCTCCATAAGATACATCTGGGCCAGCCTTCTTCTCAAATTCCAACAACAGGGATTTATTTCCAGTCATGTGTCCTTGTTAGTCCCAAAGTCTCGTAGAAGGGGGGGTTGAATACGATACCTACAATCTTTTTTGATTTGTTTCAAGTTCTTTGTTAAAAGTATGGAATCAAAAACAGCACAAAACAATTCAAGGAATATATTATTTTATTAACATAAACCTTAAGGTTGCTACAATCTAATGAATGTATTGATTAACTACAATAAATTCAGCAGCATAACAGTATGTTTACAAAGATAATAAATGTGAAGCTTTAATGGAGCTCTCGTAAACTTTCTGTGTTTGCTGAAGTAGATAACTAACTGAATGAAAATACATTTAATTTGCTTCTATAGTCTTTTCAAATTCAATGGACAGGTGGCCAATTCTTGTCCACTCACTTCATTAAATTTGCTGCACTTCAAATCAGTGAATAACACATCTATGGAGACAGCTCTGTGGCGACAGCATCCCCTGTGCCTTCTCTGTGGCGACAGCTTCCCCTGTGCCTTCTCTGTGGCGATAGCTCTGTGGCAACAGAGTTGTCTTGTGCATATCTCTATGGTGACAGCTCTGTGGCGACAGCTCTATGGCGACAGAGTTGTCTTGTGCATAACTCTGTGGTGACAGTTCTGTGGCGACAGAGTTGTCTTGTGCATAACTCTGTGGTGACAGCTCTGTGGCGACAGCTCTATGGCGACATAGTTATCTTGTGCATAACTCTGATAACAGCTCTGTGGCGACAAGTACTCCTGTGGTGACTAGATAGAGAGAGTTGTCATGACTTAGAGTATTTTAGCTCTTTGTCAAACCATTCTTCAATGTATCAATCATTTTTCTTCTGTAATTAAATCAAAATACTTTCTTGAATACTAATGTTTGGTGCACTGGTCTGGTTCACAAACAACTAGCATTAAGAGGATCCTAATTCAATTTCTCTTGTGTTTCTGAGTTGATACAGACTGATGTTTATCCATTGCTTCTCTCACTGAACCTTTGATCTGTAACAGTTGAAATCAATACATGCAACTGATGGTTAAAGTCCCTTGATGTCTTATTCTTTATGGCTGCTTGAACATGACAATGAACTTCTTCCCATGATCTGTTGAAGTACTTAATGAGTCAATCACATCATTTGGTTCTTTGTGTTTATCTTGTCTTCATGTGTAGGGTTCCTGTGCTTCACAGTTTAATATTGTTTATTTGTTTCTATTTTCATGTTGAGTTGTAAATCCTCGATTACATGTTACATTACATTATGCTTTACAATCTCCCCCTATTTGATTGTTAGAGTTCGATAAGCAAATCCCTAAGGATAACTCAAGTGATAATAAGAAAAAGTACGAACTATAAAACAAATAAAGATATTAAATACAGTTTGGATTACATATTCATTTGCAGATTTCTTAAGATATAAATTACAACAAAAGTGTTCCTCTATCCTGAACATATACTCTATGTCTTCTTTGTCTTTGTCCTCTTCTGCTTCTGGCTTCCTTCTCCTTCCTGAGGTTGATCAGATTTTCTCTTAGAGGCTTTCTTCTTAGGAACTGAAGGTTTTGGAGGAGACTCTTTCAGCTCATTCAATCTATCTTGCACACAATCACGAGCTTCTATCTCAAGTGCATTGACTGGAGCTGGATTATTCAGTTTATGAAGCATTATCTCAAGGTATTTGACTTTGGTGGATTTAGGAACAAGATCAAACAGTAGAGATGATTTTCTGGACATTACGAAGACTGATATCCTTTTAGGATGTCCTCTTACTCTCTTGGTGTCATTGATTGACTCTTCTTCCAATACCTCATCAAGTATCCTTATGATTGGGATCAATGCAATTTTATCCTTCTTACCTTTGGAGAGCTTGACGTCCATTAAGGCTTGATAAATTGCTTCTGATGAGCTTGTTCTGATATCATTGATCTTGATCTTTGCTTGATTAATCTGAAAGACTAGTTCCCCTTCATTGTTAGTGCTGATGATAGGTTTACTATCTTTTAGAAGATTCATTTCTGGTTCTCCATTGATTAGCATTATCTCATGATAAGCTCTTCCAACTTTCCTCATGTCCTTCTCTGTATCTCTGATCATTTTTTCATTAAGTCTGTAAGCATATAGAACTTCAGCAGCTTTAAGGTCTGCTTCTGATCTCTTGACTCCTGGTGCCTCCAGTTTTGCTCTTTTACTCCTGAGTTGACTTTCAAGAAAAGTGAGTTGTAGATATTGAATGGATCTCAGATCTTAGTCAGACATAGTGATGTTTTGCAACCTACCATCTGCAACTACTTTGATCATGAATGGATACAAAAAGGCTTAAGGAGATACATTCATTATCATTCTCCAAAGTTTATCTCTGAAATATTCATTCTCATTCGATTTCAACCATGGAATTTTTGAGGTCGGACAAACAGTTCAACAATGTTCAACTTCTTTAACACACTGGTAGACACTTTCATCTGTAGGCCATCTCTGTGATTGATAGTGATCTTCCATCCATTCTTCAGAATGTTCACAGTAGTTCTAATGATTATTTTGCTAAACTGATCATAGAACTCATGGATATTTTCATACTCCTTTCTGTAATGTTCCACAGTTCTCAGCAGATTAGAGTTACCAGGGTCTGAATAGTGATATGTTTCTGGTTTGTCCATCTTCTTCTTTATATCTTCCCATTTACTTCCTTTCCTATTAGCTCAAAGATATACTTCTCTCTCTTTTCTGTTCCTCCTTCTTTGAATAGCTCTTTGAATTCTTGATTTTAATCTTTCCATTTCTTCTTGGATCTCTATATAAGAGTGATTTATTTTCCCTAGAAGTCCATAGAACAGACAGTCGTCTGAGAAAGCATCTTCATCTTTAAATTCTTCATCCTCGGATATGATTTTCCTTTCTTCTGAAGCCACTTCCTCGAATCTTGGCTCACACCCCATCAGAACATCACTTTCATCTATTTTACCTTCTTCTAGTTCATCTTCAGAGAATAAGAGTTTTGGAGCATATATCTGAGACAACAGATTTCTCTGAGTTATGATGATTTGCCTCAGATGTCCTACTGCTCCCCCTGAGATGTTGCACTCTCCTTAGAAAATCTTTCCTTGAGGAGCACCCTTTCATCAATTCTCTCTTCTAGTTCTTCCTTCATCACATCTCTAAATTCATCATAAGTACCAGCAGACTGAAAGGCATCTTGAAGTAGATTAACAGCAACATCTACTTTTTCTTGTTCTACTACCCTTTTCTCCCCCTCAGTTGGGTTATCCTTCAGAGTTGGTGTTGATTGAGAATGTAAGGTGAAAATAGGGATCTCAAGGGAAACAGGCAGTTAATTGCTAACTGAGGTCATTGGCCCAGTACTGGAAAGAGCTATGTAACATGAGACTGGGATAGACGCTTGCTTGCTAACTGAGATCTTTGGCTCAGTGTTGGCAATTGCTTTTCCTTTTCCTGTATGAGAGAGAGATCGCTCAATGAATTCCCCTAAACTAGCCAATGTTGCTTGTTGATGTTCAAGTTGATCGGAAAGACTGGTGATCTGATGATCCCTGAGAGATAGTTCTGTCTGAAAATGTTGATCTTTAAGAGCCAGCTGTTCTTTGAGATAGCTGTCTTTGAAAGCCAGCTGCTCTTCAAGATAGGATTTAGTGACATAGTTTGAAAGATCTATATGTGTAGTTTGGATTGTAGGTGTCTCACAGGCTTCTCGCAGTGTATCGATCAGCACTCTATCACTCGGTTTAGGGTCATGTGTGTCACTCATTCTTACGTGTTAACTCCGTTCAAAGCTCCGAGTTCCAAGTATACCTGCAGAAGACACTAGAGCCATCCTTAAGGAGGTCAGCTGTGGTGCAATGAGAGTTCGCAATTCCCGATCCTTATCTGAGACAAGTTGCCTGTCATCAGGAGATGACTCATCCAGAGTTAGAATCTCTGGAAGGAGCACTGGGGTCATCATATTTGGCATTTGATCCCCAGCTTCCCCTTATATCTGTGAAGATACATTCCCCTTAGGCTCACTAGTTAAATCTAGTTCATCGCCAATGGGTTGCCGATCCGCGCCTATGTTGGATCCACTATCCGTAGATGCATCCAGGTTTATTAGTCCTGGGGAGGTAAGTGTTGTGCTAGGTTTGGCAGCATTTACAACACTCTCTCCTAACACCTGTGAAGGAAGTTGATCCATTGAAGGACCTTTACCAGGATATTCCAACCGTAAAATGGTTGTATGCCCTATTTTCGTCAATACTTCCTAACCAAATAGAACTCTTCTAATCGACTTATTTAATGCTTTAAGAGCTTGGATATTGGATAGTATGTATGACTCATTACAGGATTTCGTGGCCGACGGGTGAATTTCAATAGATCTACCTTGTTGAGAAGATAGATCTAGTAACTGTTTACTTGCCTTTTTAGCCAGAGAATCCTTTTGAGAAGATACCTGAAGGTTTATAGTTGTCTCAGGAAATTCACTTCTTTACTTCAAAGAAGACAGAGTTGTGGGTTCTCTCAAAGTACCTTCCTTATTTGCTGCATCTAGTGCAGTTTCTCCCTCTATATGCATGGAGTCCTTATACTCCAGAGTTTGAGCTAGGAGAGTTGAAGGTGTTTGATTGGGCTCTAGAGGGTGGTTATGAACCTGTGGTACGCTAAATTCACTCCCTCTCCTATCTACTTCTTCAATAAGTAGCTGTGTGTGATGTGGGTTAAGATGTAATTGATCTATACTAATGAAATCAGAGCATGCTTCAAAAGTATTACTCATAGCAGAAGTGCCCATACCTGAGAAAGCTGGTCTGTAGACAGATGTATTAGAGTGAGTAGACTCAGTATCTTGAGGAGGTCGACTAGCAGCTTCAGGTTGAGGTTGTGGAGAATTTTCAGGTTCAGCTTCTTGGTCTGGTTCAACTTCAGCCTCTGCTTGATCACCATGCTCGGGATCAGGTTGATCTGCTTCTGCATTCACATTTTCTTCAGGTTCATGAGCAATGTTTTCTTGTGGTTCATGTTCAGCTTGAGGTTCCTCTTTAGCTTCTTCTTCTTCATATTGAGCATTGATTGTGGCGCCCTCCAAACTCGGGTCAGAAGTTTGGGGTCCACTCATACACACACCTTATTTATAACCTGCTTTATAACAATAATAAAGATAATAATAATATGCAGTGACCCTAATTACCAATTACCACGGATCACAACAGGGTAAAGTATGCACACAAGACACACACACACACACACTTATATTACAAACGCCTGAATCCCAACTATTTAAACTTACAACTGATTAATAAACATTAATATAAACTTCATTAAACTTAAACTACTCTAAAATCTGTCGGCTAGCTTAACTCGATCAACCTGGACCCCTAGCTCTCAACTAGATTGGGGATCCTCGCTACCAACCGGTTCCTTCTTAACTGGAAAAGAATATAAACAACATCGCATAAATGAGCTAACTAGCTCAGCAAGTCACATTGACAAGACTGAGAATAATGATCAAGTGAAATAAGTTAAGGTATCAACTGAACAATGAGTAATGTTTTAGAATTGGATATTATATTTTCATTTTTAAAACCAAGGTTAGGCTGCTGATCAGTCACGCACTAGCCCCGAGCAAGGCACACAGCTATTCTCTAATTACTGGATCCAAGGCACATATTGGCCTAACTTGACCACCAATCTGGTCTGACCACGAATCTAGTCCACAATTTTATAAAACAATCCAATTCTAACATAATAATAGAATAACCAATGTAAAGCAATAAACATAATCATAAGCAACATTGAATTTCCAATCATGAGATGGTTTCAATTTTCATAAAGGAAGTATCGCTATCATGTGGTGAAAGAACTGGATAACAAGAGAATCAAAGTTTCAGGGTTACAAGGATTTGATCTTTCAATGCATAAGGTACAATGGTTTGAGTATATAAGCAATCTTGGTTCAGTGTTTGGTATTTGGTTTGTATGTATTTGTGGAGTAGTATCGTATCTCAGTCGTTTGTATTCGGGTAATCAATAATCAATGGTTTAGAAATAATAAGGTTTACGGCTCAAAGATCAATAACTGGAATCAAGATTTAGGGTTCAGTGCTTCAAAACACTTGCAATATAAAACAAGACTATCAATTATCTATAATATATCTCAAGAAAGTTTAGAACACTTTCCTGGTACTAGCTCACTATACTTCACAAATTTCCAATCAAAATCTCCTATTTCTCGACTACTTGTTTCCCTTTCCTACACATTGCTTCTTCTGCTCACATATCATAAGTATCTTTCAATACTCAACTCATATGATTATATTCGGTATATACTTCTATCTACCCTTCGTTTTACCCAAATCCGATTAACGGATTGAAAGTTATGCTAAAAACAAATAAACATCGAACATATAGATCAATAGTCCAACAAACAAGTCACGTATAGCACATAGCACATCAAACAACTAATGAATTTCCATTTATAAAGAGGCCTCGGGTCATAAACACCCTTTCAGGTATTTAATATGATTTTTAAAACATTTTTCAGAGTCAAAATGGGTCGTTGGATTAATTTCGGGTAATATACAGAGTCTGATTACTCGAATCTGACTCTAAAATAATTTTATAATAATTATCGAGCCTTGAAAATAATTTAAAATAATATTTTAAAACTCGAAACTATTTTTCAAGATTTTTAAATCATTTTAAAGTAATTAAATCCAATTAAATAATCAATTAAAATAAATTAATAAATAATTAAACCAATTATTCAATTAATAGTTAAATTAATTGATCAATTAATTAATTAATTATTAATTAAAATTAATTAATTAAGTAATTTAGATTTATTTTTGAATTAAAAATGAATTTTGGAATTAAAATAAATGATTTTAGGAATTAAAAATAATAAAACTATTTTTAAAATCATTTTATAAAAAGAAATCCTATTTTTGAAAAGTTTATAAACAGAAATCCTAAATTCGAAATTTTTGTAAATAGAAATCTTATTTTCATAAATTTTATAAGTTTTTGAAAACAAGGGACTGAACTGTAAGGATAATCAAACTACAGGGGTCAAACCGTGGTTTGACCACCTTCTCCACCACTTCGCCGGCGTCTCCATTGCCAGAAACGCCAAGCTTTCCGGCGAACAGATTTCGAGCCCATAAACACAAAAGGACGACGGGGACTTGTAGATTACGATACCAGGAGTCGAGATATACGGCTGATTTCAACAAACAAACATGCAATAATCCGGAAATTGCCCTTGAAATCCCAGACGTCGCCGCCGATTCAAAAATCCGGCGAAAACTTTGAAACAACAATACAGTCACCACAGTTATCGTCGATTATCAAGGGTTAAGTGAATCAATTCTAAATTTCAAGGGGAACAAAACCCACTAACTCTCAACGTCTGTTAATCCCAAAATAAGAAACCCCTAAAAAAATTAATTAAGAACATTCATATGAACATAAACCCTAATTTTGAATTTCAATAATAAAGTTCTAATTTAAACATGTTATTGAACTCCAAATTTGAAGTATAATATAAGAAAGCGAATGGCACAACATGCTCTACATCATGAAATCATCAAATCACATAAACCATATCAAAATCAAAATTTCATATATAAACCCTGAATTAATTCGAATTTAATTAAATAAATAGGAAATTACCCTTGAAATATGCAGTGAAACGTATGAAAGATTTGGATTCTAGATTTCAATAGCTTCGTTTTGACTATAAGCACGCCCCAATCTGACTTCGATAACACCTTCGAAATTGAGTTTGATTACGAAGAACGATATATATATATATATATATTATTTTCTCTGTTTTATAATGATTTAACTTGTTTGCAAATTCAATTCTGTACGAAAATAATTACGGTAAGGGCTATTTATATTCACGGAAAATTAGTACCCTGTTGGATAATTTCGGATATAAAATAATACGTTTATTTATAAAAACAGATCCAAAACGGTACTGGTTTCAGGATAATTATCCAAATCTGTACAATTTGTACTGCGGTCTTGGTCTCAGCACCTGATTACACGTATTACGAGGTGATAATTATAATAGTTTAATAAAAAGGATCCCGTTTATCGAAAATACGAGTTTTATTGATTATCGAAACGAATTTAGTATCGAAAATATTGCGCCGGGACCCGCACTGGACAAACCGTACGCTGGATCGAAAAAGTCGAAACATGAAAAATGCTCGGAATATTGCAATTAGGTTAGGAAGGAGTTCTCGGAAGAGTTTCGGGTTATAAAAACGTAAAAACGGGTGAAGTCAGTCGGTTCTCGATTATATAAATACTCGGAAAAAGAATTTATTAAAACCATAAATTTCCTATAAAATCATAAATCAACATAAAAATAAATAGGAAGATATGACAATCATCTATATTTTATTTTGGACATATAAAAATTAAAATACTCTAATTATATCAATTCTAAACATCAAAACACATATACCACTTAACACATAATTCATAGAATAAATACTAAACATGCATAATATTTATTTATTAGAAAAAATAATTACACGATATATCCCAGATATTACATCCTCCCCCCTTTAAAAGGATTCTGTCCTCAGAATCTCCTAAAAAAACAAATGAGGGTACTTTTCTTTCATATCACTTTCTAACTCCCAGGCTGATTCTTCAACCTTTGGGTTTCTCCACAGTACTTTTACTAACTTTACCACTTTATTTCTTAACACTTTCTCTTTCTTCTAGAATCTCTATCGGACTCTCTACATACGACAAATCTGCTTGAAGTTCTATTGGCTCGTATTTGATTACATGCCTGGAATCGGGATTATACTTCTTAAGTATCGATACGTGAAAAACATTGTGAATGTGCTCCATATACGGGGGTAACGCCAACTCGTAAGCTACTTTGCCAACACGCTTTAGAATCTCAAAAAGTCCGACATATCTAGGGCTCAGTTTTTCTTTCTTCCCAAATCTTGTCAATCCCTTCCATGGAGACACTTTCAGTAATACTAGATTTCCTTCTTCGAATTTCATATCTTTCCTTAATTGATCTGCATACTTTCTCTGACGGTATTATGCTGCTATTAATCTCTTCTGGATCACTTCAATAAATTCCTTCATCTGTTGCACTAATTCAGGTCCAAGTATTTTGCATTCTCCTACTTCATCCCAATATACAAGAGATCGACATTTGCGTCCATAAAGAGCTTCATAGGGTGGCATCCCAATACTGGCATGATAACTGTTGTTGTAAGCAAATTCTACCAAAGGTAAATGCTCTTCCCAATTTCCTTTGAAATCAATAGCAGAAATGCGTAACATGTCTTCAATTGTCTGAATTGTTCGTTCACTTTGGCCATCCGTATGCGGATGGTAAGCCGTACTCATATTCAGTCTCATTCCCAAACATTCTTGAAAATTCTTCCAAAATCTTGAATTTAATCTCGGATCTCGATCGGATATGATAGACACATGAACTCCATGATGAACTACAGTTTCTTTCGGGTACATATGGACTAACTTGTCTAGTGAAAATCTTTCATTTATAGGCAAGAAATGAGCTGATTTGGTAAGTCTGTCCACTATAACCCAAAATGGCATCGTGATTGGCTTTTGTCCTTGGTAATTCGACTATGAAATCCATGGCAATGTGCTCCCACTTCCACTCTGGAATCTTTAATGGCTACAACAATCCACTTGGTCTCTGATTCTCTGCTTTAACTCTCAGACATGTATAACATCTGCTAACCCATTCTCCAATCTCCCTCTTCATATCTGGCCACCAATAATTTTCCTTTAAATCTCTGTACATCTTGGTACTCCCGGGATGGATTGAATACCTTGAAATATGAGCTTCCTGTAAAATTTCATTCTTTAACTCCGTTACTGATGGAATCCAAATTCTAGAAGAAAACCTAAGAATACCTTGATCGTCTTTTTGCGTGCACAACTCCTCACCTACCAAACGATTAATGTCCTAATCCATTATCTCCTCTTGAAACTTCCTTATCTTCTCTAATAACTCCGGCCGGAAAGTCATACTATACACTTTTGCTTCATCAGGCTTGCAAACTCTAATATCTAATTCCAATTTCTGAAATTCCTTGTATATCTCCTCGGGTACTGATAACACATTCAACTTCTCTTTTCGACTTAACGCATCTGCCACAACATTTGCTTTACCGGGATGATAGTTAATCATGTAGTCATAATCCTTAATTAGTTCTAACCATCTTCTATGTCTCATGTTAAGCTCCTTTTGTATGAATATGTACTTCAAACTTTTGTGGTCGGTATAAATCTCACATTTTCCTCCATATAGATAATGTCTCCAAATCTTCAAAGTGAATACTATGGCTGCTAGCTCCAAATCATGAGTAGGATACTTTTGTTCGTGTGGTTTCAGTTTCCTTGACGCATACGCAATAACCTTATTGTGCTGCATCAGAACACATCCTAGTCCTTTGTGAGAAGCATCGCCATAGATTACGAAATTCCATTGGTCATCTGGAAGTGACAAAACAAGTGTCGTGATTAATCTTCGCTTGAATTCCTGAAAACTTTCTTCACATTTATCATTCCATATAAATTTTTCATTCTTCCGTGTAAGCTTTGTCAATGGTGTTGCAATTCTTGATAAATTTTGAACAAATCGCCTATAATATCCTACTAATCCCAAGAAACTTCTTACTTCTGTCAGTGTTTTCGGCCTTTCCCAATTTGTAATTGCTTCAATCTTCGCTGGGTCCACTTTGATCCCTTCATTGTTGACTATGTGTCCTAAAAACTGAACTTCCTGTAGCCAAAACTCACACTTTGAGAATTTAGCATATAACTTTTTCTTCCTTAAAATATCCAAAGCTGCCCTCAAATGTTCTGCATGATCCTCTTCTGTCCTTGAATAGATCAAAATATCATCTATAAACACAATAACAAACTTGTCCAAGTATTCCTTGAAAATTCTGTTCATCAGGTCCATGAATGATGTCGGGGCATTATTAATCCAAAAGACATTACTAAAAATTTATAATGTACATACCTAGTTCTGAAAGCTGTCTTTGGTATATCTTCTGGTTTAACCTTTAGTTGGTGATATCCCGATCTCAAATCAATCTTGGAGAAGTACTTGGCTCCTTTCAAATGGTCAAACAAATCATCAATTTGAAAGGATACTTGTTCTTGATTGTAAGCTTGTTGAGCTCCCAATAGTCGATGCACAGTCTCATGCTCCCATCCTTCTTCTTGACAAATAGTATCGGTGCACCCCACGGGGATACACTGGGTCTGATTACTCATTTCTCTAACAACTCTTGCAATTGCTTTGCTAGTTCCTTCATCTCGACGGGCGCCATTCTGTACGGGGCCTAGGATACTGGTTCCGTTCCAGGTGCTAAGTCGATCGCAAATTCAATTTCTCTGTCTAGAGGAAGTCCTGGTAACTCATCGGGAAACACGTCTGGAAATTCACTGACTACGGGAATATCTTCAAGTTTTGCTGGTTCCTGACTTCTATCAATCACATATACAACGAAATGCTCGCATCCTTGTCCTAGTAACTTTTTAGCTTGGGTCATCGTTAAGAACTTCTTTGCTTGCTTCTGGCCTTTAAATGTTACTATCCTTTCGTCTAGCGTCTTCACCATTACCTTCTTATTTCGACAATCTATCTGGTCATCGTGCTTAGATAACCAATCCATTCCTAAGATAACGTCAAACTCTCCTAGCTTAAATGGTATCAAATCTACACTCAACTTATTACCAGAAATCTCAATTTCACAATTCCCACAAACTTGATTAACAGATACACGCTCTTGATTTGCTAATTCCATAGTTATTATTTCATTTAAATACTCAACTAGACAATTTAACTTACTAACAAAATCTTGAGAAATAAATGATCGAGTTGCTCCCGAATCTATTAACACTTTGGCACATAAAGAATTCACATTAAGCGTACCTTCCACGACATCAGTGTCCTAGATAGCGTCCTTTATAGACATATCGAAAACTCTAGCCCTTGGAGTCTCATTCATTACTGGGGTAGATCCTATAATCCTTAATGCATTACTGACTAGGGTCGGTGTCTTGCAATCCCTGGCTATATGTCCTGGCTTCCCACATTTAAAACATGTAAATCCAATGGCTGGAACCTTAACTACTGGATTCCGGATAGACTGATCCTTGTTCACTGGCTCTATTGTTGGCTGGTTGCGGCACTCCCTCGAATAGTGCCCCTTCTGATTACACTTGAAACAAACCACGTTCAACTTATTACAAACTCCTCCTTGCTTCTTCCCACATACCTGACAATCTGGAAAAGTTAGCCTCAACTGATTCGGCTGATTCACATTAACTGGATGGTTTCTCTGACCTCCATCACCTGTATTCTGTTTCTTGATATTAAAATTTTTCCCTGGCTGAAATATGCCCGTCTTAAAACTTGGAAACTTCCCTGGTTATGACTGTCCTTCATTCCCTTCAAACTTCCTCTTCTTACCCTCCTTCTCTTTCTGAGACATCTCGCTCTCTGTTTCTGTAATCATGGTCTTTTGTACAACTCCTGCATAGGTATCCAATTCAAATATGGCAACTTCCCTCTGATCCATGGCTTTAAACCTTGCTGGAATCTCTTGTCTTTCTTTCTGTCAGTATCTACATATGATGGCACATACCTCGACAACTCATCATACTTTCTCTCATAATCAGCTACCGACATATTTCCTTGCTTTAGCTCAAGAAACTTCAACTCCATCTGATCCTGAACAAACTGGGGAAAATATTTTTCTAAAAATAATTCCTTGAACTTCTCCCAAGTAATAGCATATGTACCTTCCAATGTCTTCACAATTTTCCACCAGTAGGTGGCCTCATTCTTCAAATAATAACTTGCAAACTCAACCTTATGTTCCTCCTTTACCTTAACCAAGGCAAATGACTTATCTATCTCTTTTAACCACACATTTGATTCAATTGGATCTAAAGAACCCTTGAATTCTGGTGGGTTCACCACCTGAAAAGTTTTGAAAGTTACCTGGGGGTTGGTCTATCTTTGTTGTTGTTGAGTCAGGTGGACTATTTGTTGGGCCAAGATTTGAAGAATCTGGGCTACTGCTGGGTCTATAGGTCCTGGGTTTGCATTCTGGTTCGTATTATCTTGGTTGTTGTTGTTGGTTTCTTTATTCTGGGTGTTGGAACGGTTATTTCTTCTAGGTGGCATTTTCTGTAAAGAATAAATAACTTATTTAGCCTTTAAATCAAATTCTTTGCATAAAAGAAAAGTTTTATAAAATAGAAATATCTCTTTTTGAAAACAGTTATAATAGTTGAACTAAGTAAATTACATGCTTCTTTACAGAATGTAAACAGTTAAGGGATAGGGTACATGGTATCACAGGTGGTATAACTGGTGCAATAGGTAGAGTAGAGTAAAACAGGTGCAGTAATGTAAATGACAATGCTGGAAAGGAAAAGGTATTGATATATATAGATCAAAAGTTTTAGGTAGTACAAGCGTGAAAACGCTTCATAAGTAAAAGCAAAAGGGTAGAACAAACCTACTCACTAGTCAGCAGATCTAGTCTATAAATACAACCCAAAAGTCTACTGATACATACTACACACTACTATACATACTAAACAACCATAATAACACTACTCAGCATCTCCATCTATATGTCTCTGTCTCTAACTCCAAGGAAATTTTGGTCCGGCCATCCTCTTGAGGTCCTCCATCACCTCACTAGCCCATCCCATAAATGCATCAGGGGCAGCTAATGTAGCTCCATGTAATCTAGCCTCAAGAACCCTCCTGTCACATGAATCTCCTCTCGAAGCTCTCTCACACTCCGATCAACATCTGTAGTCCTGATGATATGCTGCAGCTCTCAGATCTGTGCCAACAAGGAATCACGCTCCAGTAAAAGAGCCTCATACCGGTAGTAAGGAACAGGATGCAATGTAGACTGAAATGGGGCACCCACAACTGAATGCCCAGCAGAATCTTAATCAGCAGGTGGGGGTCCTCTAATAGGTGGCCTCATACCAGAAGGTGGAATAGCTCGCAGTGGTACATGCTGTGGCACGTCTGGGGGTAGAATAGCTAATACTGATGGAACAACAGGACGTGGATCCGAAGATTGTCCTCCAACCGAGGGCTCTGAGTGATCAGCTGGTATTGGAATGAAAGATTCGGTCATCGCTATAATCTGAAATCATACCGCAAAATAAGAATCTCGAACCACAACGCGAATCATAATAATACATATTATACCGTTGCACTCAACCTCTCGACGTTCTATCTTTCTACTTCCCTACTTCTAATCCTAACCCTCTACCCATTCCCGTCAATCTAGGCTTGTGTCAGTAACTTATAACCTGTAGCTCTGATACCAAACCTGTGGCACCCTCCAAACCCGGGTGAGAAGTTTGGGGTCCACTCACGCAAACACCTTATTTATAACCTGCTTTATAACAATAATAAAGATAATAATAATATGCAGTGACCCTACTTACCAATTACCACGGATCACAATAGGTTAAAGTATGCACACAAGCCACACACACACACTTATATTACAAACGCCCGAATCCCAACTATTTAAACTTACAACTGATTAATAAACATTATTACAAACTTCATTAAACTTAAACTACTCCAAAAGCTGTCAGATAGCTTAACTCGATCAACCTGGACCCCTAGTGTAATAACCCCAATTTTTGAGAAAATTTGAAACCCTTATGAATAGTGTTTTTGCTGAACGAGAAAACTTTTCATGCCACGCTATGTAGGGGTTCTGTTATTGATCTTATGGGATATTATTAGTACTCTATGTGGTATATAAGTGTATGTAAAGATCGTCAGAATCCAATTCCGAACATTTTGATTTTTCCCGGAAATCCACTAGATAGGGAAAGAATTGAGAAAAAGGTAACAGGATAAAAAGGATTTAAATTAAAGGATTATAATAGAGGATCATAAAAAGGAATATAATGTATTGAGAAAGGTTAAGGGAACCTAAGTAATAAGATCCCGGGTATGATCCTTCAAACGATAAACGAGAACGAAAGTTAAGCGAACCGTATAGCAGATCAGCGGTCATTAGGCAAACGATTAGGAAGTTAATCAAAGGGATTAATGGGAATGATGTCATCCAACCAATAGAAAGAAGACAAGGAAGGAAGGATGACATCATGTGGATGAGATAAGCATGACATGGGAAGGAGGAGGTGTGGTGGCTTTGTAACCACACAAATCCAAGGGCAAGAAGGTACTTTACTAAATCAAAAACAAAACCAAATCAACCAACCAAAAGATCAAGACAAGGCAAAACACAAAATTCTTCTTCTTCTTCATGAAGCTCTCGGGTTCTCCTCTTAAAAAATGGAAGTTCAAGCTCCTCCACTTATTATTTAGCAAGGTAATTATCTAAGCTTCCCCATGGATAGTTACATACTTCCTATAAGTTCAAGCTTCTAATTCCAAGCCAATCTTTTTCTATAAATCATCAAAGAAGATGGTGAATAGTGTTTTCAAGAACTAAAAATTGTGTTCTTGAAGTTTTGTTTAGATTAAGCTTGGTTAAGGGCTTTGAAGGTGATTCCAAGCCATCCTCTTGATTCTCCACTCTCCAAGGAAGGTATAAACTACAAACCCTAGCTTTAGTTTTGAGTAATTAGGATTGAATGTGTTTGATATAGCATATGTGAGGCATGATGCTTGATTGGTTGAAGTTTGGTTGAGTTTGTAGAGATTAGTTGGTTTTGTTGTATTGTTGGAGTTGTAAATCTTGGTAATTAGTTAAAGAACCTAAGTAAAGCTTTTAATTCATGTGAGGAATAAGTATAAATGGTTAATATGGATTTGTTGGGGTTGTTATGATGTGATAAGGATGGATATTGGTTGTATGATTGATTTGGGGTTGATTTGTGGTTGGTATCGAGTGGTTTAAATTTGGGAAATCGCGTAAACATAGCCGTCGTAATGTCCGATTTACCGTAGACTGTTTTTTTGTTCTTAACATCAGAACCCTTGAACTCACTGCTAGGTTTTGACCATTGTCATGTTTAGATAGTTCATGTTACGAGCTTCGTTTTGATATGTAGTTCGTTCGATTCCGATTTACGGTTTAGGAGAAACGACCGTTTCAAGTAACGGCGTTTCGCGAACGAAACTTTTTCCCTCGCCTTACTTTGAAATGTAGGTTAAAGACCAAAAAGGGTTAATTAATGCATGAAACATTTATGGTAAGTGTTTTAGGCAGTTGGTAAGTCACTCGCGAAGGAATCGCTTTAAAACTCGTAAAGGTTAAATTATTAAAAATGGTGGAGCCGAGGGTACCCGAGTGACTTAAGCAAATCAGTGAGCGCAAATCAAGCGTTAGAGTCTAAGTTAGTTAAAGTATAGATTTACAAGTGATTTTGGTTTAATTCCAACTTACTTGTTGTTTATAGGTTACCAGACTCGTCCCGAGCCATTCGTAACCCCAGTCGCTCAGGCAAGTTTTCTACCCGTTATACTGTTGTTGTGATGTAAATATGTGTATATGCATTATCTTGTGATATTGCATGATTGTTATTAGCAAATTTTGCGATATATTGGAGCATGCTAATATGGTATATATGCATGTCTGTTTCGTAATCTGGTTATCTATCTGTTGATTTCAATGCTTATAGTTGCATAATACCTATGCTAGAAATAAGCAAGTAGTTGCGTATACCCTTAGTATAGGGGATAAAAGGTGAACATATTTCTAAACCGGGAGTCGATGTTCCCGAGTATATTATATATATATATATTTATATATATATATATGGATATAGTTTTTAAAACTATTAATCGAATAAGGTTTATTCGATAACTTTAACTTTATTTTATTATTGAATATTATTTCGAATATTATTCGAAGGCGTATGACTCCCTTACATTATTTATTGGATATTACTTGGACATTCATTTGAGGATGTATGACTCCTTTATTTTATTTAATGAATATTATTTATAATATTCATTCGAGGTATTATGACTCAGCTTATTTTATTTATTGAATATTATTTGAATATTCATTTGAGGATCTATGACTCCGATTATTTGCTGAGATATATTCTTTATTTTATTAAAGAATAAGGTGTCGATAATCAAACTTATTTTTGATTATTCAAATAAAGATATTACTTTCGTATAAGTATATCTTTGATTATTTGCTATTCATTTCAAGTATAAGTTTTAATACTTCTACTTCAACTATTTTATAAAGATTATTTTTTTTATGGGAATATTATTTAAATAATAATATTCAGACATTTTCTAAATATTCTGGGGACTGATTTACTTCATTAAATCAGTTTTACTCCAAACACTCTTTAAAGTGTTTTCGAGTCTTTAAAATGATTTTCAAAAGTTAGAGCGGATCCCAAAACTATTTTTATATTTAAGATCTTCCTTTTAAAAAGGGGATTTAAATACTCGCTCAAAACCTGGGGGATCCGGCTCGGTGGTGTGTTTTATATTCGCAACAAGGTTGTTGTCTTGGTAAAAGAGTTTTTGATTACTTACCCAATATTCGGGAAGTAAAATTCTTGGAACAAGTTAATCCATTAACAGGCATCGCCTGGGAAATATCGGTGAGTTTTCCTTTCCAACTAGGTACGACTTCTTGGTGGAGCCGTATCAACAAGTTTCTACTTGGGGAAAGGGGGAAACGAACTTTACGTTTCAGAGTCATGGATTTCATCTGAACTAGGAGTGGCGTAAGTGGTCGAGTAGCGCCGGCCCAGCCTTATTATATTGGCCCAAATGGCCTGGAAGTTCCGCTAAGGCGGTCCATTCCTTAGGAGTTCAGTGTTCGGTTGACAAGTAAATCCGACAGGTTCTCCTCTACATGTAGAAAATGGTGGGGTTGTACTACTACGACTGATCATCGTAAGTGGTCTTCCTGGCGCGGTAAACTCCCGTAATGAGTTCATCATCCAATTGGATATTTCTGCAACACTACCCAAAGCACTTCGATAGAAAGGCTACGGTTGGGCGATTGTTGAGTGTTGGCAGGGTCAAGTTTTCAAAATAATGTTTGCATCAAATGAAGTATCTCATAACTTCATTTTATTTTGATAATATTTCAAAGATTGAATCTATTCAAGTCTTATCTTGTGGTCTCATCAGTGGGATGAACTTTTGAAACTAATTATAACTTGAACGGTGGTAGTTCAAGTAGTATTTGGGAAAGATATAAGTATATTGGGGTATCTTGTAACTTCATCTTTTAAACTTATATCTAATTAATGATTATCTTATGCATGACAAAGATTTTCAGAAAAACGTTGAGACAAGGTTAGATATATGAGATCACCTTGCAACGATATTTTTATACAGTTATACACTGGAATTCTGTGTGTATTATGCATGGAAGAGGACTTCCAATATTTTGAAAAGTATATATGTATATATATATATACTGAATATTTTGCGACTTCATCGCATTAAGATATCAACTTGGTTCATTTCTTTTGACCAAGACTTTCATGAGTATTATGAGTAGGCTCATATATTGTAAATCATTATATATATTATTTTGGTGGGCTTGCTGCTCACCCTTGCTTTATTTCTTCATCACACAACAACAGTTAGGAAAGATGGCCAGACTCCAGCAGACCCAGCGCAAGCGCGTGGGAAGCGTCCTGCGTCTTCCCGTTGATGTTGTAGCTGCTATAGCTGCAGAGGTAGATCTATTGTAGATCAGACCATCTACTTTTGAGAATCAATTATGTATAATTATAACTTGTGGCAGATAATGGCAATTAACTGTAAATTTATCAAGTAATCATTTTGGGTTGTAATAACTTTTAAATTGTGGATTCAAAGACTTGTACTTATTTAAATTTCATCTCTGAGACTATAACGGGTTGTGGTGTGTGTTAGTGTGGGGTCACAGCATAAGGTTATTTATTAATTAAGTGAAGTGATATTGTGGAAAGAAAGACCGTGACGACCCGGATCCCCGACCCCGGATCTGGGGGTGTTACAGAAATGGTATCAGAGCTAAGCGTTATAAACCTCAGAGATGATGGGACGTTAAGATAATAAGTTCACTAAGATAATAAGAACTCTTGCCAAGTTCATAGTCGGACTACCTAACGTAGTACTGACAGTTAAAACCCTTATGGGAACCCTTATAAATGTAGCGATAGAAGCGTAGTTCGTTATCGTTTATGGTAGCGGGACTCCGGACCCTGAGGTTGAGGAGCAACAGCGCGATGATGTTTTATTACTAATTGGAGATCGGATTGCGGATCCGATAGAGTGTCCTAATGCAGGACCGGATGATGTTGATAGTGAGGATGTAGCGGTTGATGATGTTGTCCTAGAAGGGATAATTATTGAGGAGGATCCCATGGAGGATCCTGACAAGAATGAATAAAGGACCACTGAGGAATTGATGACCATGGTTAGGGAAACTACCAGAGGTAGGATTGGCCGGTCACTACTGGAGGTTCGTTCAAGTTGTAAAGATAGTAGCCCCTTTAACGCGGCTTACTCGTAAGACTGAGAAGTTCGAATGGACAGAGTAATACGAGAAAAGATTTTAACAACTGAAGCAAAGGTTGGTGGCGGCCCATATGTTGGCGTTGCCGGATGAAAAATGAGATTTTGTGATTTGTAAGTGACGCTTCGCATAAGGAATTAGGGTGCTTCTTATATAGCACAGCAAGATAATCGCGTCTGCGTCAAGACAATTAAGGAAGTATAAAATTCGATATCCCCACCCATGAGCTTGGGCTCGTGGCAATAGTTTTTCCCTAAAGATTGGAGGCACTACTTGTATGGAGAGAAGTGCAAGATTTACACAAACCATAGGAGCTCTAGTACATTTTTGCGTAGAAAGAGCTCAACATACGCCAGAGGAGGCGGTTAGAGCTAATCAAGGATTACGATTATGAGATTCTTTATCATTCGGGGGAAAGCCAATGTGGTGGCTGATGCCCTTAGTAAAAAGGAGAGACTCAAGATGATAATGTCTTTTGGGGAGTTTATAAGAGATTTTGAGAAAATGGAAATAGAAGTGAAGGTAACCGGAGCCGGTACCGAAAAGCTGTTTGAGATTGCAATACAGCCCGAATTATTGGAAAAGAAAATATTGTGCCAGTAAAAGTGATGAATGAAGGCAGAGAGCCAACAAATAGATATGAGATTAATACCGAGAAAGATGATAAAGGAATAATGAGGCATTCCTATAGAAATTGGGTTCCAAATGTTCAAGAGCCTAAAGATGAAATCTTAGATGAAAGCTAGTTTGAGGAATAAGATTTAGAGCAAACCCTGAACGTGATAATCAGGGAGGTCGCAATTAAGATATAAAGAACCCGGAAAATAATAAAGTGGAAAATGAGGATTTTAAATTAAAAGATGACCCCAATTATGGGGAGTAGGATGAAACATTTCATACTAAGGAAACAGAAAGTCGAGTAAGGAAAGGAGAACCGAGACGGTACTCCTATACGGTAATTCATGGACCTATCTAGAAAGAACTTAGACTATTATCCCCAACCACCACCCTGAGGAGACAGTGCGGTGAGAAATTCTTTCAGGACCTTTAAATCGCTAAGCTCTCAGAGTTCCAAGGAACAAGCTGACCCAGTCGAGGCAAGAGCCTGGCTAAAGGAAATATAGGAATCATTTGAGATTCTAAATGATTGACGAATCACAAAAGACTGTTTTTATCACTTACCCTCCTAAGAGAGAGGCCACCCGCCGGTGAAAGGCCAAGGAAGGCACGGAGCAAGAGATTATAATAAACTGATTTAAGTTCAGTCAATTGTTTTCGGGAAAGTAATTCCCAAAGATAAGGAGATAGTGTAAAAGCTTTAGAGCCAGAACAAAGGCAGACGAGTATGATAAATTATGAGTCTAAGTTGTAAAAGTTGTCAAGATTCGTTCTAAGGACACGAATCCAGAATGACGGGATGTTTGAAATCAATGCTTAAGTTGTGTTGGTTCATGAAATAATGATAAGAGAAAGGAAAAAAAAAAAAAAAACTGAAGTGGAAAGGAATATAAAGGCAATAGAGTTTGAGGAATGATAAAGGAATTGGGTATGAGGAAACCCTAAAGACTCGTAGCAATAGAAATAGAAAAGTATGTAATCGTCAGGATGAGGGTGATTCTCCATGAGTTAAAATTGCTGGTTGAAGGCATAAGAGATACATATATTTTATCCCCTGTAAGTTGGGAGGATTCGAGGAAAACCTTGAGATAGTTCGAAGGATAAATATTGAGACGCGGATAGACTGAGGAGACAAGGAAGTAAGAAATTAGGAAAATTGGATGAAGGAAGTGACCTTCAAGAATGTGAAGTGTAAGACCGGTGGCTTGATACCCAGGAAGGGAGACGCCAGGTATGAAAGATATCCCAACATTGAGATGACTGTTGAGATAAACAACAAAAGTAAATAAGGATTTATTAAGAAGAAGTTCACGTTGAACACGACCAATATCTTCCAGATCATCCATGTGATCATTACCAAATCAGGAAAGAAAAGCGGATAACCATTTTTATCTTTTGGAGGCCATGTGGATTGACCTTAACTTGAATAAGGATGCTATTGTGAAATTCGGTATAGACTATCGAGGTGGAAATGATTGAATAAGACACCCTTATCAGGGATATATGACTTGATTTATCCATGGAAGGATTCAGGTACCTTTTAAAGGTGGAATTAAGGATAGAACATCGGTAACTTAAAATGAATCCTAGGGGAATGCATAAAGGTTGGCATTTCACCCTTAATAGGGACAGTATGAGTTTTGACAGAATGATTGGGAAAGGGTTAAGGTAACAACAACCTTTAAGAATCAGTGGAGAAATTTTTCAGAAGTATATAGACAATGGTTCTAGTATTAGTAAATGGTATTTTGATATGCCCTGTATCTAGGGAATACAGGAGGAACGATTGAAGGATAACCTTAGAGGTTTTACAAGGAGAAAGGTAATATTCAAAATTCTCAAGAATAGAAATGTTGATAAAGGAAATATGACGTAATTATAATGATGCCAAGTAGGGCACGTGTTAAACCACGAGAAAGTATGGATCGAACCAGTAAAGGTCGAAATTATTCAGGGCAATTAGGACCTAAGATAAAAGATGTTCTAAGTATGATTGAGAGTCAGTCGTGACAGTGATTAACCTCTAAAGATTGAGGCAATAACTTATGGAAAAATGGTGATATTTTTTTTTATTTATTCATCAGATATTAAAGAAAAGCATTTTCACATAAGCTGTGATTGAAATAAGGTAGAAAATTTATTTGGAGGTGGTTAAAATGACATTGACTGTAAGGAAATTTTACTATCAGGAAAGGCCAAAGAGGTGGCCGACACTTTAAAGGTAAGAAGATAATTATAGGCGCTTGTGCCAAAAGAATACAGTGATGATGGTTAAAACTGTGAAGGTTGTATTATGGTTTGGAAGATTGACATTCCTTCTGATGACTGTGCAATACCCAACCGTAATAGTAGTTGGTAAAGGTTTAATTCGTGTAATCGCCATGAACGGGCTATCTATCTTAGAAGGTCCTATCTTGGGATAAGCCAGGACCATGTTTCCAAAAGGACTAGACGAACCTTTGAGTTAAGTCTCCTATTAAAGGCATATGATTAAGAATGGTATTAACCTGCTATCGTTGCTTTGAGCGAAACTCTTCTGCAATTTTATCTGCTTCATGTCATGTATGTATGTTAGGATCAGGAGTGTTCTTCATGAATCAGGAATGGTGATTATGTTACCTCCTTAGAATGATTTGATACGACATGTATGGACTCCGTATGGTTAGATATTAAGACTTCATGGAAAATGAATGACTACAGTAGGTCAGTGGTGGACCTTAGTAAGGCAGCAATGATTCTGCGAGTAATGAGCTGATTACAACCGTGAGAGTTGTATTGGAATGGGTGTTGAGATTGAGTGCCACTAATCGGGTAGTGGTAGTGTATAAGTTATCATTGATAGACTAATTAAGTAGAGTATCTACCTAGTGAATAATTATTCTTTCTTATCAATAGAGAGTCGTATTATTATACAAGGAAGGTTGCGGTGCAAGCATAGAATTCTAGTAACGATGATGTCTAGAATGAGATCCCAGATTCGATTTTCGATGTCGAGGGAGTTTCAAAGGTAATTGTGTATAAGCTCGAGGAAGAGCATGGGTCCATAGAATGATGGACGGGATAGCGAAAATATTTAGGCACGTGAAATGCGATGCTATAATACTTGATGTTGATATAAATACATATATGTTTTGTTCTTCTATGACAAACCTCTATAGTTCAGAGGTAGGTTCCAAGCCAGATATTTTGTGGCAGTATATTTTTTTTTTCATATATACAATTCTCTTCAGTTCGTTCTTTTCTCTTCTTTTCATTTCATGTAAGCTGAGAAGAACAACCCTTCCAGAAGGGGAGGTATTGCCGAATGACTATCTATCTTTGTGATAGAAGCCTAGTAGGATACCACATGTTGTTTAATTGCTTGTCAAGTACTAAAGGCTGGCCACCTTCTGTACTAACTATGCAATATAACAAGTGTTCATGATCATAGTGATCTCTCAACAAATTCCTTTACTTCTATTTGATTGATCAAATTTTGGAAAATAGAAACAACTGAAAAAGGAGTAATAAAGTGGTGGTAGTATGCGGAATGGGAACACATTCGTGATACTAAGGTTGACGTGGTTATTAAAAGGTTATAGAACGCTAGCGAGCAAAAGTATAACCCGTATAATATTAGGAACGGAAGGTGATAGCGATTACGAACTGGAAAAGAATGGGTATTGAGAAGCAAAAGCTTTAATGTTAAAAGCTATGATGAGAGTCTGTGCAATAGACTTGAAAGAATTTGGAATGATCACTTAATTCGGATTGAGTTATCTTACGACAATAGATCATATGTCATTATCGAGATGTCGCCTTATGAGATCCTTGAAGGAAGACAATGTCGATCTCCCTTATGTTAGGATGAAGTTGTAGAGCGCAAGATGCTCGGACCCGCAGTAGTCCAAAGGACCAAGGATATGATAGATCTAATCAGAGGACGGCTGGTAGTAGCCCAAGATGGACATGATAAGTATGTTGATTTGACACGGAAGGATAAAGAGTATGAAATAGGGGACCTAGTAATGTTATAGGTATCCCTTGGAAAGGATTGATGAGGTTCGGAAAGAAAGGAAAGCTAAGACTACAATTTGTTGGACCCTTGGATATATTAAGACGTTTGGGAAGTTAGCATATGAGCTAGCCCTAACCCCGAATACGTAACAAGTTCATAACGTGTTTCACGTATCAATGTTAAGGAAGTGTTATTCAGATGCCAGATAAATAGAGGCGTATGAGCGCATAGATATGCAACCCGACGTAACCTATACGGAGCAACCAGGAAGGGTTATAGAGTGAAAAGGAACAAGTGCTTAGGAGAAGGAGAAGGATTATCAAACTAGGCAGAGTTTGGTGGTAGAACCACAATGTGGGAAAATTGACTCGAGAGTTAGAAAGTGTAATGCTAAGAAGGTATCCCTATTCATTTCTATCTGATTCCGGGACAGAATCCTTTTAAGGAGGGGAGACTGTAATAACCCCAATTTTTGAGAAAATTTGAAACCCTTATGAATAGTGTTTTTGCTGAACGAGAAAACTTTTCATGCCACACTATGTAGGGGTTCTGTTATTGATCTTATGGGATATTATTAGTACTCTATGTGGTATATAAGTGTATGTAAAGATCGTCAGAATCCAATTCCGAACATTTTGATTTTTCCCGGAAATCCACTAGATAGGGAAAGAATTGAGAAAAAGGTAACAGGATAAAAAGGATTTAAATTAAAGGATTATAATAGAGGATCATAAAAAGGAATATAATGTATTGAGAAAGGTTAAGGGAACCTAAGTAATAAGATCCCGGGTATGATCCTTCAAACGATAAACGAGAACGAAAGTTAAGCGAACCGTATAGCAGATCAGCGGTCATTAGGCAAACGATTAGGAAGTTAATCAAAGGGATTAATGGGAATGATGTCATCCAACCAATAGAAAGAAGACAAGGAAGGAAGGATGACATCATGTGGATGAGATAAGCATGACATGGGAAGGAGGAGGTGTGGTGGCTTTGTAACCACACAAATCCAAGGGCAAGAAGGTACTTTACTAAATCAAAAACAAAACCAAATCAACCAACCAAAAGATCAAGACAAGGCAAAACACAAAATTCTTCTTCTTCTTCATGAAGCTCTCGGGTTCTCCTCTTAAAAAATGGAAGTTCAAGCTCCTCCACTTATTATTTAGCAAGGTAATTATCTAAGCTTCCCCATGGATAGTTACATACTTCCTATAAGTTCAAGCTTCTAATTCCAAGCCAATCTTTTTCTATAAATCATCAAAGAAGATGGTGAATAGTGTTTTCAAGAACTAAAAATTGTGTTCTTGAAGTTTTGTTTAGATTAAGCTTGGTTAAGGGCTTTGAAGGTGATTCCAAGCCATCCTCTTGATTCTCCACTCTCCAAGGAAGGTATAAACTACAAACCCTAGCTTTAGTTTTGAGTAATTAGGATTGAATGTGTTTGATATAGCATATGTGAGGCATGATGCTTGATTGGTTGAAGTTTGGTTGAGTTTGTAGAGATTAGTTGGTTTTGTTGTATTGTTGGAGTTGTAAATCTTGGTAATTAGTTAAAGAACCTAAGTAAAGCTTTTAATTCATGTGAGGAATAAGTATAAATGGTTAATATGGATTTGTTGGGGTTGTTATGATGTGATAAGGATGGATATTGGTTGTATGATTGATTTGGGGTTGATTTGTGGTTGGTATCGAGTGGTTTAAATTTGGGAAATCGCGTAAACATAGCCGTCGTAATGTCCGATTTACCGTAGACTGTTTTTTTGTTCTTAACATCAGAACCCTTGAACTCACTGCTAGGTTTTGACCATTGTCATGTTTAGATAGTTCATGTTACGAGCTTCGTTTTGATATGTAGTTCGTTCGATTCCGATTTACGGTTTAGGAGAAACGACCGTTTCAAGTAACGGCGTTTCGCGAACGAAACTTTTTCCCTCGCCTTACTTTGAAATGTAGGTTAAAGACCAAAAAGGGTTAATTAATGCATGAAACATTTATGGTAAGTGTTTTAGGCAGTTGGTAAGTCACTCGCGAAGGAATCGCTTTAAAACTCGTAAAGGTTAAATTATTAAAAATGGTGGAGCCGAGGGTACCCGAGTGACTTAAGCAAATCAGTGAGCGCAAATCAAGCGTTAGAGTCTAAGTTAGTTAAAGTATAGATTTACAAGTGATTTTGGTTTAATTCCAACTTACTTGTTGTTTATAGGTTACCAGACTCGTCCCGAGCCATTCGTAACCCCAGTCGCTCAGGCAAGTTTTCTACCCGTTATACTGTTGTTGTGATGTAAATATGTGTATATGCATTATCTTGTGATATTGCATGATTGTTATTAGCAAATTTTGCGATATATTGGAGCATGCTAATATGGTATATATGCATGTCTGTTTCGTAATCTGGTTATCTATCTGTTGATTTCAATGCTTATAGTTGCATAATACCTATGCTAGAAATAAGCAAGTAGTTGCGTATACCCTTAGTATAGGGGATAAAAGGTGAACATATTTCTAAACCGGGAGTCGATGTTCCCGAGTATATTATATATATATATATTTATATATATATATATGGATATAGTTTTTAAAACTATTAATCGAATAAGGTTTATTCGATAACTTTAACTTTATTTTATTATTGAATATTATTTCGAATATTATTCGAAGGCGTATGACTCCCTTACATTATTTATTGGATATTACTTGGACATTCATTTGAGGATGTATGACTCCTTTATTTTATTTAATGAATATTATTTATAATATTCATTCGAGGTATTATGACTCAGCTTATTTTATTTATTGAATATTATTTGAATATTCATTTGAGGATCTATGACTCCGATTATTTGCTGAGATATATTCTTTATTTTATTAAAGAATAAGGTGTCGATAATCAAACTTATTTTTGATTATTCAAATAAAGATATTACTTTCGTATAAGTATATCTTTGATTATTTGCTATTCATTTCAAGTATAAGTTTTAATACTTCTACTTCAACTATTTTATAAAGATTATTTTTTTTATGGGAATATTATTTAAATAATAATATTCAGACATTTTCTAAATATTCTGGGGACTGATTTACTTCATTAAATCAGTTTTACTCCAAACACTCTTTAAAGTGTTTTCGAGTCTTTAAAATGATTTTCAAAAGTTAGAGCGGATCCCAAAACTATTTTTATATTTAAGATCTTCCTTTTAAAAAGGGGATTTAAATACTCGCTCAAAACCTGGGGGATCCGGCTCGGTGGTGTGTTTTATATTCGCAACAAGGTTGTTGTCTTGGTAAAAGAGTTTTTGATTACTTACCCAATATTCGGGAAGTAAAATTCTTGGAACAAGTTAATCCATTAACAGGCATCGCCTGGGAAATATCGGTGAGTTTTCCTTTCCAACTAGGTACGACTTCTTGGTGGAGCCGTATCAACAAGTTTCTACTTGGGGAAAGGGGGAAACGAACTTTACGTTTCAGAGTCATGGATTTCATCTGAACTAGGAGTGGCGTAAGTGGTCGAGTAGCGCCGGCCCAGCCTTATTATATTGGCCCAAATGGCCTGGAAGTTCCGCTAAGGCGGTCCATTCCTTAGGAGTTCAGTGTTCGGTTGACAAGTAAATCCGACAGGTTCTCCTCTACATGTAGAAAATGGTGGGGTTGTACTACTACGACTGATCATCGTAAGTGGTCTTCCTGGCGCGGTAAACTCCCGTAATGAGTTCATCATCCAATTGGATATTTCTGCAACACTACCCAAAGCACTTCGATAGAAAGGCTACGGTTGGGCGATTGTTGAGTGTTGGCAGGGTCAAGTTTTCAAAATAATGTTTGCATCAAATGAAGTATCTCATAACTTCATTTTATTTTGATAATATTTCAAAGATTGAATCTATTCAAGTCTTATCTTGTGGTCTCATCAGTGGGATGAACTTTTGAAACTAATTATAACTTGAACGGTGGTAGTTCAAGTAGTATTTGGGAAAGATATAAGTATATTGGGGTATCTTGTAACTTCATCTTTTAAACTTATATCTAATTAATGATTATCTTATGCATGACAAAGATTTTCAGAAAAACGTTGAGACAAGGTTAGATATATGAGATCACCTTGCAACGATATTTTTATACAGTTATACACTGGAATTCTGTGTGTATTATGCATGGAAGAGGACTTCCAATATTTTGAAAAGTATATATGTATATATATATATACTGAATATTTTGCGACTTCATCGCATTAAGATATCAACTTGGTTCATTTCTTTTGACCAAGACTTTCATGAGTATTATGAGTAGGCTCATATATTGTAAATCATTATATATATTATTTTGGTGGGCTTGCTGCTCACCCTTGCTTTATTTCTTCATCACACAACAACAGTTAGGAAAGATGGCCAGACTCCAGCAGACCCAGCGCAAGCGCGTGGGAAGCGTCCTGCGTCTTCCCGTTGATGTTGTAGCTGCTATAGCTGCAGAGGTAGATCTATTGTAGATCAGACCATCTACTTTTGAGAATCAATTATGTATAATTATAACTTGTGGCAGATAATGGCAATTAACTGTAAATTTATCAAGTAATCATTTTGGGTTGTAATAACTTTTAAATTGTGGATTCAAAGACTTGTACTTATTTAAATTTCATCTCTGAGACTATAACGGGTTGTGGTGTGTGTTAGTGTGGGGTCACAGCATAAGGTTATTTATTAATTAAGTGAAGTGATATTGTGGAAAGAAAGACCGTGACGACCCGGATCCCCGACCCCGGATCTGGGGGTGTTACACCTAGCTCTCGTACTGGATTGGGGATCCTCGCTACCAACCGGTTCCTTCTTAACTGGAAAAAAATATAAACAACATCGCATAAATGAGCTAACTAGCTCAGCAAGTCACATTGACATGACTGAGAATAACGATCAAGTGAAATAAGTTAAGGTATCAAGTGAACAATGAGTAATATTTTAGAAGTGGATATTATAATTTCATTTTTAAAACCAAGGGTAGGCTGCTGATCAGTCACGCACTAACCCCGAGCAAGGCACACAGCTCTGCTCAAATTACTGGATCCAAGGCACACATTAGCCTAACTTGACCACCAATCTGGTCTGACCACGAATCTGGTCCACAATTTTATAAAACAATCCAGCTCTAACATAATAACAGAATAAAAAATGTAAAGCAATAAACTGAATCATAAGCAACGTTGGATTTCCAATCATGAGATGGTTTCAATTTTCACAAAGGAAGTATCGCTATCAAGTGGTGAAATAACTGGATAACATGAGAATCAAAGTTTCAGGGTTACAAGGATTTGATCTTTCAATGCATAAGGTACAATAGTTTAAGTATATAAGCAATCTTGGTTCAGTGTTTGGTATTTGGTTTGTATGTATTTGTGGAGTAGTATCGTATCTCAGTGGTTTGTATTCGGGTAATCAATAATCAATGGTTCAGAAAGAATAAGGTTTACGACTTAAAGATCAATAAATGGAATCAAGGTTTACGGTTCAGTGCTTCAAAGCACTTGCAATATAAAACAAGACTATCAATTATGAACAATATCTCGAGAAAGTTCAGAACACTTTCCTGGTACTAGGTCGCTATACTTCACAAATTTCCAATCACAATCTCCTACTTTTCGACTACTTGTTTCCCTTTCCTACTCCTTACTTATTCTGCTCACATATCATAAGTATCTATCAATACTCAACTCATATGATTATTGTAACGCCCCCAAATCCGGGGTCAGGAATCTGGGTCGTCACGCAATCCTTCAATCATGTGTAACCTGCATTAACTCAATAATCCAATAATTCCATATCACAGACCCCCAATCTCACACACTCACAAGTTATAGCCTTAGAAACGACGTACAATAAGTATTATCTGTTATTAAAACTCAAATGTACTTTATAGGATCTCAAACAATTATTCATAACCTCTACATGAAGTTACTATAATTACGATTGATATCTTATACCTATCGGATACTCTGGCACACCTGAGACAAAGCTGCCAGGGATCCTCCCTATGACTGCAAGCGACTAAGGCCCACACCGGCATACTGGTTATCTGTTGTGTTGTGTCATTTAAAAGAAAGCAAGAGTGAGCTATAATGCCCAGCATAATAATGTACAATATGAAAATGACTGTATGATAAATTCACGTAAAACATCATATTTGATAATTACGTTTTATTCGAAATAAGTTTCCCTTGGTGATACACACCTTTTACTAAAACAATCCTTTGGTGGATTTTATTAACCTGCGAATACCTTAATAGTAAACCCAGCACATAGGCTTAGGTTACGGTATTGCATCACAATTACAATTGGAAGAATAGGACATTCGTTGGAGCCACCGCATACGATGATCAGTCGTACTACAATAAAAGTACCCTTTTCTACTAGTAGAAGGACGATACCTTCGTATCCCGATTATCACCCTTGCCACATACGGGCTATATGTCCTCATTTCGGATATACACACACTTCGCAGGTCCTTAGGTACATATTGTACCGTCTCTTACGGTACCAGTAGTCTATCCAATACACGAAGTACTTGGATCCTACCCGTCCCTTGCCCTTTAGGAAATCCTATCATATCTCGAGAACTCGAACCACATCGAAGTTCCCCCAAGCGTTTTGAAGGGTTTTTAGCACATAAACGCAATGAAAACATAAATTTAAATCTAAAAAAAAAACCAAAACCCTCCGCAGGATCCATGCGAAAAATAATATTTAATTCGTAGTTCAGTATATTTACCTTAAGAAGCTTTACGTTAATGGAAAGATGGAGGTCTTTTAATAACGATCCAAGAACGATAAGCGGAGATCCCTAGCAGCTGCTCCTCAAGTGTGAAGCACTCCACCGGTATCCACCAAGAGTACAATGTGATGGAGGACGAAGAGGTTGAGAGAATTAGTTGCCTCCCTCTTGTTCTACTTTAAAATTAGGGTTAATTATTTTGGGTTGAGACAAATAGGGTTTATAATAGTATATTTATAGGCAAAATTTTCAGCTGAAATTTTTCCATAAAATATTATTATTATTAACCCTTTAATTGATTATTCTTATTAACCAATTAACTAATAATTAAAACACCTTTTAATCATTAATCCCTTTTCTAAACACTTTAGAAAAATAATTCTCTCACTTGATTTAATTTCCAAAATTAAATTCTTAATTAATAATATTAAGAATTAATTAAATCTCATTTAATCAATTATTAAATCTGCTAATTAATTATTTATTTCATAAATAAATAATTACCAGCCATTATTAATTAATTCCTCCACCATTAAATCATTCTCTTTTAAGGTGTGACCCTATAGGTTCAATATTAAGCCGGTAGTAGAAATAAATAATAATAAAACTATTTTATCATTATTTATATAAATCTCTAATTCATTAAATATGATTAATTAATTAATCATATTTATTCTACATCGTGAGGGATACTTCTCAGCATATCGCGACTATCCGGATAATACGAATTCACTGCTTAGAATACCAAGAACCCATTCACTGAATAGTTACCGTACAATCAATTCCTTCTACCCTGCAATGTCACGATTAAATACAAGGCATGGAACTTGTGTCAAGCCTATCTTATTTAATAATTTTCTTACCCATTCACTATGCTTAGTTCTATTTAATGTAAATTAGAAACTCCTTTCTAATTTCATTCACTCTGGCCAGAGATTCCTGAACTAGCATAAGTGGATCAGCATTGAGCATTCTCTTCCTTCACTGGAAGGGGTAGATCTTCGTGTACAAATTCCTATACCTAGTAGAGCCCTTATAATTGTCCCTGGAGACTAAGAACTAAACCAAAGCATAGTTCAGTGTACACAAGATGACTATGATGACCTCAAGTCTAAGGATACTTGTACAACTATCACTATGTGAACAACTGCTGACACGTGAGTGAACTTCATCAGTTGTTCAGCTGTGTGAGTCATGTTCAGTGAACTTATTCTATAATAAGCACCTAAATACTAGCTATAGTGTCACCACACAAATGTCTATGAGAATAGACATCCTTCATAATGAAGCAAGCATAGTATGTACCGATCTTTGCGGATTACTAATTACCAGTTAGTAATCCTCTGACCAGGAAATATTTAAGTTTAGAGTTATAATTTTTTAGGTCTCATTATTATGATCTCATCATAATCCATAAAAAGCTTTACTCTAAACTATGGTATATCTTATTTAAACACTTAAATAGATAAAGCCCGCAATAAAACCAAAACAAGTCTTTTATTAATATCAATGAAATCAAAACAGATTACATAAAAGTTATTCCTAAATCATCATACATGATTGGACTTAGGACACATCTCTTTCAATCTCCCACTTGTAATAAAGCCAATCACTCTGGTATCTAATACCCATCTTGTCTTTATGACGATCAAAATGACTTTGAGAAAGTGGCTTTGTGAGTGGGTCTTCTACATTGTTATGTGTGTCAACTCTCTTGACGTCTCTTCTTTCAAGACAATACAAAAAATGTTACCGCGCTCCCACTAACCCTTTTGTAGACACATGGTTCATCTATGTTTTTGATAAAACCAAACTCTTTGATTGTCTCATCAAAACAGATGTTCCATCTACGAGAAGCTTGCTTTAAACCATATATGGTTCGCAGCAGCTTACACACTAGGTATTCATTTCCCTTGGAAAGAAAACCCTCTGGTTGTGTCATATACACTTCCTCTTCAAATTTCCCATTGAGGAAGGCCATTTTCACGTCCATTTGCCAGATCTCAAAGTCGTAGTAAGCAGCAATCGCAAGCAAAATCCAAATTGATTTTAACAGGGCTACAGGCGAAAAAGTTTCATCAAAGTCAATCACTTGCCTTTGTTTGAATCCTTTTGCCACGAGCCTGGCCTTATAGGTCTCCACCTGCTCCAATCTTTCTTTTGTATACTCACTTGCACCCAATAGGCTTAACACCTTCAGGCGCCTCAACCAGAGTCCATACTTGGTTGGTATACATAGATTCCATTTCGGATTTCATGGCACTATGCCATTTCTCTGAGTCAACACTACTCATAGCCTCATTATAGATCACAGGGTCGTCATCATCATTGATTAACAACTCATTGTCATTCTCAATGACAAGGCCATAATACCTCTCAGATTGGCGAGACACTCTCCCTGACCTACGAATGGGTTGTTCCACAGAAGGTTGTTTAGTCTGAACAGGTGTTTCCACTTGATCCGTAGTAGTTTGTGCTTCTTGAACTTCATCAAGTTCAATTTTGCTCCCACTGTTTCCTTCAAGGATAAATTGCTTTTCCAAGAAGGTAGCATGTCTGGAGACAAATACCCGATGATCGGTGTAAAAGTAATACCCTAAAGTCTCTTTAGGATATCCCACAAAATTACATGTTACGGATCGAGATTCCAGCTTATATGGGTCAACTTTCTTGACATAAGCTGGACATCCCCAAATCTTAACGTGTTTAAGACTCAGTTTCCTTTCTTTCCATATCTCATATGGAGTTTGAGGAACAGATTTGGAAGGCACCTTATTCAGTAAATATGCTGAGGTTTCCAATGCATAACCCCACAGGAATACTGGAAGATTCGCATAGCTCATCATAGACCGAACCATGTCTAACAAAGTTCGATTTTTCCTTTCAAATACCCCCTTCAACTGTGGAGTATATGGAGGAGTCCACTGGGAGACTATACCATTTTCTTTGAGATAAGCTAGAAACTCTCCATTCAAGTATTCACCACCTCGATCTGATCGAAGAGTTATAATACTATATTTGGTTTGTTTCTCCACTTCATACTTATATTCTTTGAACTTTTCAAAGTCTTCAAACTTGGGTTTCATTAAATACACATATCTGAATCTAGATCGATCATCTATGAAAGCAATGAAGTATGAAAATCCACCCATGGCTTGCATAGACATTAGTCCACATACATCTGTGTGTACCAATCCTAGCAAATCTGCAGCCCTCTCTCCATGTCCACTAAATGGAGATTTGGTCATTTTACCCAATAGACAAGACTCGCATGTAGGATATGATTCAAAATCAAAGGGGTCAAGTAACCCTTCCTTATGCAATGTCCGCAATCTATTTTCACTAATATGACTAAGTCCGCAGTGCCGCAAGAAAGTGAGATTTTCATCATCCCTTTTTTTATTAGTATGTTTAATTTGTAGTAAATTATGCTCTACGTCACATACATACAGACCATTGTTTAAAATACCACTTCTATAAAGAACGTTATCTCTAAGAATTGAACATTTATTATTCTGAATAATAAACAAAAATCCAGCCAAGTCTAACTTGGAATAGAAATAATATTCCTCACAATCGAGGGAACAAAATAACAATTATTTAGAACAATAGCCTTGCCCGTAGGCATATGTAAATGAAATGATCCTACAGCTTCAGCAGCAAATCTTGCTTCATTTCCCATCCGTAGAATCACCTCCTCTTCTTCAAGAGTCCTACTTCTCCTTAGTCCCTGCAATGAATTACAAATATAAGAACCACAGGCGGTATCTAATACCCAAGTAGAAATTTGACTTAGTGACATATTAACTTCGATTATGAACATACCTGAATCAGAAACGGTAGTCTCACTACCCTTCTTCTTCTTCAATTCTACAAGGTAAACCTTGCAGTTCCTCTTCCAGTGCCCCACCTTGTTACAGTGAAAGCAAACAGCTTTGCTCTTGGGGTCTTCAGCTTTTGGTGGAACCGGATTTTTCTCACCTACTTTCTTCTTCTTGGAAGGGTTCTTCTTCCTTTTCTTAGGATTGGAACCTTCACCAATTAGAAGAACAGAACTCTTCTTAGGGGGAAAATTCGATTCCGCAGTTTTCAACATGTTGTGGAGTTCAGGCAGGCTGACATCCAACTTATTCATGTGAAAGTTCACAACAAACTGTAAGAACGAACTCGGAAGTGATTGCAAAACCAAGTCTTGGCTCAGCTCCCCATCCATGGCAAAACCAAGTTGTCCAAGACGTTCAATCAAATTGATCATCTTAAGTACATGGTCATTCACAGATGATCCCTCAGACATCCTACAACCGAACAGTTCCTTCGATATCTCATATCGAGCTGTCCTCCCTTCCACATCATACAACTCTTGTAGATGCATAAGGATAGTGTGAGCATTCATATGCTCATGTTGCTTCTGTAGCTCATTGTTCATGGAAGCTAGCATGATGCATTGAGCAACATTTGCATCATCTATCCACTTACGATACACAACATGTTCATCATTATATGCATCGCTAGCAGGTTCTGTAGGCTTCGGTGAGTCAAGCACATATTCCAGCTTCTCAACCCTGAGAACAATTCTCATGTTTCGAAGCCAGTCAGCAAAATTAGGACCAGTCAACTTGTGAGCATCTAGTATACTCCAGAGTGATAGTGCAGAAGACATAACGAATATAGTAAATCTGTAAATGATGAACACATAACAACACTTAGCAAATATTCAATTTCATTTCAAGACACTATATGAATCGGGTCTATATTCATAAGTGGCTCCCACTAGTTTATCTAATTTATACAACCCCTAAGTGAAAACTAAGCATTCATAATGCTAGTGGGAATAGGGATCCTACATTCCATCACACAACCTCGGCTGTAGCACGAAATATCATGTGATGTTCAATAGGCAGACAACTCTTGTCAATTACATCTTATGTTATTCCCTAATAAAACTTTAGCCTCTTGAATAATTGAGTCACGGCTGTAGCACGACAAACTCAATATTCTAAGTCAAGTCTAACCCAACATTTCGTACAATTGAATCAGTCTCCAACGGCCCACGGCTGTAGCACGTAACGACCTTTAGATTCTAATTCAATGTACACATCTCTATGTAAGAGACAATTATTTCTTATTTCCAAATCAAAGACCTCGGCTGTAGCACGAAATGACAATGATTTAAAAATAAGAACCACTTTCTACCATGTTGGAAGGCTATGACCGACACAAGCCCGTTGTGTCATTGACCAATTACTACTTGATATTATTTAATTTTAGAGGGATTATATTATGTTATAATCATAATCATATTATAAAGAGATTCTTCCTTTTAAATTAAATATTTCAAATCAATAATCGATAATCAGATGATTCCCAGATCGGGGGGAGCATTGTCAAGAGGCGTCACTTAATACCCCTTTCTTACAGATAGAAATCTGCTTTTGACAGAATCATCCTTTCTCTCAATATTGAAAATTCATATTTAATTACGTGTTTCATAAACACAAGAATCTCATGATTATATTCATAATATTATTGTTAAGGCAAGAAACGATTCCTATTCTAGATTTTCTAGAGCACGCCTTATATTGATTTAAGTTCACCTAAATCTATCATCGCTTGGTAAACATAGGCATATATCTCATATATAAAATTAAATAAACAAGTAAATGTAAAGTGCAATAAAGTAAATGTGTTTGGTTATGGCCCCATCCTATGTGATCTTTATCAAGCTCATGATAAAGATCAAGGTCAATCTAATATGGTGATGGAAATAAATACAAGTATTGATTACATAAGTCTTCTTCTTTGTTTAGACTTCTTGTATGCCTTGTCTTCTTCTTTGTATTACCTCCATTGGATAGCCTTCTTGAGTCTTCAATTACATTACATGATTGAAAGTAAAACTAATCTAATGAACTTACAAGAATAACTCGAGTTACATTCGAGATTTATGATTACAAAGATTGACGACATGCAAGTCGTATTTAAAACCAAAACCAAAACCATTACACTAAGGTCGAAAGGCCATAACCATCCACCATGCTCATACAACACATAAAAGCATGTTAAAACACATAATCTGATCTTAACATATCATATTATCCATGATCTAATCATAAAAAAAAATATGACAAAAATCAGAAAAATCAGAATCAAATCAGAAAAAAAAGAATCACTGTTTACGGGCCGTAAACGACGTCAAACGCCTTACAAACGAGTTGTTGATAGCTTTAGCTATCAGTTTTGTTCAGTCGCTCATTTACCTATGGAATAGGGTATTCGTTTCCCTAAATCGGACACCAGACCCAGATTTCAGCAAATCTGCAGCAGCCAATTCAGAATCCGTATCTAATATGATTCTCATAATTAGAACAAACATAAATCATGTATATATTAGTATATATGCAGATTACATAATCATCTTATGATTATACAACTCACATGAATATCATATATTCAAAACCATACATATATAATCATATTATATCAACATCAAATCATGGCGAATCACGTACATGCTCATATATCGAAAACAGTTAAACACATAAACGAATTAAAAACTTTTCGCAAGTAGCTCTGATGCCATTGAAGGGTTTTTAGCACATAAATGCAACGAAAACGTAAATTTAAATCTAAAAAAAAACCGAAACCCTCCGCAGGATCCATGCGAAAAATAATATTTAATTTGTAGTTCAGTATGTTTACCTTAAGAAGCTTTACGTTAATGGAAAGATAGAGGTCTTTAATAGCGATCCAAGAACAATGAGTGGAGATCCCTAGCAGCTGCTCCTCAAGTGTGAAGCACTCCACCGGTATCCACCAAGAGTACAATGTGATGGAGGAGGAAGAGGTTAAGAAAATTAGTTGCCTCCCTCTTGTTCTACTTTAGAATTAGGGTTAATTATTTTGGGTTGAGGCAAATAGGGTTTATAATAGTATATTTATAGGCAAAATTTTCAGCTGAAAATTTTCCATAAAATATTATTATTATGAACCCTTTAATTGATTATTCTTATTAACCAATTAACTAATGATTAAAACACCTATTAATCATTAATCCCTTTTCTAAACACTTTAGAAAAATAATTCTCTCACTTGATTTAATTTGCAAAATTAAATTCTTAATTAATAATATTAAGAATTAATTAAATCTCATTTAATCAATTATTAAATCTGCTAATTATTTATTTATTTCATAAATAAATAATTACCAGCCATTATTAATTAATTCCTCCACCATTAAATCATTCTCTTTTATGGTGTAACCCTCTAGGTTCAATATTAAGCCGGTAGTAGCAATAAATAATAATAAAACTATTTTATCATTATTTATATAAATTCTCTAATTCATTAAATATGATTAATTAATTAATCATATTTATTCTACATCGTGAGGGATACTTCTCAGCATATCGCGACTATCCGGATAATACGAATTCACTGCTTAGAATACCAAGAACCCATTCAGTGAATAGTTATCGTACAATCAAATCCTTCTACCCTGCAATGTCATGATTAAATACAAGACATGGAACTTGTGTCAAGCCTATCTTATTTAATCATTTTCTTTCCCATTCACTATGCTTAGTTCTATTTAATTTAAATTACAAACTCCTTTTTAATTTCATTCACTCTGGCCAGAGATTCCTGAACTAGCATAAGTGGATCAGCATTGAACATTCTCTTCCTTCACTGGAAGGGGTAGATCCTTTATTGATCATACACTATCTTCGTGTACAAATTCCTATACCCAGTAGAGCCCTTATAATTGTCCCTGGAGACTAAGAACTAAACCAAAGCATAGTTCAGTGTACACAAGATGACTATGATGACCTCAAGTCTAAGGATACTTGTACAACTATCACTATATAAACAACTGCTGACACGTGAGTGAACTCCATCAGTTGTTCAGCTGTGTGAGTCATGTTCAGTGAACTTATTCTATAATAAGCACCTAAATACTAGCTATAGTGTCACCACACAAATGTCTATGAGAATAGACATCCTTCTTAATGAAGCAAGGATAGTATGTACCGATCTTTGTGGATTACTAATTACCAGTTAGTAATCCTATGACCAGGAAATATTTAAGTTTAGAGTTATCTTCTTTTAGGTCTCATTATTATGATCTCATCATAATCCATAAAAAGCTTTACTCTAAACTATGGTATATTTTATTTAAACACTTAAATAGATAAAGCCCGCAATAAAACCAAAACAAGTCTTATATTAATATCAATGAAATCAAAACAGATTACATAAAAGTTATTCCTAAATCATCATACATGATTGGACTTAGGACACATCTCTTTCACGTTTTGCTTGTTGATAGGCATAGCTTTACTTCATATATATATATATATGTACTTCCGAAAGTTTTTGGAGGAAGTACTAAGGATGTGAGTTGACCGTTGTCAACATATAATTAAATAAGGGGGGGAGTTTCTCTTTGAAACTATATTCAAAATATACAAAAATATAAGTTGAGATAATATTCTCCGACGATCTGTAATTATTCGAATGATTTTTTGAAAATCATAAAGTATTTTAAATCAGGTTCTACGATTTTTAAATCGTAAATAAACCCTTTAAGAAATAATAATTTATTAAATGATAATCGATGAATAATTAATCCTCGAATGAGTTTACTTTTAAAAAAATATTGAAACAATATTCCTCAACTTATTTATGTTTAAGTAGTTAAAGTAATCTTTGGTAGATATAAGTAATCGTGTTTAAAACAAATAATTGTTGGAGTATACTTCTCCTATTCAAAATGAATATCCGAAATAATATTCATTGTTTGAGTGATTAAATATAGTTGAGGGAATACGATCTTTGGAAATCGTTTTAAATAAATTCGAGGTATTTAATAATTCGCAAGTGGACATCGTGTCCTTTGGTATAAAATAAATATGGACTTTCGATCGTCTAAAACATCCCCGGGACGATTCCCGGGTATTTACTATAATATACATATCGACCGACTCTCGGTCTATAATATACATGTCACACCACTCTCTAGCGTTAACATGTTAGGTCACACACACTGTAGAAGGGGGTTGAATACAGTGTATACTACAATCAAATCGAATTAAGAACACAAGTATGAAACAAAGAATAATCTTATTAATAAAACAGTATTACAATGGAACCGTTCTCTCTCAGTGATGAACAAATATCACGAGAGCTGCTAAGGTTACAATGAATAATATTCTCGATTATGATGAAACTTATAGTGTAAACCCTATGTTGTGTTTATATAGACAAACAGTTACAAGATAATCTTCTAATTGATATCGAACATAAGTCTGCATCCTAAAATATATCAACTAGTTATCTTTTTTTCCAAGTATTCTATTCTTCATAGAATTCTTCTCCATGCATATCTCTTCTTGTGTTTGTCTTAATCTTCTTTCCTTCAATCGGTCGTCTTCCTTATCTGAATGTCTTCTTAAGTCCTGATATTATCTCCTGATAAATATCTTCTGATATCTTAAGTTCTGATAACTTAAGTTCTGATATCTTAAGTTCTGACTTCAGTATAAGTACCAATCTCCAGTTAAGTCCTGATTTGTCCTGTTAGTTAAGATCTGAAAACTAAACACAAATCATTATTAGACATGACATCACAAATATATCTAACAATCTCCCCTAACTTGTAAATTAGTATAATATACAAGTTCAATAGATATTTGATGATGTCAAAAACATTAAGTATAAATGCATATGAGAATTTGATTAAATAACTACAACTCACAGTCTTTATAGCTTTTACCATTCTTAAAGTTTGATATCAGCTTTAACCTGTATATCCTTCAGAATTTAACAGTTGTAGTCCTTGACTTGGCTTCAGTGTATGATCTCTCTAATGTCAGGAGTTGTTCTGAGATAGTTCTTCAACATATTTCTCTCAGCATATTCAAGTTCATTCTTCATCCTCCTTTTTGCATCTTTAAGTTCAACTGTATCTTCACCTGTCTAAAAGATAGCAGTCCTGAGATCATTTATTTTTGCTTTCCTTATATCCTGATCTAGTCTGATGATATAGGCTTTATCAGACTCTAGATTGAATTCAAGACCTTTAATATCAAGAAATGTAGTGATGATTTTGGCGGTATTAGGCTTCATCTCAACTATATCACCATTGTGAGCTCTGTACTTAGGATAGTATGGTCTGTCAGACTTTATAGAGTAAAGTTTCTTCTGCCTTTGAATATCAGATTTTAAGTAACTGGCAGCACCATATGTTGATCCGTTTTTCACTTGAAGTAGAAATAGCACATGTTGCAATTCTTCAAAGTACTTCAAACGAATAACATCCTTTCTTATTTGGAATACCCTCCCATCTGTCAGGAAGTATAGCATGATATCTTCTTTTAGCACAGAGTGGTAGACCATTTGTACATACTCCAGTTGATTCAATCTTCCAGGAGTTATTCCTACTCCTGGTTCACTCAAAGAAGTTGGATCAGAGGTAGTATTATTTACTCTCTTTTCTTTAGAACTACCCAATCCTAATTTATCTCTAGCTTCCTTTCCTCTAATAACTCTTTCTTCAAAACCACTTAATGTAGTCTTCAAAAGTTGTGTAGATTGTTGAGCTTTAGTAAACTCAGGTAGTAGAATTTTTGAAGGTTTAACATGAACAATGTCAGAGGTTTCCTTTCCTTTATCTTCTGATATCAAGCCAACTTGAGCTCTGTCAGAGGTTGCTTGCTTTATTGTAATATCAGAATTTACTAAGTTCTGATCTTGAACAACATGAGCTCTGTCATAGGTTGTTTGAATATTCTTCTTCTTCAAAATCAGACTAGTATCTTCATCAGATTTTGCTTCCAGATCCATGATTGGCATATATATCCTTACAGGTTCATCAACTTTAGCTTTGCCCTTGAACCTTGGATCTATCTCTACTTGTGATTTGGCTTTGGATTCAATTTTGGTTGCCTCAGAGTTTGTCTTCTCTTTAATCACAATTCCTTTAGGCTTTGGAGGTTTTTTTGCAGTAATAGAAGCTTTAGACTTGGATTTGACATTTTCTGCTTTAAGTCTGGCTTCTTCTTTCTTCAGACTTTCAAAGTCCATTCCTGGATTGTCTTTGAGAAATAGTCTTTTTGAAATTTCTTCATCCAGCTTCTGTAACTTGGGGTCTTGATAGTAAACTGATGTTTCCTTCCCCTTAAGCTTCAGTGTCTGCATAAACTTCTGTGATTCTTGACTTTCACCCTGTATCAGAACATAAGGCTTAGTCAGAACTTGCTTATCAGAACTTTTTCTTCAATCAACATCAGAACTTGATCTCTGTGTAGAAGTTCCTGCTTTCCTGGATGAAAAACCTTTGCCTTAACCATGATCTCTACCCCGTTCAGAGTTTCCCTGGTCTTCATTATCATCATCCTTACCCTTCAGTGGTTGATCAATTTTGCATTTGGACTTAATCACTTTCTCCCCCTTTTTGGCATCATCAGGTAATAGGAGAGAGACAAGCAATTCCACAGAGTTTTGGATTTCACTGAGTTGATTTTGTTGAGAAGCTTGATTCTTTAGTACTTCATCAATTTGAGCTTATTGTTTCTCCTGAGTTTTCTCAATAGTCTCAACTCTGCTAAAGGTAGGCTTGAAAAACCTGTTCTTTTCCAATTTGAAATTCATGTCTTGCTGAATTAGGGTTTCTTGAATTTTATTCACCTTGGCTTGAGTTATTGACTGTTGACCTTGAAGTTGCCTTGTACTCAATGCAGTAACTCTGAGCTGTGCTTTGAAGTCATCATTCACCAGCATCTCATCAGCTTTAGCCAGGTGTTCACCAAGAATATTTGCAGTAGGAACAAAATCAACTTTGTTCCACTCCTTGATCCATTCTTTTCCTCTTGGAGTTTCACTCCAAGGTACTGGTGCATCCTCTCTAACAAATTTCTTGATTAGATCAGCTTTGCCTAGAACTTATTGAGGTGCATGTCCTGAAGGACCAGCAGCATCAGCATTTAGATTTGTAGCAGCTTCACCAGTATTGTCACCATTTGCAGCATCAGAACTTACAGAGCCTGCAGAATCGGCTTCCTCTGATAAAATGATAGTGTGTGAGGCTATAGAGGTTTCAAAATCATCCTCTAAGTTCTGATCAACATCCAAATTCTGATGCTCACCTAATATCTGATCTTCAGCATCTAGATTCAGAAGAGGTGTTATTGGAATATCTGCATTGAAATCAATATCTAAAATTGGTGTTGTTGGTAGAGTATGTTGAAGAATAGTTGGAGCTTCTAAGTACAGAACGTCAGGCACATTCAAGTTGTGAATGTCTATTTCCGTACTTATACCTGGGTCTTCAGCATGTACTTGTTCAATGATAGGAGACACAGGAGGTGTAGGCACTCTGTCTTGAGCAGTTTCTTCAGCTTGAATTGGTGACAGTGAAGGTGTAGATGCAGTGTCTTCAGCAAATTCTGGTTGTGTAGATGGAAGGGATTCAATCACAATTGGCTCCTTTGGGATCAGAGATTCTTGATCCCCTTCCTTAGCTGCTGCTTCCACATCCTTTGAATCTGACTCAACTGTGTCCCTGTTAGCTCTTTGCTTCTTCCATCTCTTCAAGGGTAGAGAGACCGTGGGAGCTTTGTCTTCAGAATTTATCTTTCTAAGCCTTTTGAGGGGCCTAGAACTCCAAGTTTCCTTTTCTTTCTGAGGAGAAACTTCCTCAATTGCTTTTGCAACAGGTTCTGATGTATGAACATGTGCCTCATCTTCTGATTCATCTCTCAGAATCATCCTCCTTCTCTTTTGTAGTGTCTGAGGTACAGTCTTTGTTCTCTTTGCTCTAGAAGAAGAAGGCTTCATTGTTGTATGTGCTGATAGTTGAGTGGTATGTGATGATGTTTGTGGAGTGACAGAAGTATGTGCTGATGCTTGTTGTGTGGTGGTAGGTTGGACATCAGGATATAACAATGAATATGTAGCAGCATCAGCATTTACAAGAGCTTGCTTTACTGATAAAGGAATGCTAAGGGGTCTTAAAACTCCCTTCTTGTTGTCAGCAGTGAAAAGATCAGTAAAAGCCCTTTTTGCTAACCTAAAAGGTTCTATGAGTTCACCTGCTAGTTTTGGTTCATCTTCTGTACAGTAATTGTAAATTAACTGATAGAACCTAGCAAAATAAACTACATTCCTGTCCTCTTTCATTCTATCTCCTATAAAATATAACACAGTCTTTGTATAATCAAAATGAGACTGATTTAGGAGTGCATACCCAATTTGTTGTGTCAGAATAGGAATGGCATCAAAATTTGAGCATTTGTTGGCAAACGTCTTCATGATGCAATCGAAGAAGAAGTTCCATTTCTTTCGAATATATGGGCATTTGAGTTGACCCAACTTAGCCAAACTCTGTTCATACCCAAGATTAGCCATCATTTGCTGTAGCAGGGGCTCTTCAACAGCATAACTAAACTGACAAGATTCATGTAGGTGTAGAGCTTTTCGAACTGCTCCCGAAGTAACAACATACTCAACCTCATTTGCTGTAAATACAATGCTTAGAGTCCCATGCTTACCACCATCATCATAATGTCCAGTACGCCAGAATATCAGAACTTGAGTTCCAGATATACTGGTTGGCTGTGTCAATGCGAACCCAATTTTAATATGAGATAAGAAATCCTGGATAAATTGAAGTTCCGAAGGAGCTTCACTCTTAGTGAGAATGGCAGCATAGTTGTTGGGGACGAATTTTGCTCCATCAAAGATTATATTCGTGGGTGCCATTGAAAATAGGTGAGAAGTTAGAATGCTTGAAAAGTGTTTGATAAAATATCCGTATAGTAAACCGTCAGAAAATATGAGAGAATAAGAAAAAGAGAGAGAGTGAATAGTATAGAAATGTAAATAAAAGATTTGAAAATCTTTTATCTCTTTTACTTAGACACCCCACGTGACAGTAGTTATTGAGAAGTGGAACAAACGTTACACCTGTCAGACATGCAGCAGTTAAGACATAAGTTAATGGGCACGGGAAATAAGTAATGATTACTATGCACATGTAGTTTTTTTAAAAAAAAACTCTTCCCACTAAACAAATGATTATTACTGTCTTTATCTCACATAAACCAATATTCTGATAAAATATAGCCGTTCAAGTATTGACTTAAAAATAAATCAAGGAAATAAATACTGCCACGTGGGTATTAAAACTTGATTATTATCAGAATTTAAAAGTCATCAGAATATGGCTTTTTTACCAAAAAAGTGAATGTTTATTTCTGTAATTCTTCACACAAATACTGATATGGTTTCCTCAGAACTTAATCATCAGAACTTCCATCAGAACTTGTCCTAAGAATTTATGCAACTGACACTTAAACTGTTCATCTAAAACAACATTGATCACCACAGTAATTTTCATCATTCATATGGAGTGTAAGTGTGTGCATTAAGCTAAATATCAGACAAAGAGTAAAGTCTGATTCACTTCAGTACATCTTAGAAATAAGGCTTAACTAAAAACTTTGCTCAAAATCTGTCATTAGTCTGAAGTCCACTATAGAATGAGTTCATGCATGAGTCCACCTCAACTGTTTTGTGCTTATTTTATGCATCTTTTGAAATTCCTTTTTATAGTGGCTTCTCAGTGTAAGTGAGTCACAACTGCTTATCAGAATTTATGATATTATCAGAGTATTTCTCCAGTGATCAAAGAATGTGAAAAGTTACCAAGAAAATTTTATTTTGCTTTTCCAATGCATATTACTTAATACCAACAATGCACTTGGGTCGTCCCTTCCACATACATTTTTCTCTAGATCTCAAAGGAGTACCTGATATTTATTTCATTTCTTTACTTTTTCTTTTGATAAGTGATGCTTATCAGCACTTAGTACATCCATAAGATTTACTAACATCAAAACTCAACAGATAAAAAGCATTATTCTAGTTTTTGACTTAATAATAAGATACACAAAGTAAACCTAACCAAGCTCAATATCAGAATCTGCTTGTGTTAAAAGATTTCCACATAAACAATTACTTCAAACATGGGATCTTTAGTATATTAGAGACTACTAGGTCAGCATCTAGCACAGTTATCCTCATTGGATAGAATAGTCACAGAAACATTCATATCACTATCAGAGTTTAGAAATTCACATCAGAAAACAATCAGTACTTAGGTAAATTTCAATTTAAGCACATATTACATAAAGAAAGTAATATCTGTAAATACTGATCATAAAGTCTGATGTATCAGAACATAAACTAAACAGATTTAGAGAAAGAATCTGAAACCATTCCAAGTTCATTTACCAATCTTGTAAAAGTAGCTTCATACAATGGTTTTGTGAAGATATCTGCTAGTTGTTGATCTGTTGAAACAAAATGCAATTCCACTGTACCTTCCATCACATGCTCCCTTATGAAATGGTACCTAATGCTGATGTGCTTTGTCATTGAGTGTTGAACTGGATTACCTGTCATAGCAATAGCACTTTGATTATCACAATAAATAGGAATTTTAGAAAATTCTAACCCATAATCTAGTAACTGATTCTTCATCCAAAGAATCTGTGCACAACAGGTTCCTACAGCAATGTACTCTGCCTCTGCAGTTGATGTGGAAATTGACTTTTGTTTCTTGCTAAACCAAGACACTAATCTGCCTCCAGGAAATTGGTAGCTTCCACTTATGTTTTTCCTGTCAATTTTGCACCCTGCAAAATCTGCATCTGAGTAACCTATTAGCTTAAAGTCTGATTCCCTAGGATACCACAATCCCAAATCAGCTATACCCTTAAGGTACTTGAAAATTCTTTTCACATCTGTTAAGTGAGGCTCTCTTGGATCTTCTTGAAATCTTGCACAAAGACAGGTAGCATACATAATATCAGGTCTACTTGCAGTTAGATAGAGTAATGAGCCAATCATACCTCTGTAATCAGTAATATCTACTGATGTACCAGTATCCTTATCCAATTTTGTTGCAGTGGCCATAGGAGTGGATGCACATGAACAGTCTTGCATTCCAAATTTCTTCAACAAATTTCTGGTGTACTTAGATTGACAAATAAAAGTTCCTTCTTCATTCTGCTTGACTTGAAGGCCCAAAAAATAGCTAAGTTCTCCCATCATACTCATTTGATATATTGACTGCATTAGCTTGGCAAACCTTTTACAAAGTTTGTCATTTGTAGAACCAAAAATGATATCATCAACATATATCTGCACCAAAAGTAATTCCTTTCCATGGTTGAGATAGAATAAAGTTTTATCAATTGTCCCTCTGTTAAATCCACTTTCCAGAAGAAACTGAGCTAATGTCTCATACCATGCTCTTGGAGCTTGTTTAAGGCCATAAAGTGCTTTATCAAGTCTGTAGACATGATTAGGAAATTTTGAATCTATAAAACCTGGAGGTTGTTCAACATATACTTCTTCTTCCAATTCTCCATTAAGAAAAGAACTTTTTACATCCATTTAAAAGACTGTAAACTTTTTATGAGCAGCATAAGCCAAAAATATCCTTATGGCTTCCAATCTAGCAACTGGTGCAAATGTTTCATCATAATCAATTCCCTCTTATTGAGAATATCCTTTTGCAACCAGCCTTGCTTTATTTCTTGTAATTATGCCATCACTATCAGTTTTATTTCTGAACACCCATTTTGTACCAACAACTGATCTGTTCTTTGGTCATGGCACTAGGGTCCAGACTTTATTTCTTTCAAATTCATTTAACTCTTCCTGTATTGCTTACACCCAATCAGCATCTTGAAGAGCTTCTTCCACTTTCTTTGGTTCAGATTGAGAAAGAAAAGAATGATAGAGACATTCATTTGATGTTGCTGTTCTAGTTCTAATACCTGCTTCAGGATCTCCAATAATCAAGTCAGGTGTATGAGCTTTAGTCCACTTCCTTGCAGATGGAAGGTTATCTCTAGAACTGGATGCTCCCCCATGATCCATGTTGTCTCCATCAACATTTTCTGATGCTCCCCCTGAAATTATGCTCTATGAGTTGGATCCTTCCGAATTTGAGTTTCCAGAATTATCAGAACTTGGCCCATCAGAACTTGATGAATCAAAATTCGAGTTTCCAGAATTATCAGAACTTGGCCCATCAGAACTTGATGAATCAGAACTTGATGAATCAGAACTTGAAGAGCATGTTCTAGATTCTGATGCTTCTTGAGATGTGGTTGGATCTTCAATATGATCCCCCTACATAGGTGCATTTTCCTTTGGCGTAGTCACCAGAGTTTCAATAACATCAGAGTTTGCAGTATCAGGATTTAGACTATCAGAATTTACAGAATCAGAATTTAAAGCTTCATTCTCAAATCTCAGCTAATCATGATCATTGAAATCTTCAAGTCCAGTAATCTTCTTATCATCAAAAGAGACATTGATAGATTCCATGACAACCTTTGTTCTTAAATTATAGACTCTGAAGGCTTTTGTGGAAAGTGGATATCCAACAAAAATTCCTTCATCAGCTTTTAGATCAAATTTGGATAGCTGTTCAGGATGAATCTTAAGAACAAAACACTTGCATCCAAATACATGAAAGTACTTCAGATTTGGCTTTTTTTCTTCACCATCTCATATGATGTCTTTCCATGCTTGTTGATTAGTGTTGCATTCTGAGTAAAACAAGCAGTTTGCAAAGCTTCAGCCCAAAAGTAGGTTGGTAACTTTGCTTCATCAAGCATAGTTCGTGTAGCTTCAATAAGAGTTCTATTCTTTCTTTCAACAACTCCATTTTGTTGTGGAGTTCCAGGAGCAGAAAATTCCTACTTTATTCCATGGTCCTTGCAGAAGTCTTCCATAATCATATTCTTGAACTCAATGTCATTATCACTTCTTATAATTTTCACAGAGTCTTTGACCAACTTATCCAGTTGCTTGACATGATGAATCAAGATAGACGCAGTTTCACTTTTTGTGTGCAAAAAATACACCCATGTGTATCTGGTAAACTCATCTACTATGACCATATCATATTTCTTCTTTGCAATAGACATAACATTCACTGGACCAAATAGATCAACATGTAGTAGGTGATAAGGCTCAAGAATTGAAGATTCAGTCTTGCTCTTGAATGAAGATTTTCTTTGTTTTGCCTTTTGACATGAATCACAAAGGTCATCAGGAGCAAATACTGATTTTGGCAGTCCTCTCACAAGATCTTTCTTGACTATTTCATTTATATTGTTGAAATTTAAATGAGAGAGTTTCTTGTGCCAATCCCAGCTTTCTACAATTGATGCTCTACTTAACAGACAGATTGCAGAACCATCAGAACTTGTTGAAAGTTTGGCTTCATAAATGTTACCATGCCTGTATCCCTTTAGAACAACTTTGCCTATAGATTTGCTTACAACTTCACAGTGTTGTTCAAAGAAATCCACATGATAACCTCTGTCACAGATTTGACTAACACTCAGCAGATTATGTTTAAGTCCTGAGACTAGAGCTATTTTTTCAATGATGACATTCCCAAGATTGATATTGCCATATCCCAGATTTTTTCCCATGTTGCCATCTCCATAAGAAACTCCTGGGCCAGCTTTCTCCACAAAGTCTGATAGCAGGGCTTTATTTCCAGTCATATGTCCTGAACATCCACTATCAAGAACTAGGATGTTCTTCCTGTTGTCCTGCAATCACAAAGACCACTAATGATTAGTTTTAAGGAGCCAGAATTGCTTGGATCCTTTGGCCTTATTAAGTTTGTTAACATTTACAGCGGATTTAACATTAGAGGTTATGTCAACATTTTTCTTATCAGAATTCACAGTATCAGACTTTGCATCAGAACTTATGCTAGAAGGAATAATGTTAACTTTCTTTAAAGAAGGTTTTATTTGATAATAATCATAGTGCAAACTATGATATTCCTTACAATTATAAATGGAATGCCATACACTACCGTAATGAAAACAAGGATTTTGTGGCTTAAACCTAACAGACTGACTCTTAACTCCTGACTTAGAAGGTAAGGAGTTTATATTCTTATTCTTCCTGTAAAAAGAAACCAGATGGTTAGAATTTCCACAGTTATAGCATTTCTTTCTAGGAGCATTAGAAACAGGCATATAATTATTGCTTTTATTCACACCTTCCTTTCCATTCCTATTTTTCCTAGGTGGCTTTACCTTGTTTACATCCTTAATCTTTTTCAGCTTGTACTTAAGCTGCTTCTTTGTCATTAAGCCTTTGTTAACTTCAGCTGGTTTATCATATTTTAATTTGTCAGAAGTTGACTCTACCTTTACTTCTGTATCATTATCTTTCATCTTTTCAGAATCAGACTTTACAGTTTTAGCTACAAACTTAACAGGATTTACCTTTGGCTTATTAGTCTGTTTAACAACAATTAGCTTAATTTGTTTAGTTCCTGTTTCACTTTTATCATCTCCATAACCTAAACCCTCTTTCCAGTATCCACTACTTGGTAAATTCTGAGTTGTTCTGCTAGAGTTAGTACAAGTCCTGATAATCTCTCTTTCCTTTTATAACTCAGTTTTTAGAGATTGATTCAATTTTAACACTTCATCTCTAACATAAAAAGCATCATCTTTTTCTTTCTGAGTTTGATGGAACATAACTAACTCTTTTTCTATATAGTCATTCCTTTTCTTAAAAGCCAGATTTTCAGAAGTTAACCTATCACATGTTAAGGTCTGATCTCTATAGCTAATGAATATGGTTTTAAGATAAGATCTCAACTCAGTAATATCATCAGTATGAAAAGCATAAGTTGTTTGAGGTACCTTTAACTCAGCAGCTTCAGAACTGCTATCAGCATTTGCCATCAAGGCATAGTTCACCTCATGTTCAGAATCTGAAGTGTATATCCAGCTTTTCTTCTTTGTGACAAGTGCCTTGCCTTTGTCACCTTTTCCTTTCTTGCAATCAGGAGATATGTGGCCTTTCTCACTACAATTGTAGCATTTAACATTTGAGTAATCTCCTCTGTCAGACTTTCCTGCTTTGCCTTCAGATTTTTTGAATCCCTTGTTATCAGAACTTCCACTTTTCCTGGAAAATTTCTTTCCCCTTCTGAATTTCCAATAGGCTATCTTTGTGATACCCTTCACCATAAGAGCACACAAATTCATCATTTCTTCATCAACATCCATCTCAGATAGACTTTCAGTTTCTGAATCCTCATCACTATCAGAACTTGATGACTCAGTATCAGACTTTGTGATGAGATCCTTTCCTTTGCCTTTCTTTGAGACAGCTAATTTGGGGGATTCCTCATCAGCCTTAAGAGATACTATTCTTGACTTTCTCCCATGCCTCTTGCTTCTTTGATCTATCTCAAGTTCATGAGTTTTGAGCATACCATAAATTTCATCAAGAGTAGTTTCATCAAGAGCATAGTTGTCTCTTATAGTAGTTGCCTTCAAATCCCAACTTTCAGGAAGAGCTAAAAAGAATTTAAGATTAGTATCTTTAAGATCATATTCCTTATCCACTAGTGACAGATCATTCAAGAGTTTGACAAATCTTTCATATAAACCAGTTAATGACTCATCAGGTTTTGAGTCAAAGTGCTCATACTATTGAGTGAGTATAGACCTCCTGTTCTTCTTAATTGAATCAGTTCCCTGGTATCTTGTCTCCAAGGCATCCAATATCTCCTTTGCAGTCTTATAGTTAATTACCATGTTTGACATGACATTATCAATGGCACTATGCAGCAAATGCCTTACCTTTGCATCCTTGGCAATAAATGAGATATCTTTAGCTGTATATTCACTTTTCTCTTTTGGTACAGTCATTGATGGCTGATCTGCAACTACAACAGAGAGCTTGGTTGGCTTATATGGTCCTTCATTAATTCTGTCAAGGTATTCTGGATCTGTAGCTTCCAGAAATATAGTCAATCCTCACTTTCCATATGGGATACTCAGAAGGTTTCAGTATGGGAACCCTAATAGTCTCATATCGATTATGGATTTGAGTCTTTGGAGTTTCTTCAGTTTTGGTGGGCTTGGTTGGGATTTTGTCTTCTTCAAACATGATTGTTTTGGATCTTTACTGTATATGTGTTAACAGATAGGCTCTGATACCACTTGTTAGGTCACACACACTGTAGAAGGGGGTTGAATACAGTGTATACTACAATCAAATCGAATTAAGAACACAAGTATGAAACACATAATAATCTTATTAATAAAACAGTATTACAATGGAACCATTCTCGCTCAGTGATGAACAAATATCACGAGAGCTGCTAGGGTTACAATGAATAATATTCTCGATTATGATGACACTTATTGTGGCGCCCTGTGTTAGGGCGAAAACACGCGCTAATATTCACGCAAGTATACGCGTTCACAAGTAGTATAAGATATAAATCAGATTCGTTCCCACAGAGACTGGTTTAGGTTAAGTTCAATTTATGCACCTATGCAACAATGTATGGTTATCGCTCAATGCTAAGACAAATAACAAATTGGGTTTTTATTAAACTAAGAGATTATATTAAATAACATTAACTAAGAGAATTGAGGTTAAATTACTATATATGACAAACATGGGATTCTAACTTCATTATATACTTCATTCAATAGCCTTCTCGTTCTTAACCTTAACATGTGATGGTGAGGACACTAATCAGATAACACGAAACTGATAAACGCCAACTTTCGTTGCACGAGTACCATTCTACCAGACATCCACAAAAGAGATAGAAGCTGAATAGGCACCAATTATATTGAGACCCTATATGTCTATAGAATTTGACAACATAACGGTTTAAGAACAAGTTATCTATCTTGATTACATAGGGCAAGTAAAATGGTTAGAGTTACCTACAAATCATATATAACAAATACATGAACCTATGCTAGCATGGCAAGTTCTAAACCTCTATATTCACTGTCGCTTCAATAGAGATTAACACGCTATCTTATATGTTAGCTACGCACATAAGACGAATAAACACAACCATACTAGGATATCAATCAATCACCACACACCAAGATATCGAAACAATTAACTATTGAAATCCATAAGTAAATCCGCTAGAATCCCATGACAACGATTAGCCCATAATCGAACTCATCGTCACAAGGGGTTCCAATGAAAGCATGGTATAAACAAGGTCTTAATAAACTAAATAATAATCATAGTACGAATAAACGAGATCTAGGTTCAACAAGAACGAAAACGAGCATCCAAAGTTACAACTAATTCAAAGAATCACAAGTTGAAAACAAGATCTTCTTTTTTGGAGTTGTTCTGTGCTTCTAGGTCTTCTCCTTGGTATCCCAATCTTCCCGGATGATGAAAACCCTTTTTTTTAAGTATATATACGCCCCTAGTGGACCTGGACCCTTAAAATCGTCAAATTCTACTCAAAAAAGGCTTTTTCAGCGAAATCAGCGACCAGCCGCACCCTGAGCGGCCGCTCAGCTCTCCTGAGCGGGTGCTCAGCTCTCTAAGCGGGCGCTCAGCTCTCTGAGCGGGCGCTCAGCTCTCTGAGCGGGCGCTCAGCTCTCTGAGCGGGCGCTCAGCTACTGACTGGAAAAAATATTCTGATGAATCTTGTTTTGGCCATAACTTGAGTTCTACTCGTCAGAATTAGGCGATTCAACTGCCCACGCGAAGCTATTGAGATTCTCTACAACTTGAAAATGGCCTTAGCTTCCAATTCTGATCACTTTTAATCATATTTCCTTTAAAATCTCTTTTCTTCATTTAACTGATACCTGAAATGCATTAACACAAAAACACATCAAAATACCAACAACTTGAGTCCAAAACACCAATTTAAGCTTGTAATAAAGCATTCCAAGTGGATATAAAATCCACTTATCACACCCCCAAACTTGAATCGATGCTTGTCCTCAAGCATAAACAGACTCAAAACTACAAAATAAACCTAATGCATGAATGCAACTATGTGAATGCAACTAAATGATAATGCAATCGATCCCCTCAGAATAACCATAACCAAATGAATAAACCAATGCCTCTAAGAATGCAATAACTTGAAACATAGTTCAAATAAATCCCATAAACCAACTCACAAACCAGAAACGTGCGTGTGTGGATGCTTAACAGATATACTCTCGATACTAGATCAATAACCATAACTTATCTATCATCGAAACAATCAAAAGTTTATAAGCAGAATAGACAATAAACGCATTATGACTCACAACACCTCCTTTCTACTAGAGTTATACAAGGATTCACACTATTATTGAACACATAACAAAGATGCTTATTTGATCGTGCAATGAATGAGGTCCCAAAAGACTTATACAATAATACCCATGTAGCGAGCGTTAGGTTAGCGGATCCCAGACTATAAAAGCCTTAGGTCACTAGGCACAAAGTCCCCTAGAACTTAATAACTCGAGTATTAAAGAGCTCACTCTTGATCAATTATGCATAAACACATACTTTTTTCTTTCTTTTTTTCTCTTTTTTCTTTTTTTTTCCTTTTTTTTTCAACACTTTCTGAATGAGTGCGTTTCGCTCCATCTCATTCAACCCTAGACTACTCATAAAAATATGAGCCGGCTACTAGCCATTTGACACCTAGCCTTACAACAACTAGCAATGAAATCCAAGTTTTTCTCTAGATAAAAAGAATCAGTGTTTTTACGTCATTACGAGAATATCACAAATTCTAAATATAACCAAGTGATTAAAACTCAACAACAAACAAGTATGATCATGATCTAGATCAAAAGCAACCCTATAAGACTTTGTGAAAATATTTGTTTCTGGCATGTAAATCAATTCATTCGGACTTAAACATCCCTCTATTCATCATCACCATACTCAAATCAACATCAACTTATCAAATATCATAGTCCATCTTAAGGGATCATGCTAAATATGCATGCAAATGTAACTATATGAAATCACATAAAAATAAACAAATATGTCCTATATGAACAATCATGCAAAAATATGAATGAACTACAACTAAACATGCAAAATAAATCTATATGAATCTATATGGACACACACTACTAATCCTTACATTATCACCCCCAAACTTAAAATTTTCAATGTCCTCATTGAAGGTAATAATAAGGATTTCAGGCATACCTAGTCGTCGGAAAGATCACCCTCTTCGGGTGGAGGATCAGGTGGCCAATCAACCTCGCCACTAGTGTCTCGGAAAATAGTACCGAAAGCGTGTGTCAAATCTTCAGCAAGATGACGGTGAATGTCGTGCATGGCCTCCATACGCCTAATTACTCGCCTGTACTGCTCGTCACCAACACCAGTCCTATCAACTACCTGCTGCACATGAGAAGAACCCTCTATAGGCACTGGAGGATCCGTTCAGTACCCTCTACATCATCAAAGATATATCCCAACCCCTTGTCAGGGGGTGCACCTAAGAATGAATAACTCAAGTGATTTGGTAGTGGGTTGAGCTCAAGTGTAGGAGCATCTTCAATAGACGACTCGAGACGATCCTGAGAAATTTTCAGCTCTGCTAATCCAAGAGAATCGAATGGCACATCCAACTTCCTCTTCCACAGAGGTGCATTCAAAACCTGAATTTGCTCTACTTTAAAGCACTCCTCTTTAGCTGTGGGTAATTTTATTTCCTTGAACACATTGAAAGTGACCTTTTGATCATGAACCTTCATCGTAAGCTCTCCTTTTTGCACATTGATCATAGTTCGGCCTGTAGCCAAGAATGGTCTTCCCAAGATAATGGGAATCTTCTTATCTTCCTCGAAATCAAGAATTACAAAGTCAGCAGGGAAGAAGAGTTTATCCACCTTGACCAAGACATCCTCCACTATACCTCGTGGATAAGCGATGGAACGGTCAGCTAGTTGCAATGACATGTATGTTGGTTTCGCCTCAGGCAGACCAAGCTTCTTGAAGATAGATAAGGGCATCAGATTGATGCTAGCTCCTAAATCACATAAACAGTTGTCGAATCACAAGTTTCCGATGGTGCAAGGAATAGTGAAGCTTCCAGGATCTTTAAGCTTCGGAGGCAACTTCTGTTGCAGCACAGCACTGCATTCCTCCGTTAGAGCAACGGTCTCTAAGTCATCGAGCTTCACTTTCCGAGAGAGAATACCTTTCATAAACCTCGCATAGCTAGGCATCTGCTCAAGAGCTTCAGCGAAAGGTATGTTGATATGAAGTTTCTTGAACACCTTCAGAAACTTCTCAAACTGCTTATCCAGCTTTTTCTTCTACAGCCTTTTAGGAAAAGGAGGTGGAGGATAAATCTGTTTCTCCCCTGTATTACCCTCAAGAGGAGTGTGTTCCACAGTATTCTTCCTTGGTTCCACCTTTACTTCCTTCTGCACATCTTCTTCAGCCACAACTGCATTCTCTGAATCTTGAGATTTTTCAGGCTCTTCGTCTTGCTGAATTTGGGGGCTTACGACCTTTCCAGACCTTAAGGTGATGGCGTTCACATGTTCTTCAACTTTCTTCTTTCCTGGATTGGCTTCTATATCACTAGAAAGCGTTCCTGGTGGTCGATTCAATAAGGCATTAGGAATTTGCCCTATTTGGTTCTCCAGATTCTGGATAGAAACAGCCTGGCTTTGGCATATAAGAGCCTGGTTTTTGCACATAAGTCTCAACTCCTCCAATTCAGATTTTTCATTCGAAGATAGACCTGCATCATGAGTTTGTTGTTGAAGTTGGAGTTGTTGTCTTGGTGTAAATTGTTGCTGAAAACCAGGAGGGTTAAATAGCTTATTTCCAAACTACTGGAATGGCTGTTGCATCACATTCTGATTGTTGCTCCAGCTGAAGTTAGGATGATTCCAGTTGTCAGGATGATAAGTGTCTGGAACTGGTTGTTGCGATCTCTGAAAGTTGCTCACAAACTGAGCTGAGTCACTAGATATAGCGCATTGCTCCGTCACATGCGGACCGGCACACAGCTCACAAACACTATTTATCTGTTTAACACCATAGTTAGCCAGAGAATCGATCTTTATAGACAACGCCTTTAGTTGAGCAGTGATAGCCGTAGCTGTATCCACTTCAAGAACTCCTGCTACCTTGCCCTGTGGATATCTCTGGGTTGGATACTGATATTCATTAGCAGCCATCAGTTCAATTAGATCATAAGCTTCCTCATAGCTCTTTGCCCATAATGCTCCGCCTGATGCTGCATCGAGCATGGGTCTGGACTGTGCTCCCAACATATTGTAAAAACAAGTGATGATCATCCAATCAGGAATTCCATGATGAGGACACTTCCTAAGCATCTCCTTGTAGCGCTCCCAAGCTTCACTTAGCGATTCTCCTGTTTGCTGCACAAATTGAGTAATAGCGTTTCTGATTGCAGCTGTCTTCGCCATAGGGAAGAATTTATTAAGGAATTTCTGAGCAAGATCCTCCCAAGTAGTAATCGAACCAGCTGGTAGAGAGTGTAACCAGCTCTTAGCCTTGTCCCTCAGAGAGAATGAGAACAGTCTCATCTTCACAGCATCTTCAGAAACACCATTGAAGCTGAAGGTGTCGCAGATCTCTATAAAATCCCTAATGTGTGTATTGGGATCTTCCGTTGGAGAACCCCCAAACTGGATTGAATTCTGCACCCATTGAATTATGTCAGGCTTGATCTCAAAGGTATTAGGTGTGATAGCTGGCCGGACAATGCTAGATCGAATGTCATTGATCTTGGGTTGAGAAAAATCCATCAAAGCTCTCGTTCGTGCTACTGGATCTCCCATTGTAATGAGTACCTGAAACACAAACAAGTAAACCGTGAAAGTAAAAGAATCCGAGTCAGTGAACTTTAACGACCACTGATGACAAGCACATAAACTAAAAATTAACACCGAGTCCCCGGCAGCGGCGCCAAAAACTTGTTAGGGCGAAAACACGCGCTAATATTCACGCAAGTATACGCGTTCACAAGTAGTATAAGATATAAATCAGATTCGTTCCCACAGAGACTGGTTTAGGTTAAGTTCAATTTATGCACCTACGCAACAATGTATGGTTATCGCTCAATGCTAAGACAAATAACAAATTGGGTTTTTATTAAACTAAGAGATTATATTAAATAACATTAACTAAGAGAATTGAGGTTAAATTACTATATATGACAAACATGGGATTCTAACTTCATTATATACTTCATTCAATAGCCTTCTCGTTCTTAACCTTAACATGTGATGGTGAGGACACTAATCAGATAACACGAAACTGATAAACGCCAACTTTCGTTGCACGAGTACCATTGTACCAGACATCCACAAAAGAGATAGAAGCTGAATAGGCACCAATTATATTGAGACCCTGTATGTCTATAGAATTTGACAACATAACGGTTTAAGAACAAGTTATCTATCTTGATTACATAGGGCAAGTAAAATGGTTAGAGTTACCTACGAATCATATATAACAAATACATGAACCTATGCTAGCATGGCAAGTTCTAAACCTCTATATTCACTGTCGCTTCAATAGAGATTAACACGCTATCTTATATGTTAGCTACGCACATAAGACGAATAAGCACAACCATACTAGGATATCAATCAATCACCACACACCAAGATATCGAAACAATTAACTATTGAAATCCATAAGTAAATCCGCTAGAATCCCATGACAACGATTAGCCCATAATCGAACTCATCGTCACCATGGGTTCCAATGAAATCATGGTATAAACAAGGTCTTAATAAACTAAATAATAATCAAAGTACGAATAAACGAGATCTAGGTTCAACAAGAACGAAAACGAGCATCCAAAGTTACAACTAATTCAAATAATCACAAGTTGAAAACAAGATCTTCATTTTTGGAGTTGTTCTATGCTTCTAGGTCTTCTCCTTGGTATCCCAATCTTCCCGGATGATGAAAACCCTTTTTTTTAAGTATATATACGCCCCTAGTGGACCTGGACCCTTAAAATCGTCAAATTATACTCAAAAAAGGCTTTTTCAGCGAAATCAGCGACCAGCCGCGCCCTGAGCGGCCGCTCAGCTCTCCTGAGCGGCCGCTCAGCTCTCCGGAGCGGGCGCTCAGCTCTCTGAGCGGCCGCTCAGCTCGGGCGCTCAGCTACTGACTGGAAAAAATATTCTGATGAATCTTGTTTTGGCCATAACTTGAGTTCTACTCGTCAAAATTAGGCGATTCAACTGCCCACGCGAAGCTATTGAGATTCTCTACAAATTAAAAATGGCCTTGGCTTCCAATTCTGATCAATTTTAATTATATTTCCTTTAAAAGCTCTTTTCTTCATTTAACTGATACCTGAAATGCATTAACACAAAAACACATCAAAATACCAACAACTTGAGTCCAAAACACCAATTTAAGCTTGTAATAAAGCATTCCAAGTGGATATAAAATCCACATATCACCCTGCAAACCCGGGTCAGAAGTTTGGGGTCCACACACACACCTTATTAATAACCTGCTTATAACAATGATAAAGATAATAATAACAATATGTAGTGACCCTAATTACCAACTACCACGGACCGCAACAGGTTAAAGTATGCACACAAGCCAAACACACACTTATATTACAAACCATTCAAATCCCCACTATTCCAACTCAACACTGAGTATTAAACATTATTACAAACTTTTACAAACTCAAATTATCCCAAAAGAAGCCTAATAGCTTAGCTCGATCAACCTGAACCCCTAGCTCTCGCGCTGGACTGGGGATCCTCATTACCAACCTGGTTCATTCTTAACTGGAAAAGAACATAAACAACATCGCACAAATGAGCTAACTAGCTCAGCAAGTCACAATGATAAAACTGAGAATAATGATCATCTGGTGAAAATGGTTACGATATCAAGTGAACAATGAATTATGATTTAGAATTGGATATTGTACTTTTATTTTAAAAACCAAGGTTAGGTTGCTGATCAGTCACACACTAACCCCGAGCAAAGCACACAGCACTGCTCTAACTACTGGATCCAGGGCACAAATTGGCCAAACTTGACCATTATATGGCCTGACCACGAATCTGGTCCATAAATTTATAAAAACAATCCAATTCTAACATAATAATAGAATAAGCAGTAATAAGCAATAAACAGCATCATTAACAACATTGGACGTTCAATAATGAAAATGGTTTCAATCTGCATAGGGATCAATATGGCAGTTTCAAAGCATGGATGCTAAGCAATGAAAGAATTGGATAGCAAAGGAAATAATGTTTCAAGGATTTGGCCTTTCAAAGTATAGGATACAATGGTTTGAGTGTGTAAGCAATCTGGTTCAGTGTTTGATATTTAGTTTGTATGTATTTGTGGAGCAGTATCGTATCTCGGTGCACAACAATCAATGGTTTAGAAAGAATAAGGATTACGGCTCAAGATTAATAACTGGAACCAGGGTTTAGGGTTCAGTGCTTCAAAGCACTTGCAATATAAAACAGGACTATCAATCACTACAATATCTCGAGAAAGTTCAGAACACTTGCCCGGTACAAGCTTACTATACTGCACTCGCTTTCAATCACCACTGTCTTACTCCTCGACTACCTGTTTCCCTTTCCTACGTCTTGCCTCTTCTGCTCACATATCATAAGCATCTATCAATATTTAACTCATACGATTCTATTCGGCACATACTTCTATCTACCCTTCGTTTTACCCAAATCCGATTAACGGATTGAAAGTTATGCAATAAACAAGTAAACATCAAATATATAGACTGACAGTTAACCGACAAGTCACATATAACACATAACACGTCACATAATCAATGATATATCATTTACAAAGAAGTCTCGGGTCATAAATAGGCTTTCGGATATTTAAAATGATTTTTAAAACATTTTTCGGAATTAAAATAGATCGTTGAATCAATTTCGAAGTAATAAATAGGGTTCGGTTGGCCAATTCTGGCTTCAAAACAATTTCATAATAATTATCGAGCCTTGAAAATAATTTAAAATAATATTTTATAGCTCGAAACTATTTTTAGGAATTTTTAAATCATTTTTATGTAATTAAATCTAATTAAATAATTAATTAAAATCAATTAATAATTAATTAAATCAATTAATCAATCAATTTTTGAATTAATTGACCAATTAATCAATTAAAAATTAACTGAAATTCATTAACTAATTAGTTCAGATTTATTTTTGAATTAAAAATAATTTTCGGAATTAAAATAATAATTTTTGGAATTTTCAGAAATTAAAATCGAATTTTTATAATTAAAATAAATAGGAAATATGAATTTTAAATATTTTTAAAACAGGAATCCAAAATTTGCAAGTTCTGGAAACCTCAGGGACCTAACTGTTTCTTCCCCAAAAGATAAGGTACCAAACTGCAATTTTACAACCCCCGTCGCCGAAAAATACAGGGGTGGCCGGAGAACACGATTCCGGCACCCTCATCTCACTACAAGCTCCAGATCACATCTACAGACAACCAGGAATCGATTCCTGCAATCAAAACATATTAATAACCCCAGACTTGGCCGAAAATTGGCCAAGAACATCGCCGGTTTCTGGCGAAACATCAAAAACTTAAAAAGACAACTCCCTACGATTCAAGCATCCTCTGTTAACGAGCTATATACCAATCGATTGCAAATTTTATAAGGAACATAATCCACTATAAATCAACAGCTAATAACCCCTAAATCAAAAAGCCCCAAATTTCAATTGAAAACATTCATACGGGTTATAAACCTTAATTTTAAAATTCGAGAATTAAACCCACTTTTGAGCATGTTATTGAACTCCAAATCAGACGTATGACATATGAAAATCATCAGGAAAACAAGCTCTACAACATGCAATCATCAAATCATACAAACAATCATCCGAACAAAAATTCATATTTTTAATAAAAATAATTCGAAAATAAATAAATTTTCAGAAAATAAACCTTGATTTCTGCAGTGATATGGAACATAGAATCTGGTAGTACTCCTTGAGACCTTCGATTTGGTTACTCCAACTTTTCCAACTGATTTCAATAACACCTTGAAATTGTAGTTTGATTCTAAGAAGGTTTTATGAATTTAGGGTTTTTCTCTGAAAAATTATATAATTAACTGACTGCAAATGATTTTGATACGAAATAAAATACGGTAAAAGGCTATTTATAATTACGGAAAATTAGTATCCCGATGGATCATTCCGGATATAAAATGGTACGTTTATTTGTAAAAACTGATCCAAACGGTATCGGTTATCGGATAATTATCCAAATCAGTACAATTTGTACTGCGGTCTTGGTCTCAGCGCCTGGTTACACGTACTACGAGGTGATAATTGGGATAGTTTAATAAAAAGCTCCCTTTTATTGAAAATACGAGTTTTATTGATTTACTGAAACGAATATTGTATCGAAAATGTTGCGCCGGGACCCGCGCAGGACAAACCGTACGCCGGATCGAAAAAGTCGAAACATGGAATATGCTCGGAATATTACAATTAGGTTAGGAAGGAGTTCCCGGAAGAGTTTCGGGTTCCAAAAACGTAGCAACGGATGACGTCGGTTGGTTCCCGTTTTTATAAAATAGATTTTAAATACCCGGAAAAAGATTTTATAAATTTCATATGATCCTTATAAATTCATAAATCAACATAAAAATAATTAGGAAGATATGACAATTATCTATATTTTATTTTGGACATATAAAAATTAAAATACTCAATTAATAATATTTTTAAACATCCAAACACATTTAACACTTAACACATAATTCACAGAATATATATTGAACACATATAATAAATATTTATTAACAAAAATAATTACACGATATATCCCGGATATTACATCCTTCCCCCTTAAAAGGATTCTGTCCTCAGAATCTCCTAAGAAAACAAATGAGGGTACTTTTCTCTCATATCACTTTCCAATTCCCAGGTTGACTCTTCAACCTTTGGGTTTCTCCATAATACTCTTACTAGCTTTACCACTTTATTTCTTAATACCTTTTCTCTTTTCTCTTTCCTCTAAAATCTCTATCGGACTCTCTACATATGACAAATCTTCCTGAAGCTCTATTGGCTCATATTCTATTACATGCCTGGAGTCTGGATTATACTTGTTAAGCATCGATACGTGAAAAACATTGTGAATGTGCTCCATGTGCGGAGGTAACGCCAATTCGTAAGCTACTTTACCAACGCGCTTTAGAATCTCAAAAGGTCTGACATATCTTGGGCTCAGCTTTCCTTTCTTTCCAAACCTCGTTAGTCCCTTCCACGGTGATACTTTCAGTAATACCAAGCTTCCTTCTTTGAATTCCATGTCTTTCCTTGACTGGTCTGCATATTTCCTTTGACGGTCCTGTGCGGCTATCAATCTCTTTTGGATAATTTCAACCACTTCTTTTGTCTGTTGTACTAATTCAGGTCCAAATATCTTGCGTTCTCCTACTTCGTCCCAATACACTGGAGATCAGCATTTGCCTCCATAAAGGGCTTCATAGGGTGGCATCCCAATACTGGCATGATAACTGTTGTTATAGGAAAACTCTACCAGAGGTAAATACTCGTCCCAACTTCCTTTGAAATCAATAGTACAAACCCGTAACATATCCTCAATCGTCTAAATCGTTCTTTCACTTTGGTCGTCCGTCTGGGGATGATAAGTCGTACTCATATTCAATCTCGTTCCCAAACAATCTTGAAAACTTTTCCAAAATCTTGAATTAAATCTTGGATCTCGATCAGATACGATAGACACAGGAACTCCATGACGAACTACAATTTCCTTCAGGTACATATGGACCAACTTATCGAGTAAAAATCTTTCATTTATAGGCAGAAAATGAGCTGACTTGGTAAGTCTATCCACTATAACCCAAATGGTATCATGATTAGCCCTTGTCCTTGGTAATCCAACTATGAAATCCATGGCAATATGTTCCCACTTCCACTCTGGAATTTCCAATGGCTGTAGCAATCCACTTGGTCTTTGATGTTCGGCTTTAATTCTCTGACATGTATAACATCTGCTAACCCATTCCGTAATTTCCCTCTTCATATCTGGCCACCAATAGTTTTTCTTTAAATCTCTGTACATTTTGGTACTTCCTAGATGGATTGAATACCTTGAACTATGTGCTTCCTGTAAAATTTCATTCTTTAGCTCCGTCACTGGTGGAATCCAAATTCTTGAAGAAAACCTAAGAATACCTTGATCATTCTTCTGCGTGCACAATTCCTCACCTACCAACCGATTTATATCTTGATCCATTACATCTTCCTGACACTTCTTTATTTTCTCTAGCAACTTCCGCTGAAAAGTCATACTGTACACTTTTGCTTCATTAGGCCTGCAAACTTTAATCTCCAATTCCAGTTTCTGAAATTCCTTATATATCTCTTCAGGTACTGATAACACATTTAACTTTTCCTTCCGACTTAACGCGTCTGCTATAACGTTCGCTTTACCGGGATGATAATTAATCGAGCAGTCGTAATCCTTAATCAATTCTAACCATCTCATTTGCCTCATATTAAGCTCCTTCTGAGTGAATATGTACTTTAAGCTTTTGTGATCCATAAAAATCTCGCACTTTTCTCCATACAAATAATGTCTCCAAATCTTTAAAGCAAAAACTATGGCTGCTAGCTCCAAATCATGAGTAGGATGTTTTTGTTCATGTGGTTTCAATTGCCTTGATGCATACGCAATCACCTTATCGTGCTGCATTAGAACACATCCTAGTCCTTTCTGAGAAGCATCGCTATAAATTACGAAATTCCCTTGATCGTCTGGAAGTGACAAAACAGGTGTTGTGATTAATCGTTGCTTCAATTTCTGAAAACTTTCTTCGCACTTGTCGTTCCATATAAACTTTTCATTCTTCCGTGTAAGCTTTGTCAATGGTATTGCAATCCTTGAAAATTTTTGAACGAATCAACGATAATATCCTGCTAATCCCAAGAAACTTCTTACCTCGGTGGGTGTTCTTGGTCTTTCCCAAGTTGTAATTGCCTCAATCTTTGCAGGGTCCACTTTGATTCCTTCGTTACTGACTATGTGTCCTAAGAATTGAACTTCCTCTAGCCAAAACTCACACTTCGAGAATTTAGCATATAAATTCTTTTTCCTTAAAATCTTCAAAGTTGTTCTTAGATGTTCCGCATGATCCCTTCCGCCTTTGAATAAATCAAAATATCATCTATAAACACAATATTAAACTTATCCAAGTATTTCTTGAAAATTCTGTTCATCAGGTCCATAAACGCTGTCGGGGCATTGGTCAATCCAAAAGACATCACTAAAAATTCGTAATGTCCATACCTTGTTCTGAAAGCTGTCTTCGGTATATCTTCTGGCTTAATCTTCAGTTGATGATATCCCGATCTTAAATCAATCTTGGAGAAGTACTTGGCTCCCTTCAGTTGATCAAACAAATCATCAATTCTGGGTAACGGATACTTGTTCTTGATTGTAAGCTTATTGAGTTCCCTATAGTCAATACACAGTCTCATGCTTCCATCTTTCTTCTTAACAAATAATACCGGTGCACCCCACGGGGACACACTTGGTCTGATTACTTCTTTCTCTAACAGCTCTTGCAATTGCTTTGCTAGCTCTTTCATCTCAACGGGGGCCATTCTATACGGGGCCTTGGATACCGGTTCTGTTCCAGGTGCTAAATCGATTGCAAACTCAATTTCTCTATCTGGAGGAAGTCCTGGTAACTCGTCGGGAAACACGTCTGGAAATTCATTCACTACTGGAATATCTTCAAGTTTCGCTGGCTCCTGACTCCTATCAATCACATATGCCACGAAATGCTCGCATCCTTGTCGTAGTAACTTCTTGGCTTGAATCATTGTTAAGAACTTCTTTACTTATTTCTGGCCCTTGAATGTTACTATTCTTTCGTCTGGCATTTTAACCATTACCTTCTTATTTCGACAATCTATCTGGGCATCGTGCTTAGATAACCAATCCATTCCTAAGATAACGTCAAATTCTCCTAACTTAAATGGTATCAAATCTACACAAAACTTACTACTAGAAATCTCAATCTCACAATTCCCACAAACTTGATTAACAGTTACACATTCTTTTTGCTAATTCCACAGCCATTATTTCATTTAAATATTCAACTGGGCAATTTAACTTACTAACAAAATCTTGTGAAATAAACGATCGAGTTGCTCCCGAATCTATTAACACTTTGGCACATAAAGAATTCACATTTAGCGTACCTGCCACAACATATGTATCCTGGATAGCATCCTTCACAGACATGTCAAAAACTCTAGCCCTCGGAGTCTCATTTACTGCTGGGGTAGATCCCATAATCCTCAATACATTACTGACTGGGGCTGGTGTCTTGCAATCCCTGGCTATATGTCCTGGTTTCCCACATTTAAAGCACGTAAATCCAATGGCTGGAACCTTCACTGCTGGATTCCGGATAGACTGATCCTTATTTGCTGGCTGATTTCGGCACTCCCTTGAATAGTGCCCTTTCTGATTGCACTTGAAACAAACTACATTCAACTTATTACAAACTCCCCCATGCTTCTTCCCACATACTTGACAATCTGGAAAAGTTAATCTCAACTGATTTGGCTGATTCGCATTAACTGAACGGTTGCCCTGGCTTCCGTCGCTTGCATTTTGTCTCCTGAAATTAAAATTTCTCCCTGGCTGAAACTTGCCCTTCTTAAAATTTGGAAACTTCCCTGGTTGTGACTGACCTTCATTCCCTTCAAATTTCCTTTTCTTGCTTTCTTTCTCCTTCTGTGACATCTCACTCTCTGTCTCTGCGATCATAGCCTTCTGTACAACTCCTGCGTAAGTATCTAATTCAAAAATGGCTACCTTCCCTCTGATCCATGGTTTCAAACCTTGCTGGAATCTTTTAGCCTTCTTCTTGTCAGTATCCACATACAATGGCACATACCTTGACAATTCCTCAAACTTGCTCTCATAATCTGTCACCAACATGTTTCCTTGCTTTAGTTCTAAAAACTTCAACTCCATCTGATCCTGGACAAACTGAGGGAAATACTTTTCTAAAAACAATTCCTTAAACCTTTCCCAAGTAATAACATATGTACCTTCCAATGTCTTCACCATCTCCCACCAATAGGTGGCCTCATTCTTCAAATAGTAACTTGCAAACTCAACCTTCTGTTCGTCCTTTACTTTTACTAAGGCAAATGCCTTCTCTATCTCCTTTAACCAAACATTTTCTTCAATCGGTTCCAAGGAACCCTTGAATTCTGGTGGGTTTACTGCCTGAAAAGTTTTGAAAGTTACCTGGGAATTGGTCTGTCTTTGTTGTTGTTGTGCCAGGTGAACTGTTTGTTGGGCCAAGATTTGAAAAATCTGGGCTATTGCTGGGTCTATAGGTCCTGGGTTTGCATTATGGTTTGTATCATCTTGGTTGTTATTGTTGTTGTTGGTTTCTTCATTCTGGGTGTTAGTGCGGGTATTTCTTCTGGGAGGCATTTTTCTGTAAAGAATCAAACAACTTATTAAGTTTTTAAATCAAATTCTCTGCATAAAAGAAAAGTTTTGTAAAACAAAAATATTTCTTTTTGAAAATAGTTATAACTAAGTAAATTGTATGCTTCTTTACAGAATATAAACAGTTAAGGAAAATAGGGTACATGGTATCACAGGGGTATAACTGGTGCAATAAATAAGGTAAAGTAAAACAGGTGCAGTAAAATAAATGACAATACTGGAAAGGAAAGGTGCGGATATATATAGATCAAAAGTTTTGGGTAATACAAGCATAAAGATGCTTCGAAAGTAAAAGGAAAAGGGTACAACAACCTACTCACTAGTCAGCATAGTTAGTCTATAAATACAACCCAAAAGTCTACTGATACACACTACACACTACTGTACATAATACATAACCATCACAATACTGCTCAGCATCCGTGTCTCTGGATCTCTGACTCAACTCCAAGGAAACTCTGGTCCTGCCAGCCTCTCAAAGTCCCCCATCACCTCAGTAGCCCAGCCCATTAATGCATCAGGGCCTCTTCTAGGTAATGTAGCTCCATGTAGCCTAGCCTCAAGAACCCTCTGTGTCACATGAATCTCCTCTCGAAGCTCCCTCACAGCACGATCAACATCTATAGTCCTAATGATATATTGTAGCTCTCGAATCTGGGCCAACAAGGAATCACGCTCCAGTAGAAGAGCCTCATACCGGTAGTAAGGAACTGGGGGTAATGTAGACTGGAATGGGGCACTCGCAACTGAATGCCCAGTGGAATCTGAATCGGCTGGTGGGGGTCCTCTGATAGGTGGCCTCATGCCTGGAGGTGGAATAGCCTGCAATGGTACGGGCTGCAACACAGGTGGAGGTAGTATAGCCAACACTGGTGGAACAATAGGACGTGGATCTGAAGATGGTACTCCAACTGAAGACTCTGAGTGATCAGCTGATACAGGGATAAAAGAGTCGGTCATCGCTGTTATCTGAAATCATATCGTAATATAAGAATCTCGAACCATGACACGAATCATACTAATATATATTATACCGAAGTACTCAACCTCTCGACGTTCTATCTTTCTATTCCTTACTTCTAATCCTAACCCTCTACCCATTCCCGTCAACCTAGGCTTGTGTCAGTGACTTATAACCTGTAGCTCTAATACCAAACCTGTGGCGCCCTGCAAACCCGGGTCAGAAGTTTGGGGTCCACGCACACACCTTATTAATAACCTGCTTATAACAATGATAAAGATAATAATAATAATAATATGCAATGACCGTAATTACCAACTACCACAGACCGCAACAGGTTAAAGTATGTACACAAGCCAAACACACACTTATATTATAAACCGTTCAAATCCCCACTATTCCAACTCAACACTGAGTATTAAATATTATTACAAACTTTTACAAACTCAAATTATCCCAAAATAAGCCTACTAGCTTAGCTCGATCAACCTGAACCCCTAGCTCTCGCGTTGGACTGGGGATCCTCGTTACCAACCTGTTCCTTCTTAACTGGAAATGAACATAAACAACATCGCACAAATGAGCTAACTAGCTCAGCAAGTCACAATGACAAAACTGAGAATAATGATCATCAGGTGAAAATGGTTACGATATCAAGTGAATAATGAATTATGATTTAGAATTGGATATTATACTTTTATTTTAAAAACCAAGGTTAGGCTGCTGATCAGTCTCGCACTAACCCCAAGCAAAGCACACAGCACTGCTCTAACTACTGGATCCAAGGCACACATTGGCCAAACTTGACCATTATATGGTCTGACCACGAATCTGGTCCAAAATTTTATAAAAACAATCCAATTCTAACATAATAACAGAATAAGCAGTAATAAGCAATAAACAACATCATTAACAATATTGGACGTTCAATAATGAAAATGGTTTCAATCTGCATAGGGATCAATATGGCAGTTTCAAAGCATGGATGCTAGGTAATGAAAGAATTGGATAGCAAAGGAAATAATGTTTCAAGGATTTGGCCTTTCAAAGTATAGGATACAAGGGTTTGAGTATGTAAGCAATCTGGTTCAGTGTTTTATATTTAGTTTGTATGTATTTGTGGAGCAGTATCGTATCTGGGTGCACAACAATCAATGATTTAGAAAGAATAAGGTTTACGGCTCAAGATTAATAAATGGAACCAGGGTTTAGGGTTCAATGCTTCAAAGCACTGGCAATATAAAACAGGACTATCAATCACTACAATATCTCGAGAAAGTTCAGAACACTTGCCCGGTACTAGCTTACTATAGTGCACTCGCTTTCAATCACCACTGTCTTACTCCTCGACTACCTGTTTCCCTTTCCTACGCCTTGCCTCTTCTGCTCACATATCATAAGCATCTATCAATATTGTACTCATACGATTCTATTCGGCACATACTTCTATCTACCCTTCGTTTTACCCAAATCCGATTAACGGATTGAAAGTTATGCAATAAACAAGTAAACATCGAATATATAGACCGACAGTTAACCGACATGTCACATATAACACATAACACGTCACATAATCAATGATATGTCATTTACAAAGAAGTCTCGGGTCATAAATAGGCTTTCAGATATTTAAAATAATTTTTAAAACATTTTTCGGAATTAAAATAGATCGTTGAATCAATTTTGAAGTAATAAATAGGGTTCGGTTGGCCAATTCTGGCTTCAAAACAATTTCATAATAATTATCGAGCCTTGAAAACAATTTAAAATAATATTTTAAAGCTCGAAACTATTTTTCGGAATTTTGAAATCATTTTTAAGTAATTAAATCTAATTAAATAATTAATTAAAATCAATTAATAATTAATTAAATCAATTAATCAATCAATTTTCGAATTAATTGATCAATTAATCAATTAAAAATTAACTGAAATTAATTAACTAATTAATTCAGATTTATTTTTGTATTAAAAATAATTTTCAGAATTAAAATAATAATTTTTGGAATTTTCAGAAATTAAAATCGAATTTTTATAATTAAAATAAATAGGAAATATGATTTTTAAATATTTTTAAAATAGGAATCCAAAATTTGCAAGTTTTGGAAACCTCAGGGACCTAACTGTTTCTTCCCCAAAAGATAAGGTACCAAACTGCAATTTTACAACCCCCGTCGCCGAAAAATACAGGGGTGGCCGGAGAACACGATTCCGGCACCCACATCTCACTACAAGCTCCAGATCACATCTACAGACAACCAGGAATCGATTCATGCAATCAAAACATATTAATAACCCCAGACTTGGCCGGAAATTGGCCAAGAACATCGCCGGTTTCTGGCGAAACATCAAAAACTTAAAAAGACAACTCCCTACGATTCAAGCATCCTCTGTTAACGAGCTATATACCAATCGATTGCAAATTTCATAAGGAACATAATCCACTATAAATCAACAGCTAATAACCCCTAAATCAAAAAGCCCCAAATTTCAATTGAAAACATTCATACGGGTTATAAACCCTAATTTTAAAATTCGAGAATTAAACCCACTTTTGAGCATGTTATTGAACTCCAAATCAGACGTATGACATATGAAAATCATCAGGAAAACAAGCTCTACAACATGCAATCATCAAATCATACAAACAATCATCCGAACAAAAATTCATATTTTTAATAAAAATAATTCGAAAATAAATAAATTTTCAGAAAATAAACCTTGATTTCTGCAGTGATATGGAACACAGAATCTGGTAGTACTCCTTGAGACCTTCGATTTGGTTACTCCAACTTTTCCAACTGATTTCAATAACACCTTGAAATTGTAGTTTGATTCTAAGAAGGTTTTATGAATTTAGGGTTTTTTCTCTGAAAAATTATATAATTAACTAACTGCAAATGATTTTGATACGAAAAAAAATACGATAAAAGGCTATTTATAATTACGGAAAATTAGTATCCCGATGGATCATTCCGGATATAAAATGGTACGTTTATTTGTAAAAACTGATCCAAACGGTATCGGTTTTCGGATAATTATCCAAATCAGTACAATTTGTACTGCGGTCTTGGTCTCAGCGCCTGGTTACACGTACTACGAGGTGATAATTGGGATAGTTTAATAAAAAGCTCCCTTTTATTGAAAATACGAGTTTTATTGATTTACTGAAACGAATATTGTATCGAAAATGTTGCGCCGAGACCCGCGCAGGACAAACCGTACGCTGGATCGAAAAAGTCGAAACATGGAATATGCTCGGAATATTACAATTAGGTTAGGAATGAGTTCCCGGAAGAGTTTCGGGTTCCAAAAACGTAACAACGGATGGCGTCGGTTGGTTCCCGTTTTTATAAAATAGATTTTAAATACCCGGAAAAAGATTTTATAAATTTCATTTGATCCTTATAAATTCATAAATCAACATAAAAATAATTAGGAAGATATGACAATTATCTATATTTTATTTTGGACATATAAAAATTAAAATACTCAATTAATAATATTTTTAAACATCCAAACACATTTAACACTTAACACATAATTCACAGAATATATACTGAACACATATAATAATTATTTATTAACAAAAATAATTACACGATATATCCCGGATATTACATCCTTCCCCCTTAAAAGGATTCTTTCCTCAGAATCTCCTAAGAAAACAAATGAGGGTACTTTTCTCTCATATCACTTTCCAATTCCCAGGTTGACTCTTCAACCTTTGGGTTTCTACATAATACTCTTACTAGCTTTACCACTTTATTTCTTAATACCTTTTCTCTTTTCTCTTTCCTCTAAAATCTCTATCGGACTCTCTACATATGACAAATCTGCCTGAAGCTCTATTGGCTCATATTCTATTACATGCCTGGAGTTTGGATTATACTTCTTAAGCATCGATACGTGAAAAACATTGTGAATGTGCTCCATGTGCGGAGGTAACGCCAATTCGTAAGCTACTTTGCCAACGCGCTTTAGAATCTCAAAAGGTCTGACATATCTTGGGCTCAGCTTTCCTTTCTTTCCAAACCTCGTTAGTCCCTTCCACGGTGATACTTTCAGTAATAACAAGCTTCCTTCTTCGAATTCCATATCTTTCCTTGACTGGTCTGCATATTTCCTTTGACGGTCTTGTACATCTATCAATCTCTTTTGGATAATTTCAACCACTTCTTTTGTCTGTTGTACTAATTCAGGTCCAAATATCTTGCGTTCTCCTACTTCGTCCCAATACACTGGAGATCTGCATTTGCTTCCATAAAGGGCTTCATAGGGTGGCATCCCAATACTGGCATGATAACTGTTGTTATAGGCAAACTCTACCAGAGGTAAATACTCATCCCAACTTCCTTTGAAATCAATAGTACAAACCCGTAACATGTCCTCAATCGTCTAAATCGTTCTTTCACTTTGGCCGTCCGTCTGGGGATGATAAGCCGTACTCATATTCAATCTCATTCCCAAACAATCTTGAAAACTTTTCCAAAATCTTGAATTAAATCTTGGATCTCGATCAGATACGATAGACACAGGAACTCCATGACGAACTACAATTTCCTTCAGGTACATATGGACCAACTTATCGAGTGAAAATCTTTCATTTATAGGTAAAAAATGAGCTGACTTGGTAAGTCTATCCACTATAACCCAAATGGCATCATGATTAGCCCTTGTCCTTGGTAATCCAACTATGAAATCCATGGCAATATGTTCCCACTTCCACTCTGGAATTTCCAATGGCTGTAGCAATCCACTTGGTCTTTGATGTTCGGCTTTAATTCTCTGACATGTATAACATCTGCTAACCCATTCCGCAATTTCCCTCTTCATATCTGGCCACCAATAGTTTTTCTTTAAATCTCTGTACATTTTGGTACTTCCTAGATGGATTGAATACCTTGAACTATGTACTTCCTGTAAAATTTCATTCTTTAGCTCCGTCACTGGTGGAATCCAAATTCTTGAAGAAAACCTAAGAATACCTTGATCATCCTTCTGCGTGCACAATTCCTCACCTACCAAACGATTTATATCTTGATCCATTACATCTTCCTGACACTTCTTTATTTTCTCTAGCAACTTCCGCTGAAAAGTCATATTGTACACTTTTGCTTCATTAGGCATGCAAACTTTAATCTCCAATTCCAGTTTCTGAAATTCCTTATATATCTCTTCAGGTACTGATAACACATTTAACTTTTCCTTCCGACTTAACACGTCTGCTACAACGTTCGCTTTACCGGGATGATAATTAATCGAGCAGTCGTAATCCTTATTCAATTCTAACCATCTCATTTGCCTCATATTAAGCTCCTTCTGAGTGAATATGTACTTTAAGCTTTTGTGATCCATAAAAATCTCGCACTTTTCTCCATACAAATAATGTCTCCAAATCTTTAAAGCAAAAACTATGGCTGCTAGCTCCAAATCATGAGTAGGATGTTTTTGTTCGTGTGGTTTCAATTGCCTTGACGCATACGCAATCACCTTATCGTGCTGCATTAGAACACATCCTAGTCCTTTCTGAGAAGCATCGTTATAAATTATGAAATTCCCTTGATCGTCTGGAAGTGACAAAACAGGTGTTGTGATTAATCATTGCTTCAATTTCTGAAAACTTTCTTCGCACTTGTCGTTCCATATAAACTTTTCATTCTTCTGTGTAAGCTTTGTCAATGGTATTGCAATCCTTGAAAAATTTTGAACGAATCAACGATAATATCCTGCTAATCCCAAGAAACTTCTTACCTCGGTGGGTGTTCTTGGTCTTTCCCAATTTGTAATTGCCTCAATCTTTGCAGGGTCCACTTTGATCCCTTCGTTACTGACTATGTGTCCTAAGAATTGAACTTCCTGTAGCCAAAACTCACACTTCGAGAATTTAGCATATAACTTCTTTTTCCTTAAAATCTTCAAAGTTGTTCTCAGATGTTCCGCATGATCCCTTCCGCCTTTGAATAAATCAAAATATCGTCTATAAACACAATAACAAACTTGTCCAAGTATTTCTTGAAAATTCTGTTCATCAAGTCCATAAACGCTGCTGGGGCATTGGTTAATCCAAAAGACATCACTAAAAATTCGTAATGTCCATACCTTGTTCTGAAAGCTGTCTTCGGTATATCTTCTGGCTTAATCTTCAGTTGATGATATCCCGATCTTAAATCAATCTTGGAGAAGTACTTGGCTCCCTTCAGTTGATCAAACAAATCATCAATTCTGGGTAACGGATATTTGTTCTTGATTGTAAGCTTATTGAGTTCCCTATAGTCAATGCACAGTCTCATGCTTCCATCTTTCTTCTTAACAAATAATACCGGTGCACCCCACGGGGACACACTTGGTCTGATTACTTCTTTCTCTAACAGCTCTTGTAATTGCTTTGCTAGCTCTTTCATCTCAACGGGGGCCATTCTATACGGGGTCTTGGATACCGGTTCTGTTCCAGGTGCTAAATCGATTGCAAACTCAATTTCTCTATCTGGAGGAAGTCCTGGTAACTCGTCGGGAAACACGTCTGGAAATTCATTCACTACTGGAATATCTTCAAGTTTCGCTGGCTCCTGACTCCTATCAATCACATATGCCACGAAATGCTCGCATCCTTTTCGTAGTAACTTCTTGGCTTGAATCATTGTTAAGAACTTCTTTACTTGTTTCTGGCCCTTGAACGTTACTATTCTTTCGTCTGGCATTTTCACCATTACCTTCTTATTTCGACAATCTATCTGGGCATCGTGCTTAGATAACCAATCCATTCCTAAGATAATGTCAAATTCTCCTAACTTAAATGGTATCAAATCTACACAAAACTTACTACTAGAAATCTCAATCTCACAATTCCCACAAACTTGATTAACAGTTACACATTCTTTTTGCTAATTCCACAGCCATTATTTCATTTAAATATTCAACTGGGCAATTTAACTTACTAACAAAATCTTCTGAAATAAATGATCGAGTTGCTCCCGAATCTATTAACACTTTGGCACATAAAGAATTCACATTTAGCGTACCTGCCACAACATATGTATCCTGGATAGCATCCTTCACAGACATGTCAAAAACTCTAGCCCTCAGAGTCTCATTTACTGCTGGGGTAGATCCCATAATCCTCAATACATTACTGACTGGGGCTGGTGTCTTGCAATCCCTGGCTATATGTCCTGGTTTCCCACATTTAAAGCACGTAAATCCAATGGCTGGAACCTTCACTGCTGGATTCCGGATAGACTGATCCTTATTTGCTGGCTCTCTTGCTGGCTGATTTCGGCACTCCCTTGAATAGTGCCCTTTCTGATTGCACTTGAAACAAACTACATTCAACTTATTACAAACTCCCCCATGCTTCTTCCCACATACTTGACAATCTGGAAAAGTTAATCTCAACTGATTTGGCTGATTCGCATTAACTGGACGGTTGCCCTGGCTTCCGTTGCTTGCATTTTGTCTCCTGAAATTAAAATTTCTCCCTGGCTGAAACTTGCCCTTCTTAAAATTTGGAAACTTCCCTGGTTGTGACTGACCTTCATTCCCTTCAAATTTCCTTTTCTTGCTTTCTTTCTCCTTCTGTGACATCTCACTCTCTGTCTCTGCGATCATAGCCTTCTGTACAACTCCTGCGTAAGTATCTAATTCAAAAATGGCTACCTTCCCTCTGATCCATGGTTTCAAACCTTGCTGGAATCTTTTAGCCTTCTTCTTGTCAGTATCCACATACGACGGCACATACCTTGACAATTCCTCAAACTTGCTCTCATAATCTGTCACCAACATGTTTCTTTGCTTTAGTTCTAAAAACTTCAACTCCATCTGATCCTGGACAAACTGAGGGAAATACTTTTCTAAAAACAATTCCTTAAACCTTTCCCAAGTAATAACATATGTACCTTCCAATGTCTTCACCATCTCCCACCAATAGGTGGCCTCATTCTTCAAATAGTAACTTGCAAACTCAACCTTCTGTTCGTCCTTTACTTTTACTAAGGCAAATTCCTTCTCTATCTCCTTTAACCAAACATTTTCTTCAATCGGTTCTAAGGAACCCTTGAATTCTGGTGGGTTTACTGCCTGAAAAGTTTTGAAAGTTACCTGGGAATTGGTCTGTCTTTGTTGTTGTTGTGCCAGGTGAACTGTTTGTTGGGCCAAGATTTGAAGAATCTGGGCTATTGCTGGGTCTATAGGTCCTGGGTTTGTATTATGGTTTGTATCATCTTGGTTGTTATTGTTGTTGTTGGTTTCTTCATTCTGGGTGTTAGTGCGGGTATTTCTTCTGGGAGGCATTTTTCTGTAAAGAATCAAACAACTTATTAAGTTTTTAAATCAAATTCTCTGCATAAAAGAAAAGTTTTGTAAAACAAAAATATTTCTTTTTGAAAACAGTTATAACTAAGTAAATTGTATGCTTCTTTACAGAATATAAACAGTTAAGGAAAACAGGGTACATGGTATCACAGGGGTATAACTGGTGCAATAAATAAGGTAAAGTAAAATAGGTGCAGTAAAATAAATGACAATACTGGAAAGGAAAGGTGCGGATATATATAGATCAAAAGTTTTGGGTAATACAAGCGTAAAGACGCTTCGAAAGTAAAAGGAAAAGGGTACAACAACCTACTCACTAGTCAGCATAGTTAGTCTATAAATACAACCCAAAAGTCTACTGATACACACTACACACTACTGTACAAAATACATAACCATCACAATACTGCTCAGCATCTCTGTCTCTGGATCTCTGACTCAACTCCAAGGAAACTCTGGTCCTGCCAGCCTCTCAAAGTCCTCCATCACCTCAGTAGCCCAGCCCATTAATGGATTAAGGCATCTTTCAGGTAATGTAGCTCCATGTAGCCTAGCCTCAAGAACCCTCTGTGTCACATGAATCTCCTCTCGAAGCTCCCTCACAGCACGATCAACATCTATAGTCCTAATGATATGTTGTAGCTCTCGAATCTGGGCCAACAAGGAATCACGCTCCAGTAGAAAAGCCTCATACCGGTAGTAAGGAACTGGGGTTAATGTAGACTGGAATGGGGCACTCACAACTGAATGCCCAGTGGAATCTGAATCGGCTGGTGGGGGTCCTCTGATAGGTGGCCTCATGCCTGGAGGTGGAATAGCCTGCAATGGTACGGGCTGCAACACAGGTGGAGGTAGTATAGCCAACAATGGTGGAACAACACGACGTGGATCTGAAGATGGTACTCCAACTGAAGACTCTGAGTGATCAGCTGATACGGGGATAAAAGAGTCGGCCATCGCTGCTATCTGAAATCATATCGTAATATAAGAATCTCGAACCATGATGTGAATCATACTAATACATATTATACCGAAGTACTCAACCTCTCGACGTTCTATCTTTCTATTCCTTACTTCTAATCCTAACCCTCTACCCATTCCCGTCAACCTAGGCTTGTGTCAGTGACTTATAACCTGTAGCTCTGATACCAAACCTGTGGCGCCCTGCAAACCCGGGTCAGAAGTTTGGGGTCCACGCACACACCTTATTAATAACCTGCTTATAACAATGATAAAGATAATAATAATAATAATATGCAGTGACAGTAATTACCAACTACCACAGACCGCAACAGGTTAAAGTATGTACACAAGCCAAACACACACTTATATTACAAACCGTTCAAATCCCCACTATTCCAACTCAACACTGAGTATTAAATATTATTACAAACTTTTACAAACTCAAATTATCCCAAAATAAGCCTACTAGCTTAGCTCGATCAACCTGAACCCCTAGCTCTCGCGTTGGACTGGGGATCCTCGTTACCAACATGTTCCTTCTTAACTGGAAAAGAACATAAACAACATCGCACAAATGAGCTAACTAGCTCAGCAAGTCACAATGACAAAACTGAGAATAATGATCATCAGGTGAAAATGGTTACGATATCAAGTGAATAATGAATTATGATTTAGAATTGGATATTATACTTTTATTTTAAAAACCAAGGTTAGGCTGCTGATCAGTCTCGCACTAACCCCAAGCAAAGCACACAGCACTGCTCTAACTACTGGATCCAACGCACACATTGGCCAAACTTGACCATTATATGGTCTGACCACAAATCTGGTCCAAAATTTTATAAAAACAATCCAATTCTAACATAATAACAGAATAAGCAGTAATAAGCAATAAACAGCATCATTAACAACATTGGACGTTCAATAATGAAAATGGTTTCAATCTGCATAGGGATCAATATGGAAGTTTCAAACATGGATGCTAGGTAATGAAAGAATTGGATAGCAAAGGAAATAATGTTTCAAGGATTTGGCCTTTCAAAGTATAGGATACAAGGGTTTGAGTATGTAAGCAATCTGGTTCAGTGTTTGATATTTAGTTTGTATGTATTTGTGGAGCAGTATCGTATCTGGGTGCACAACAATCAATGGTTTAGAAAGAATAAGGTTTACGGCTCAAGATTAATAATTGGAACCAGGGTTTAGGGTTCAGTGCTTCAAAGCACTGGCAATATAAAACAGGACTATCAATCACTACAATATCTCGAGAAAGTTCAGAACACTTGCCCGGTACTAGCTTACTATAGTGCACTCGCTTTCAATCACCACTGTCTTACTCCTCGACTACCTATTTCCCTTTCCTACGCCTTGCCTCTTCTGCTCACATATCATAAGCATCTATCAATATTTAACTCATACGATTCTATTCAGCACATACTTCTATCTACCCTTCGTTTTACCCAAATCCGATTAACGGATTGAAAGTTATGCAATAAACAAGTAAACATCGAATATATAGACCGACAGTTAACCGACAAGTCACATATAACACATAACACGTCACATAATCAATGATATATCATTTACAAAGAAGTCTCGGGTCATAAATAGGCTTTCAGATATTTAAAATAATTTTTAAAACATTTTTCGGAATTAAAATAGATCGTTGAATCAATTTTGAAGTAATAAATAGGGTTCGGTTGGCCAATTATGGCTTCAAAACAATTTCATAATAATTATCGAGCCTTGAAAACAATTTAAAATAATATTTTAAAGCTCGAAACTATTTTTCGGAATTTTGAAATCATTTTTAAGTAATTAAATCTAATTAAATAATTAATTAAAATCAATTAATAATTAATTAAATCAATTAATCAATCAATTTTCGAATTAATTGACCAATTAATCAATTAAAAATTAACTGAAATTAATTAACTAATTAATTCAGATTTATTTTTGTATTAAAAATAATTTTCAGAATTAAAATAATAATTTTTGGAATTTTCAGAAATTAAAATCAAATTTTTATAATTAAAATAAATAGAAAATATGATTTTTAAATATTTTTAAAACAGGAATCCAAAATTTGCAAGTTCTGGAAACCTCAGGGACCTAACTGTTTCTTCCCCAAAAGATAAGGTACCAAACTGCAATTTTACAACCCCCGTCGCCGGAAAATACAGGGGTGGCCGGAGAACACGATTCTGGCACCCTCATCTCACCACAAGCTCCAGATCACATCTACAGACAACCAGGAATCGATTCATGCAATCAAAACATATTAATAACCCCAGACTTGGCCGGAAATTGGCCAAAAACATCGCCGGTTTCCGGCGAAACATCGAAAACTTAAAAAGACAACTCCCTACGATTCAAGCATCCTCTGTTAACGAGCTATATACCAATCGATTGCAAATTTCATAAGGAACATAATCCACTATAAATCAACAACTAATAACCCCTAAATCAAAAAGGCCCAAATTTCAATTGAAAACATTCATACGGGTTATAAACCCTAATTTTAAAATTCGAGAATTAAACCCACTTTTGAGAATGTTATTGAACTCCAAATCAGACGTATGACATATGAAAATCATCAGGAAAACAAGCTCTACAACATGCAATCATCAAATCATACAAACAATCATCCGAACAAAAATTCATATTTTTAATAAAAATAATTCGAAAATAAATAAATTTTCAGAAAATAAACCTTCATTTCTGCAGTGATATGGAACACAGAATCTGGTAGTACTCCTTTAGACCTTCGATTTGGTTACTCCAACTTTTCTAACTGATTTCAATAACACCTTGAAATTGTAGTTTGATTCTAAAAGGTTTTATGAATTTAGGGTTTTTCTCTGGAAAATTATATAATTAACTGACTGCAAATGATTTTGATACGAAATAAAATAAGGTAAAAGGCTATTTATAATTACGGAAAATTTGTATCCCGATGGATCATTCTGGATATAAAATGGTACGTTTATTTGTAAAAACTGATCCAAACGGTATCGGTTTTCGGGATAATTCTCCAAATCAGTACAATTTATACTGCGGTCTTGGTCTCAGCGCCTAGTTACACGTACTACGAGGTGATAATGGGGATAGTTTAATAAAAAACTCCCGTTTATTGAAAATACGAGTTTTATTGATTTACCGAAACGAATATTGTATCGAAAATGTTGCGCCGGGACCCGCGCAGGACAAACCGTATGCCGGATCGAAAAAGTCGAAACATGGAATATGCTCGGAATATTACAATTAGGTTAGGAAGGATTTCCCGGAAGAGTTTCGGGTTCCAAAAACGTAAGAACGGATGACGTCGGTTGGTTCCCGTTTTTATAAAATAGATTTTAAATACCCGGAAAAAGATTTTATAAACTTCATATGATCCTTATAAATTCATAAATCAACATAAAAATAATTAGGAAGATATGACAATTATCTATATTTTATTTTGGACATATAAAAATTAAAATACTCAATTAATAATATTTTTAAACATCCAAACACATTTAACACTTAACACATAATTCACAGAATAGATACTAAACAAATATAATAATTATTTATTAACAAAAATAATTACACGATATATCCCGGATATTACACTTATAGTGTAAACCCTATGCTGTATTTATATAGACACACAGTTACAAGATAGTCTTCTAATTGATATCGAACATAAGTCTGCATCCTAAAATATATCAACTAGTTATCTTTTCTTCCAAGTATTTTATTCTTCATAGAATTCTTCTCAATGCATATATCTTCTTGTGTTTGTCTTAATCTTCTTTCCTTCAATCAGTCGTCTTCCTTATCTGAATATCTTCTTAAGTCCTAATATGATCTACTGATATATATCTTCTGATATCTTAAGTTCTGATAACTTAAGTTCTGATATCTTAAGTTTTGACTTCAGTATAAGTACTGATTTCCAGTTAAGTCCTGATTTGTCCTGTTAGTTAAGATCTGAAAACTAAACACAAATCATTATTAGACATGACATCACAAATATATCTAACATAACATTTCTAAGATATAACAACTCCGAAATACTTCCAGGTTTTTATAACCTTACATCGACCAATCATCGGTCTAAATATATTATTTCAAATCTGGTACTTTATTATACCAAAATCATAATATCTTATGATTCAATATATAATAATTTATAAATCGTCATAAAATATTTATCATGCATATATTGTAGTATTTAAAAGCAATCACAACACAACAGTTCTAAAAAGGTAGGGTTCGAAAACTTGTCTGGAGTACAAGACACGTTTCCCCGACTTCCTCTCATTACTGGTTTTCTAATCAACAAACATCATAATCTTAATCAATATTCCTACTCTCATCACCAACTTATATACCTAATAAGTTCAATACTTCATAACTTTCATTATTTGACCGTCTCGAAATAAGTATCACTCCTTGGTCGAAACGGATGGTCAAAGTGGTCTTCTAGAATTGACTTTACCGAATATTACTATTACGCGGCTTGCACTCTATCATTTTTAATAAATCTTCAAATTTATATTTTAATACGAAACTACCTCGAGGAGATTCTTGAGTGATTGTAATATTTATCCTAAAAGTTTAATTTTGATAAAATGAATTTAATTAGGTGAAAAGCATTTCAAAAATTTGGTCAACTACGGAGTTTTACTATTCAAACCGCTTTCACTAAAATATTGATATCTCTCAAACCGTTAACTCAATTGATGTACCGTTTTCGCGTGCGCGATCTAGAAAAAATTTAGAACACAATATTTGAAAATAGTTTTCTGGTAATAGGGGTGAAAATCCCGAAGTGACAGTTTCCTATCAGGGGGTTGTTTTGACATTCGTACTCCGCGCGACCTCGGCTCCGACATTTTTATAAAATTGAAAAATCAACATTTTTACTTCAAATTTTTATGGAAGCTAATAAACTATATTTATTACTCTCTGTAAAAATTTCATGATTTATGAATATTTTAAGTTGATCCTTTATATTTTCAAACTTTATAATTCGTAGCAGTTTTTGTCACGTAAATCACTTTTCGTAAAACGGTCATAACTTTTGATCCGTAAATCGGAATCAAGCGATTCAAGCACCTAAACGATCCTTATAATATTGTATATCATAATCAAACTAATAAAAATTGGTTACATTTATTTATGTTATTTATCGCCACACGGGGGGATATGGGGACGTAAAAAAGGTTATTTTTCAATAAACTACAGTTTAAATCCTCGGGACTTTCTGCAGAAACTTAAAGTTACGTTTTGTTCATTTTAGTGAGATTACGTTTACGATCGGAGTTTCGTTTATGCCTTAAATCTTTATACTACCACCAACAATCAACATATCATCATAAATACACTAACTCCTCTCAAGAACATCATGTTCTTGAGGCAATAATAATCAACCTTAAATCTACTTAACTAAATATCAAGATCTTAACAATATCACCACTAAAACTAGGTTTATAACTACATACTAAAAGGATCTTGAATTTGAATCTTAAATAAAGTTAGGTCAAAGATTTTTACCTTTATTGAAAGCTTGAGATGTGTTCTTGAGGATGGTGGAGTCTTGGGAGTTCTTGGTATGGTTTTTGGAACCTAAAACCACCACTAAAATCAAGAAACCAGAGAAGAGTTACTATTCATACTATTCACTAGCAACTTTCTTGATTTTATTTCACCCATCAAACCTTGATAAAAAAGGATCAAAGATTTATCTTACCTTAGTTTGGTTGTCAGGAAGCTTGAGAATTAATGGGAGGATTTAACCATGGCTAGAACTTGAGGTTTTGAATTTGATTTCTTGGTGAAGGAGAAGAAGCCGAATGGAAGAAATGGGGAGAGAATAAGTGTTTTTATGTTTGCTTCCTTGGTTGCTTCTTGGTTGCTTTTGGAAATAATGCAAGTGGTAGCTTGTAATTGATCTTTATTCTCTAGTATATATCCCAGGATTTATTCTTGTTGCCAAATCCTTGGACAAATCTAGCTAGGCTTCCCAGTTTACAAGCTAACCTAATTAGCTTAGCCATTTAGCTTACTATTCTCTAGCCCTTGGTTGATCATCCTATACCTTAGCTCACTATTTGATAAAGTAATCATGGTTACTTTCTTACCATGGTTAGTTAGTGCGTTACGTTTATTTAATCATTTGCGCGTTCGCTCGGTCGCTTAAACGTTTTCGAAATACTTTCTCGTAAATGGTTCGCGACGTAATTCCTTTCGTATTTATTCCTTATGTTTTGAATTATCATACATGGATATAAATCCGTAGGATTTTAAATTCATAATTATATTATGATTCCCGTAATCCTCGATGATTCGTAAATATGGTCATTTTTTAAAGTTCATTTTCTTCGAAAACTAATAGCGTTTACATACACTCATTTGGTACGTATAATCATGTTATCAATTCTGAAACTCATTTTCTCATGCACAACATAGTGTGGGCTAAAAAATTTTTCCCCGTCCGTCAGGGTTACTATTCATTAAATGTTTTACAAGGTCTCAAAAATTCAAGTTATTATATTACAATTCATAAAGGTCTTTTACCGATGTCAAAAATTTGGGTTCTTACAGTCTTCCCCCCTTAAAAGGATTTCGTCCCGGAATCAGTTCAGAAACAGGTAGGTGTAGGATTTTATACATCACAGAAGCATGGTAAAACATTTTTCTTGATATAAAACCCATATAAACGCATACAAATCGTGAATAAATCGAGGGATCGATTACTAACCTTTAATAGCGATCCAAGAACGATGAATGGAGATCCCTAGCAGCTGCTCCTCAATTGTGAAGCACTCCACCGGTATCCACCAAGAGATCAAAATAATGGAGGGAGGAAGAGGTTGAGAGAATTAGTTGCCTCCTTTTCTTTTCTACTTTAGAACTAGGGTTTATTATTTGGGTTGAGGCAAATAGGGTTTATAATAGTATATTTATAGGCAAAATTTTCAGCTAAAAATTTTCCCATAAAATATTATTATTATTAACCCTTTAATTGATTATTCTTATTAACCTATTAACTAATAATTAAAACACCTTTTAATCATTAACCCCTTTTCTAAACACTTTAGAAAAATAATTCTCTCACTTGATTTAATTTCCAAAATTAAATTCTTAATTAATAATATTAAGAACTTTTCTTAATTAATTTATAATTAATTAAATCTCATTTAATCAATTATTAAATTTGCTAATTAATTATTTATTTCACAAATAAATAATTACCAGCCATTATTAATTAATTCCTCCACCATTAAATCATTCTCTTTTATGGTGTGACCCTGTAGGTTCAATATTAAGTCGGTAGTAGAAATAAATAATAATAAAACTATTTTATCATTATTTATATAAATTCTCTAATTTATTAAATATGATTATTCTACATCGTGAGGGATACTTCTCAGCATATCGCGACTATCCGGATAAGACGAATTCACTGCTTAGAATACCAAGAACCTATTCAGTGAATAGTTACCGTACAATTAATTCCTTTTACCCTGCAATGTCATGATTAAATACAAGGCATGGAACTCGTGTCAAGCCTATCTTATTTAATCATATGCTTTCCCATTCACTATGCTTAGTTCTAATTAATGTGAATTAGAAACTCCTTTCTAATTTTATTCACTCTAGCCAGAGATTCCTGAACTAGCATAAGTGGATCAACATTGAACATTCTCTTCCTTTGACTGGAAGGGGTAGATCCTTTATTGATCATACACTATCTTCATGTACAAATTCCTACACCCAATAGAGCCCTTATTATTATCCCTGGAGACTAAAAACTAAACCAAAGTATAGTTCAGTGTACATAAGATGACTATGATGACCTCAAATCTAAGGATACTTGTACAACTATCGCTGACACGTGAGTGAACTCCATCAGTTGTTCAGTTGTGTGAGTCATGTTCAATGAACTTATTCTATAATAAGCACCTACATACTAGCTATAGTGTCACCACACAAATGTCTATGAGAACAGACATCCTTCATAATGAAGCAAGCATAGTATGTACCGATCTTTGCCGATTCATTAATTACCAGTTAGTAATCCTACGACCAGGAAATATTTTAGTTCAGAGTTATCATCTTTTAGGTCTCATTATTATGATCTCATCATAATCCATAAAAAGCTTTATTCTAAACTATGGTATATCTTATTTAAACACTTAAATAGATAAAGCCCGCAATAAGACCAAAACAAGTCTTTTATTAATATCAATGAAATCAAAACAGATTACATAAAAGTTATTCATAAATCATCATACATGATTGGACTTAGGACACATCTCTTTTAGTAGGGATATGCTTCTCGCATGACAACCTCGAGTTCTCACGTTGACCTTGCCGTATTTGATCTCTTCATAAAATTTCCACTCATCCATCCAATATATTTCCGGGTACTCGTCCTTGTAGTCTTATGACCTCTACACGTTATTCGACATACGCTAAGTCTGGCTACGAGTTTATTAGCTCATTTTCAATCATATGTTTGGTTTTGACGGTTAAATTTCCCAACCTCGATTCGTGGTACTCTTTATAAACTTGGCGACCGCTCGACAATGGTGCTAATTTGTAAGCCAACTTTCTTAGTCCTTTAAAGATTTCAACTGGTCCAATAAATCTTGGGTTCAACATTTCTTTCCCTTTCCAATCTCATCACTCCCTCCTCGGGAGGTGCTCTCAACAATACTTGGTTCGTTACTTCATACTTTCTGTCTTTATAGTTCTGGTCCGCCTATCTCTATTGTTCATCCTGGGCTGCCACTAGCCGGGTTCTGATAAGTTTTAGGAATTCCTTGGTCTGTGGACTCAACTATGGTCCAATATCCTCCGCTTACCAATTTCTTCCCAACCTAAGGGAGAATGATTCTTTCTTCCGTACAAAGCTTTCTAGCCATTTCAATGCATGCATGATAACTCGTTATTGTCGGTAATTCGATTAACGTCAACTGGTCGCTTCATTTCCCTTAAAATCTATAATATGGATGATTATTGCATCTTGTTTAGAATCATCCTTCAAATTATTCGTTTCCCCCTCCATCGCTCCTACTAGTGCTAGAGTTTCGTTCCTTAACATTTTCCCATTTTGGGCGCATCATCTCTGTCGATTATTTTATGTAAGAAGTTCTCATTGCATTTCTACACGCTCACCTCATGTTACACGCTTAGCGTCAGATTTAACATTTCTTCCCATAGTAACGTAAGGCACATCCTCGTCATGTTGCCATTTTGAAGGAAACACCATTTCATATGCAATTGATTGACACGTTTTAGGATCGTGGAACGTTCAACTTCCGTCATCGGTCGGACTTCTTTAATCATTCCCGGTATAATATCTATAGTACTATGATATCTTCTGGGTTATACTTTTTATTCTCGCTATCTCCTTAGACGTATTCACGTTTATTAATACCTGCTACCAGTGGCCTTTATAGGACGCGTACGATCTTCTTTGCCTTCTATCAGCTCTGACAGTGACATCCTTCATTCTTTCACGTTGTCCTTCGTAAGGGATATCGGAGATTATTTTTCGTATGCTAGTGTGGTAAGTATATCTACACGAATTATCTGTCAACAATAGGCTATTCCCCAAACCGTTCCAAATAAAAGGTAAGCCGCTAGTCGTATCTTCAATGGTCAGGATAGTCCTCTCATTCTACTTGTCGATTTGAGAACTCTAAGTCATTCCTCTGTCCTTCCTTTTTCACAAAATATCTTGGGAAATAGTCCCGTTAATTAAATCTCGGGTCCTTGCGTGGCGCAGTCGTCACAGGGTCTCTTTGTCCAAATTATCTCTCCGCGTTCATAACAATTTTGTAGAGTGGACATCTATCGTTTGCATAATAAAGTAAGCGGTCTTATTTAATCTATCACTCAAAATCCTCAAATAGCACGACGGCTAACTTGGTTCTTGATAATCCTCCTTCAAAATTTATTATAATTAACTCTTACTCCTATTTGGGTCATCTACAAGTCGAAATTGCCAAAATTTTAACCCTCACCTTTACGTTTTCATTTTCAACTATGTCGAATACTTACTTACCTACTCAATGACATCCCTTTTCATATTCTGTCATGACTACTATCCGTTTACGTTTTTAGGCACCTTTAAGTCTTCATGTTAAGTAATAAAACGTTCTTTTCATGCGATCCTTCTCATCAGTTATTCTGAGATTTGTCATCCTCAATATATCTTTTCCTACTTATATTGTCGGCCACCACAATGGCCTTTCCTTGATGATAATAGATTTCTTAATCATAGCCTTTGATCAATTTGACTATGGCCTCTATCTCGTGTTCAGTGTAAAAAAAAATTTCCAAAATTTTCTCATAAGTAAACTTCTTGTCCCTTTCAATCTGAACCTTATCGCAATTATTCTAGATTATTATTAGAAAGCCTTATGTCACGTTCCTTAAGCTGCGTAGACATATCATTAGACTTCACGCAACATCCTATTTTATTGTCGAGTAATTCTAGCACGGGATTGCTACTAACCTTACCTTCAATTCTTGAAAATCTTATTCCTCAAATTCATACATGCTTGGCTTTTCCCGAATTTATTAGCACCTCTCCCGATAATGTTTCATAGAAGTGTACCTCACTAATCACGTCGTATCCCTATTTTCGTTCTTCTATAACCATATTAATGATACTTATGATAATAACTAAACATGATATTCCCTTTTTAAAATAACTTACAAATCACGATGCTCCGATTGCACCATCATAGCACTGAGCTTTCAGTCTCATATTACAACAATCGGTTCTCAACTATACCTATTCTTTGTTGGGAAGGCAATTAGCCTTGGAAAAATGATTTTCACGATATCGATGAAATTTAGACAATCTTAACAAGATTTCAAAATCTAACATCTGAACAAATAATGAGCTCCAAATAAAAGAGTCGCAACACTCAGAAGATTTATAACTTGGAAGGAAGAATATAACAAGGATTATCCTTCCATGTCCTTAGAATTCTATATTGTGATATTATGGAAAATATCCATTGAAAGCAATGATTGCTAAATAATAACATTATATGAATGATACCTGTAAGATTTTCCCATTGAAAGAATACTTTTCTTCTCGAATAATGAAAGAAATATCGAATAACATCCTCAACCAATGGTTAACCATTGAGGTCTCAAAGAGGTGCTATTTTGAAAGAAGAAATTTTATCGAATGATTAATAAATAAGGAAGTATATTTTTCTTCAACTACTTTATGGTTTTAATTGGATATTCGTTATATAAACGAAAGAATAAAATATTTCATGAACAAAATATTTCATAAAATTGAATATGAATTCTCTTTTGAGTGGGCGACCTAGTTAGGTCTCAATTAAATCAATCTTTGAAAATTTCATCAATAATTAAATTTTTGTATATATAATGCACTCTATAAAAAAATTTGATTGGAAGTGGATCTTAGAAAAATAATAACTAGTCCATATCAAGCAATATTATAAATGGACTAAGGAAATGGCCAGCACAATTGGTTTGGCCCATAACAACTAGCTAGGACGATTAGCTAGGCTTCCGCCGTATTAATTAGAATTTTAACTATTTAGGACAATTAATTAGTCATTCATGAGAACATATGCAACTAGGCATATTTCAGTTTGTTTGTAAAAAAAAATATCAACATCGTAACCACTGAAGAAATTATGGCTACCTGGATGACGATTTTGGAATAAAGAGTTTTTAAATTTGGGCCGAGGAAGACAATTATAACTCTGAATCGAGTGGTCTTGGCATCGGAACAATCGATTGCCTCTTATCAAAGATTTCTTGCCAAATAAAAGTGTACACTCAGAGGTGTCCTCGTTCACATACTTTGTCAGATTCTCAAATAGAATTGAATTTGGAATACCAATACCAAATTGATACCCTTACTATGATTTCAAAGTTCAATATATAATTTCATCCCGATTAGAAGAAAAGGATTCCCCAGGAATATATGGATATTAGATCATCCATGTTTTTAACAATTTGTTAGATCTTTACAATCTCGACTGAGAAGAGTAAGTATGAAAGAAGAATCAAATGAATATACTCATTATGAATATTCATCGATGAATTGAGGGAAAATTTATAATAATAATAATAAAAATCTCTTGGATAATTGAAATGAAGTGTAAATATCTCTGAGTTGAACAAGAAGATCATAATCTATGAATGAAAGTTCATGGATTAACTAAAAGAATTAAACAAAACCTGATACTGAGAAAGACTATTCAATATGGTCACATCAGAAGTTCAAAGTAGGGAACAAAAAGGATTGCCTGATATGACTTATCAAGGCGATACGAATGATCAACAATTTAGAGAGAGTAATGTGACAGTGAGTAGGTGCCAAAATATTTCACTGATTATCCTAACTCTCTTTAATATCCGCCTAAGGATGATACCACCTCTTCGTCTTTGTAATTCCATGTTTCAGCTAGCCTCTCTTTCTCATCATTTTAAAATCGCTTACTAATCTTGACTTTCGCACGTATATCTGTCATTTCGGTGTTTTACCTCAAAGACCTTACTCAGGAATATTCTAAAAACATCTGTTAAGCCGATAGTTGCCTGCTACACGCATTCATTACTAACTATAAGTGGCCAGTTCCCCCTGGGAACAGATCAAAGAGATCTCTTAAGGATCTTAATGCAGTCCATAAGTTCAGTGGCATGTGTGTGTAATTGAACATACATTACCAAATATATTAGAGGTCTACGATTATCTATACGTCATCTATGACATCATTTCTACCGAAGAATTCCTCTCTAGACTCACTGGTCTATCCTTTTAGAAGGTTCTAAGATCGAACCATCACTTATTGTAATCTTACGCCATTTATTTATAGACATGCCATCAATTCTTGACGCTCTTGATCTCTGAGCTAAACCATCATAACCCTTCATGTTAAGCGCACTAATAATATCATGTAATGTACTCATCTTACGGTAATATTCTTATATTACATTCAAATATTCCTTAATAGAATTAAAATCATTAAGGGCATATTGGGCACTATTTCTGCTGAATTTGTGATTAATACCATATTAATAATTAGACTCTATGGTTCTCACATGTAATGCCCCTTCATGGGGAGCCTATAAATAACTACGAGTAACAAGGCTCGTGTTATCAAAATTTACATATGGTGTTGGTAATATCGTTTTTACCCCAAATGCTCTGGAGACTCAGCTCCAAGTTCTACATCCACATCCTTGCCAAATCAAATATGATTCTAATTTTTCTCCTCATCATTCTGATAATCTCTAATGGTCCTATTAGTCATGCTTTAATACCTCAAATACACACTTATCCACACCTACCCATTGGGCTACATCCGGTAGTCCAATGATCAACTCTATATGAGCTCTTACGCAATCTCACATCTATACAAAATCCTAACACTCTCGTCTCTAAGTACTATAACTTAAGGCTCTGATACCATTTCTGTAATGCCCCCTAATCCGGGGTCAGGAATCTGGGTCGTCACGCAATCCTTCAATCATGTGTAACCTGTATTAACTCAATAATCCAATAATTCCATATCACAGACCCCCAATCTCACACACTCACAAGTTATAGCCTTAGAAACGACGTACACCAAGTATCATCTATTATTAAAACTCAAATGTACTTTATAGGATCTCAAACAATTATCCATAACCTCTATATGAAGTTACAATAATTACGACTGATATCTTATACCTACTGATACTCTGGCACACCTGAGATAAAGCTGTCAGGGATCCTCCCTATGACTGCAAGCGACTAAGGCCCACACCGACATACTGGTTATCTGTTGTGTTGTGTCATTTAAAAGAAAGCAAGAGTGAGCTATAATGCCCAACATAATAATGTACAGTATAAAAATGACTGTAAGATAAATTCACGTAAAACATCATATTTGATAATTACGTTTTATTCGAAAATAGTTTCCCTTGGTGATACACACCTTTTACGAAAACAATCCTTTGGTGGATTTTATTAACCTGCGAATACCTTAATAGTAAACCCGGCACCTAGGCTTAGCTTATGGTATTGCATCACAATTCCAATTGGAAGAATAGGACATTTGTTGGAGCCATCGCATACGATGATCAGTCGTACTACGATAAAAGTAACCTTTTCTACTAGTAGAAGGACGATACCTTCGTATCCCGGTTATCATCCTTGCCGCATACGGCCTATATGTCCTCATTTCGGGTATACACACACTTCACAGGTCCTTAGGTACATATTGTACCGTCTCCTACGGTACCAGTAGTCTATCCAATACATGAAGTACTTGGATCCTACCCCTCCCTTGTGCTTTAGGAAATCCTATCATATCTCGAGAACTCGAACCACATCGAAGTTCTCCCAAGTGTTTTGCTTGTTGATAGGCATAGCTTTACTTTATATATATATATATATACTTCAAAAAGTTTTCAGAGGAAGTACTAAGGATGTGAGTTGACCGTTGTCAACAGATAATTAAATAATGGGGGGAGTTTCTCTTTGAAACTATATTCAAAATATAAAAAAATATAAGTCGAGATAATATTCTCCGATGATCTGTAATTATTCGAATGATTTTCCGAAAATCAGAAAGTATTTTAAAGCAGGTTCTACGATTTTTAAATCATAAATAAACCCTTTAAGAAATAATAATTTATTAAATGATAATCGATGAATAATTAAACCTCGAATGAGTTTACTTTTAAAAGAATATTGAAACAATATTCCTTAACTTATTTATGTTTAAGTAGTTAAAGTAATCTTTGGTAGATATAAGTAATCGTGTTTAAAACAAATAATTGTTGGAGTATACTTCTCCTGTTCAAAATGAATATCCGAAATAATATTCATTGTTTGAGTGATTAAATATAGTTGAGGAAATACGATCTTTGGAAATCGTTTTAAATAAATTCGAGGTATTTAATAATTCGCAAGTGGACATCGAGTCCTTTGGTATAAAATAAATACGGACTTTCGATCGTCCAAAACATCCCCGGAACGATTCCCACGTATTTACTATAATATACATACCGACCGACTCCCGGTCTATAATATACATGCCACACTATTCTCTAGCGTTAACATTTCTCAAATATAACAACTCCGGAATACCTCCGGGTTTTTATAACCTTACACCGACCAATCCTCGGTCTAAATATATCATTTCAAATCCGGTACTTTATTATACCAAAATCATCATATCTTATGATTCAATATATAATAATTTATAAATCGTCGTAAAACATTTATCATGCATATATTGCAGTATTTAAAAGCAATCAAAACACAACAGTTCTAAAAAGGTAGGGTTCAAAAACTTGCCTGGAGTCCAAGACACGTTTCCCCGACTTCCTCTCATTCCAGATATTCTAATCAATAAACATCATAATCTTAATCAGTATTCATACTCTCATCACCAACTTATATACCTAATAAGTTCAATACTTCATAACTTTCATTATTTGACCGTCTCGAAATAAGTATCACTCATTGGTCGAAACGGACGGTCAAAGTGGTCATCTAGAATTGACTTTACCGAATATTACTATTACGTGGCTTGCACTCTATCATTTTTAATAAATCTTCAAATTTATATTTTAATACGAAATTACCTCGAGGAGATTCTTGAGTGATTGTAATATTTATCCTAAAAGTTTCATTTTGATAAAATGAATTTAATTAGGTGAAAAGTATTTCAAAAATTCGGTCAACTACGAAGTTTTACTATTCAAACCGCTTTCACTAAAACGTTGATATCTCTCAAACCGTTAACTCAATTGATACACCGTTTTTGCGTACGCGATCTAAAAAATATTTAGAACACACCATTTGAAAATAGATTTCTGGTAACATGGGTGAAAATCCCGAAGTGACAGTTTCCTATCAGGGGGTTGTTTTGATATTGGTACTCCGCGCTACCTCGGCTCCGACGTTTTTATAAAATTGACAAATCAAAATTTTTACTTGAAATTTTAATGGAAGCTAAAAAATTATATTTCTTACTCTCTGTAAAAAGTTCATGATTTATGAACATTTTTAAGTTGCTCCTTTATATTTTCAAAGTTCGTAATTTGTAGCAGTTTTTGTCACGTAAATCACTTTTAGTAAAACGGTCATAACTTTTGATCCGTAAATCGGAATCAAGCGATTCAAGCGCCTAAACGATCCTTATAGCATTATTTATCATAATCAAGGGGTAGTTTTCAATAAACTATAGTTTAAATCCTCGGTACTTTCTGCAGAAACTTAAAGTTACGTTTTGTTCGTTTTAGTGAGATTACGTTTACGATCAGAGTTTTGTTTACGCCTTAAATTTTTATACTACCACCAACAATCAACATATCATCATAAACATACTAACTCCTCTCAAGAACATCATGTTCTTGAGTCAACAACAATCAACCTTAAATCTACTTAACTAAACATCAAGATCTTAACAATATCACCACTAAAACTAGGTTTATAACTACATACTAAAAGGATCTTGAATTTGAATCTTAAATAAAGTTGGGTCAAAGATTTTTACCTTTCTTGAAATATTGAGATCTGTTTGTGAAGATGGTGGAGTCTTGGGAGTGCTTGGTATGGTTTTTGGAACCTAAAACCACCATTGAAATCAAGTAACCAAAGAAGTGTTACTATTCATACTATTCACTAGCAACTTTCTTGATTTTATTTCACCCATCAAACCTTGATAAAAAGGGATCAAAGATTTATCTTACCTTAGTTTGGTTGTTAGGAAGCTTGAAAATTAATTGGAGGATTTAACCATGGCTAGAACTTGAGGTTTTGAATTTGATTTCTTGGTGAAGGAGAAGAAGCCGAATGGAAGAAATGGGGGAGAGAAGAAGTATTTTTATGTTTGCTTCCTTGGTTGCTTTTTGGTTGCTTCTAGGAAATAATGCAAGTGGTAACTTGTAATTGAAATTTATTCTCTAGTATATATCCTAGGATTTATTCTTGTTGCCAAATCTTTGCACAAATCTAGCTAGGCTTCCTAGTTTACAAGCTAACCTAATTAGCTTAGCCATTTAGCTTACTATTCTATAGCCCTTGGTTGATCATCCTATAACTTAGCTCACTATTTGATAAAGTAACCATGGTTACTTTCTTACCATGGTTAGTTAGTGTGTTACGTTTATTTAATCGTTTGCGCATTCGCACGGTCGCTTAAACATTTTTGAAATACTTTCTCGTAAATGGTTCGTGACGTAATTCCTTTCATATTTATTCCCTATGTTCTGAATTATCATACTTGGATATAAATCTGTAGGGTTTTAAATTCATAATTATATTATGATTCCCGTAATCCTCAATGATTCGTAAATATGGTCTTTTTTCAAAGTTCATTTTCTTCGAAAACTAATAGCGTTTACATACACTCATTTGGTACGTATAATCATGTTATCAATTCCGAAACTCATTTTCTCATGCAGAACATAGTGTGGGCTAAAAAGTTTGTCCCCGTCCGTCAGGGTTACTATTCATTAAACATTTTACAAGGTCTCAAAAATTCAAGTTATTATATTACTATTCATAAAGGTATTTTACCGATGTCAAAAATTTGGGTTCTTACAATTATATTCGGTATATACTTCTATCTACCCTTCATTTTACCCAAATCCGATTAACGGATTGAAAGTTATGCTAAAAACAAATAAACACTGAACATATAGATCAATAGTCCAATAAACAAGTCACGTATAACACATAGCACATCAAACAACTAATAAATTTCCATTTATAAAGAGGTCTCGGGTCATAAATACTCTTTCAGGTATTTACTATGATTTTTAAAACATTTTTCGGAGTCAAAATGGGTCGTTGGATCAATTTCGGGTAATAAACAAAGTCTGATTACTCGAATCTGACTCTAAAATAATTTTATAATAATTATTGAGCCTTGAAAATAATTTAAAATAATATTTTAAAGCTCGAAACTATTTTTTAAGATTTTTAAAACATTTTAAAGTAATTAAATCTAATTAAATAATCAATTAAAATTAATTAATAAATAATTAAACTAATTAATCAATTAATAGTTAAATTAATTGATCAATTAATTAATTATTTAATTATTAATTAAAATTAATTAATTAATTAATTTAGATTTATTTATGAATTAAAAATGAATGTTGGAATTAAAATAAATGAATTTTGGAATTTAAAATAATTAAAACTATTTTTTAAATCATTTTATAAAAAGAAATCCTATTTTTGAAAAGTTTATAAACAGAAATCCTAAATTCGAAAATTTTGTAAATAGAAATCTTATTTTCATAAGATTTTAAAATAAAAGTATAAATTTTATAAGTTTTTGAAAACAAGGGACTGAACTGTAAGGATAATCAAACTACAGGGGTCAAACTGTGGTTTGACCACCTTCTCCACCACGTCGCCGGCGTCGCCATAGCCGGCAACGTCAAGCTTTTCGGCGAACAGATTTCGAGCCCAGAAACACAAAAGGACGACGGAGATTTGTAGATTACGATACCAGGAGTCGAGATATATGGTTGATTTCAACAAACAAACATGCAATAATCCGGAAATTGCCCTTGAAATCCCCGACGTCGCCGTCGATTTAAAAATCCGGTGAAAACTTTAAAATAACAATACAGTCACCACAATTATCGTCGATTATCAAGGGTTACGTGAATCGATTCTAAATTCCAAGGGGAACAAAACCCACTAACTCTCAACGTCTGTTAATCCCTAAATAAGAAACCCCTAAAAAAATTAATCAAGAACATTCATATGAACATAAACCCTAATTTTGAATTTCGATAATCAAACCCTAATTTAAACATGTTATTGAACTCCAAATTTGAAGTATAATATATGAAAACGAATGGCACAACATGCTATACATCATGAAATCATCAAATCACATAAACCATATCAAAATCAAAAATTCATATATAAACCTTGAATTAATTCGAATTTAATTAAATAAATAGGAAATTACCCTTGAAATCTGCAGTGAAACCGATGAAAGATTTGGATTCTAGATTTCAATAGCTTCGTTTTGACTATAAGCACGCCCCAATCCGACTTCAATAACGCCTTCGAAATTGAGTTTGATTAGGAAGAACGATTTATATATATATTATTTTCTCTATTCTATAAAGATTTAACTGGCTTGCAAATGATTTTCTGTACGAAAATAATTACAGTAAGGGCTATTTATATTTACGGAAAATTAGAATTCCGTTGGATCATTCCGGATATAAAATAGTACATTTATTTATAAAAATAGATCCAAAACGGTACTGGTTTCGGGATAATTATCCAAATCTGTACAATTTCTACTACGGTCTTGGTCTCAGCGCATAGTTACACGTATTACGAGGTGATAATTATAATAGTTTAATAAAAGGATCTCGTTTATCGAAAATACGAGTTTTATTGATTACCGAAACAAATTTTGAATCGAAAATATTGCGCCGGGACCCGCACAGGACAAACCGTACGCTGGATCGAAAAAGTCGAAACATGGAAAATGCTCGGAATATTACAATTAGGTTAGGAAGGAGTTCTCGGAAGATTTTCGGGTTATAAAAACATAAAAACGGGTGAAGTCGGCCGGTTCCCGATTATATAAAATGATTTATAAATACTCGGAAAAAGAATTTATTAAATCCATAAATTTCCTATAAAATCATAAATCAACATAAAAATAAATAGGAAGATATGACAATTATCTATATTTTATTTTGGACATATAAAAATTAAAATACTCTAATTATATCAATTTTAAACATCCAAACACATATACCACTTAACACATAATTCATAGAATAAATACTGAACATGCATAATATTTATTTATTAGCAAAAATAATTACACGATATATTCCAGATATTACATTGATAGTGGCAAAGACATCAATCATGTGGTCTATTAGGAAAGCAACGTTTGTATTTGAATAGTTCCCTTTCTAGTGCAATTTAGGCAGTATCGGTGGAGACAATATAGGGGGATCTTCCAAGATGTCATTGTGAGTTGATTCCTTTTGAGTTTCTGACAGCTTTCGATTGAGTACAATCTGAAGAAACCTTGCGTATAAGATAAAGTTTTGATGTTAAGATTGGTTCTCCAAAATGTGCTTCATGAATAACCACCCAAAGTTGATGCAAAGATCATTTGCGACAACAACCCCAACAACTTGATTGAAAATAGTCAGTCTATGGAATCCAGCAGTCTTGGGAGCCAAGCAGTGAGACAATATATTGAAGAACAGATTACATTCCTTTGGAAGATGACTTTTATTGAAGTGCCTTGGAAGGTCGTCATTCCCTGTCAATGTGCTCCCTATCGCTCTAAAAAAGCTGAGTAATTCCCAGTCTTCTGGAATGTCATTAAAATTATCACGCCGTAGCTGAAGATGTTCATTTAAATCGTCCTCTATGATTCTAATTGTATCATCGCCAATGACAAAGGAAATGGCTAATTGTTCATCATCAGAAGAATTTATAGATGTTGTATGACATGCCTGAGAAGCTCAACATTCAATTTCACATTAGTAGTTAATGCGAAGCGCACAATTGAGTGTTTATTTAGAAAACGGATCTAAGTCTCAAAATGTACCATTTTAACTGGATCACGTTCAATAATGGAAATAAAATTTGTTTTTGGAATCTGAATATTATTTGCCATTTAATTAAAATGAGAATAAAATATGGATTTAAAACAAATTTAATTGTGCCCTTCGAATTATGAGATAAAATAAATTGACCACTTTTAAAACACACCTTTTAAAAGATTAACCAAACAGAGCCTTAAATAGAAAATATGTTAGGAACAAATCAATTAGTAAACAGCCAAACAAAGCCTAAAACACACAAGAACAGGGGCAAGTCGATTTCAACAAATAGCCGGTGGAATTGGTTGAAACTAGACTTAAAATGATCCTTATGCAATGGCCTTTCAGAATCTATAAAAAAATAAAATTTTGGCAGAGTTCTGTTACTGATTTGATCAAAGCAAAATTTCTTCCTTCTCCTGCGATTCTTGCTGTTGTGTGTATATAAATGAAGAGAAGTGAATTGTGTGTATTTGTACTCGCAACACACTACAGCAAATCAGAAACACCAAGTGTCTCTGTGGCGACAGTTGCCTGTCGCGACCACAGAGCACTGTAGTGTCTCTGCGGAGACCACAGAGATGAGTTGGTGCTAGGATTTCTTCTGTAGCGACATAGAGGAACTTCACTTAGAAAAAATGCTAAGTTAATCCTCTGTGGCGCCACAGGAGAATTGTTAGAGATTTTTCCGAGTAACCTCTCTGTGGCGACACAGAAGAGTTTTTACTTAGAAAAACTCTAAGTCCTACTCTCTGTGGCGACACAGATGAGTTGTACTTAGAAAATTTCTAAGTTAATCTCTCTATGGCGACACAGATGAGTTATACTTAGAAAATTTCTAAGTCATTTTCTCTGTTGCGACCCAACACATTCTGAGCTGCTCAAGTTTTATTTTAAACATCTTTTTAAAATAATTTTATTGAAAAGAATATTTAAAACAAATAATAAATTACAAATATATTTCACTACTTATACAAATGTTATCATTTTATTGATAACACTATATTTTTCTGAGAAATAATTATGCTGCAATATATTTAATATTAATTTTAATGAACCCCTTTAAATATTTATTACTTAAAGTCCACTGAAATTAAATTAAATAGCTTTATCAATATGAATGTGCTCAAAAATATATATATATATATATATAAATTGTATGCAAGCACATAAATGATTGAATTACGAAAAATAATTAATGGCATGTAAATTCAGATGTCCTTAAGATATTGAAATTAAATAACAAGTGAATTTAACCAGGATAAATTGCAGTTATTGACTTCTAAAGTTAATTAGAAATATTTAACATCCCAAGTTCACTAACCAACTTAGAGAAAGTGTTTTCATCAAGTGGTTTGGTGAAGATGTCTGTAATTTGATCCTCTGTGGGTACAAAGTGTAACTCCACAATGCCATTTGTGACATGCTCTCTGATAAAGTGATACCTGATATCAATGTGATGTGTTCTCGAGTGCTAAACTGGATTGTTTGAGATTGCAATTGCACTTGTATTGTCACAGAATATTGGGATCTTTGATACCAATAGACCATAATCCCGGAGTTGGTTCCTCATCCACAAGATTTGAGCACAACAGCTTCCAACAGCTATGTATTCAACTTCAGCAGTTGATGTGGATACTGCGTGCTGCTTCTTGCTATGCCAGGATACCAATCTTCTTCCAAGAAACTGACAGCTTCCTGATGTACTTTTCCGGTCAATCTTACAAACTGCAAAATCTGAATATGTATAGCCAATTAGGTCAAAATCTGTACCTTTAGGGTACCAAATTCCAAGATTTGGAGTTCCCTTAAGGTACCTAAATATTCTTTTAACAGCTATAAGATGAGATTCTTTTGGTTCAGGTTGAAATCTAGCACACAAGCATGTTGCAAACATAATATCTGGTCTACTTGCTATGAGATATAGTAATGAGCCTATCATACCTCTGTAGGTTGTGATGTCAACTTTCTTACCAGTTTTGTTCTGATCAAGCTTGGAGGCTGTTGGCATGGGAGTCTTTGCTGGAGTTGAATCTTCCAGATTATACTTCTTGAGAAGTTCTCTGATATACTTGGATTGATAAATGAATATTCCATCTTTCCTTTGACTCACTTATAAACCAAGAAAGTAGTTTAACTCTTCCATTATACTCATCTCGTACTTACTCTGCATTAGCTTAGAGAATCTCTTGCAAGGATCATCATTAGTAGAACCAAATATAATATCGTCAACATATACTTGAACTAATATCATATCAGATTTATGCATTTTATGAAACAGAGTTTTATCCATGACACCTCTAGTAAAACCATTTTCAAGTAAAAACTCAGAGAGAGTGTCATACCATGCCCTTGGAGCTTGCTTAAGACCATAGAGAGCTTTGAATAGAAAGTATACAAAATCAGCCAGATTTGGATCTTCAAAACCTGGTGGTTGTTCCACATACACTTCTTCTTCTAGCTCCCCATTCAGGAATGCACTCTTCACGTCCATTTGATAAAATTTGAATTCTGAATGTGCTGCGAATGCCAGAAACATCCTAATTGCCTCAATTCTAGCCACTGGTGCATAGGTTTCATCATAATCTATACCCTCTTCTTGACAGTAACCTTTAGCTACCAGTCTGGCTTTATTTCTCGTTACAATGTCGTCTTCATCTAGCTTGTTTCTGAATACCCATTTAGTGCCTATCACTGACTTGTCCTTTGGTTGGGGTACCAGCTTCCATACCTTCTGCCTCTCAAACTGGTTGAGTTCTTCTTGTATAGAAATAACCCAATCTGGATCTTCCAGTGCCTCATCCACTTTCTTAGATTCCATTTATGACAGAAACCCTGAAAAGTGACATTCATTCTGAGGGGCATGTCTAGTTCTTACTCCTGTGTCAGGATCACCAATGATCAACTCAAAGGGATGGTCTCTGTTCCAAACTCTTTGACGAGGCAGATATGATCTTGATGTTTCCCTTTGTTTAGTCTGATGTTGAGTGTGAACTGTAGATCCTCTTCCTGCTCCCCTGAGTTGTTGTCAACATAACTGGATGATTCTGATCTGTTTGTAGTGGTTCTTGATGGGGTTCCTGAATGATTATCATGATCATTGTTTCCACCATTATCACCACTTACTCATGAATCAGCATTGCCATGTACTATAGGCACAGATCTATTAATCTCAGGTTCTATTATATCCAAAGGATCATCTGATAAATTTTCAAATTCCAGAGATTCAGAATCTTTTTCTCTTTGCAGGCTTGCCAACTTGGTGTCGTCGAATGTTACATTAAGGCTTTTAATCACCTTCTGATCAGTAATCATATAAACCCTATAAGCTTTAGATTCCAGAGAATAGCCAAGAAATATGCCTTCTTCTGCTTTAGCATCAAACTTTCCTAGATGTTCATTTCCTTCATTCAGCACAAAGCATTTAGCACCAAACACATGAAAGTATTTTAGTGTAGGTTTCTTGTCAACCATTATCTCATAAGGAGTCTTGTCATGATCTTTATTAATCAGGGTACGATTTTGAATGTAACATGTTGTGTTGACAGCTTCAGCCCACAAGTAGGTAGGAAGTCTTAATTCACTTAGCATAGTCCTTGCTGCTTCAACCAAGGTACGATTCTTCCTTTCTACTACCCCATTTTATTGTGGAGTCCTTGGAGCTGAATACTGTCTCGAAATACCTTTCTCTGTACAAAATTCATTTAGAAATGCATTTTTGAATTATGACCCATTATCTGATCTGATCTTTCTAACAGGTAATTTCGCTTCCATCTCAATCTTCTTTATATGATCCACTATCAGTTGAGATGCTTCATCCTTGGATTATAAAAACAACACCCATGTGTACTTGGAAAAGTCATCGACCATCACTAAAGCATATTTTTTCCTTGATAGAGACAATACGTTCACTGGACCAAATAGATCCATGTGAATCAACTGAAGAGGTTCAGTTATACTTGTCATTTCCTTGCTTTTGTGTGATACTTTCTTTGATTTCCCTTCTTCACATGCTTCACAGAGTCCTTCTTGACAGAATTCCATATGTGGTAGTCCTCTCACTATTTCTCTCTTGATCAGAGAGTTCATTGTCTTGAAGTTCAAGTGTGAGAGCTTTCGTGTTCCATAACCAACTTAGTTCTGATAAAGCTTTGCTGTAGAAACATCTGCAACTCCATCACAGGTAGACTTTAAGTCAGCTACGTACAGATTACCTTTCCTTACTCCCTGTAAAGCAAGCTTCCCATCTTTCATGTGAGTGATCAAACATCTTTATGTTCTGAAATCAACATTGTATCCTCTGTCACAAAACTGACTTATGCTCAGAAGATTATGCTTTAACCCTTCCACAAGAGAGATGTTTTCAATGATAACATTGCCAACTCTCAAATTGCCATATCCCCTAGTAAATCCTTTGTTGTCATCTCCAAAGGTAACTATAGGGCCAGCTTTCTCAACCACACTTGTGAGCAGGGACTTTTCTCCTGTCATGTGCCTAGAACATCCACTGTCCAGAATCCACATGATCTTTTCCTTTCTCACCTTACCCTACAATCACAGATTGATTAAGAAGACTTTGGTACCCAAGCTTTCTTGGGTCCTGAAGGTTTAGGGGTAGAAACAGAATCAACAAATGAAACCTTAATAGGATTAGTTTTCACTTTGAATGACTCCTTCTCAGTGCTAGTCTTATCAGAGATGTTAGACTTAGAGACAGGAGGTACTACAGTCTTAGCATGTGTGTGCTCATTACCCATGCTTGTCTTAGTGTTAGTGCAAGTGCTAGCAGTTGCATGATAAGCTTTAAAATATTCAGACATGGTAACAATTGCACATGGCATACATCCAACTACACCACAGGGTTCATGAAAACTAGGCATGTTAGGCATGGCAGGCATACTGGAAGTTGCCATAGATTCTACTTTATCTTTAGTGCATGCATGTGTAAGGTATGCAGCAGAATTGCAATTATTACAAAGCTTCCTAGATGCAGATGAGGAAGATGCAAAATCAGATTTCTTATTAACACCTACCTTTCCATTCATGTTCTTCTTAGTCTTAACCTTAGCACTCTCACCAGTCTTAGGGTTGACTATTGGTTCTGGTTTCTTAAGTGTATCAAGTTCCTTTCTATCCACCTTAGCATCTAGGTCAGTTATGGGTTTGGCTTTACTAACTGGAGCCTTAGGAGTCTTAGAGGATTCCTCTACCTTCTCTATATCTTCAGCAATCAATTCCTTATTGATTAGCAAACTTACTTCATCCAAAGGTTCTGAAACAGACTCAGTGAATAACGGAGATACAACATCCTTAATAACATATGGAACCTTTTCTGAGACAAACATGTTTATCTCAGATGTACCACTATGTTTCTTATTGTTCAGCTTAGAATAGTCAAGTCCTATTGAAGTCTTAGATTTAAATCTTTGACTATCTAATATCTCCTTCTGAGTCAAAGCTGCATTCTTAAATGCCTATAACTTCTTCTCTAGGTCAACAATTTGGGTTCTAAGAATGGCTTCTATGTCTACATTGCATTTAACCTTATTCTCTAGATATTCATTTTTTGCTTAAGGTCTTCTAGTCCAACTACCAGCAATTCTATTTCTTCATTTCTAGAGGTTAAACTCTCAGATTTAAGAACTAACTTATCATTTTCCATTTTATATGCAAGCATGCTAGTATGAACATTATATAATTCTAAAGTAAGTTCATGCACAGTAGATTTGTATTCTTATACAGACATATCTATAGTGGTAAGTTCAGGAACCTAAGATGATTGCGGTGATTCCTCTATAGAGTCTGCCATAAGAGCCAGATTTACATACTCTTATTCTTCATCTAAATCAGTATCATCCCAGCTTTTTCCTTCAGCAATATACGCTCTTCCCTTTTCCTTTACCACATAAGCATTCAGCTTCTGTTTCAGCTTCTCATTCTTCCTTTTCAAATCTTCATAAGTTTCCTTCTTTTCATAAGAATCATTTGACTTTGTTGTCTTGGGTTTTCTGCAATCAGATGCAAAGTTCCCTCACTTATTGCAGTTGTAGCATCTTGTTTTTCTCCTGTCTTTGCAGCTTGACTTGTAGCCTCCTCTGTAGCTTGATCCTAATGAGTAGCTTCCTTTCTGAAATCTCCCTGATGAACCCCTTGGTTTATAGTTGGGCTTTCTTCTGAATCTTACATGACTAAATTTTGCAGCCATGTAGGCCATAGATTTGTCCTCCAACTGTTCAAGTTCTTCTTGAGTATAGAACTCACTTTCATCCTCTGGCTCACCATGAACAATTTCAGCTACGACAATTTCTTTAATTGTTGAGGAGGGTGCAACCTTATTTTCTTGAGCTTCAGGTTCACGAACTACAAGTGCAGTAGTTTTTGTAAGTGTCGTACTCTTACTGTCAAGAGAACCAGGTCCATAGATAATAGCTCTCTGCTCTTGCTCCAGCTCATGTGTTCTCAGCTTTCCATAGATCACATCTAGAGACATAGTGATAAAATCTGCTCTTTCTCTAATTGATGTATTCTATTGTTCCAGGTGAATTGGGAGCGTTAGCATAAACTTTCTGTTGAACTCACGTATAGGATAAATTTTCCCTTGCAGCTTTAATTCACTTAACAGTCTTGTATATCTCTCAAAGAGTGAAGACATTGCTTCTCCGGGTAAAAGTTTGAATGCCTCATACTGAGTCGTCAGAATATCCATCCTGTTTTCTTTGACTTCTTTTGTACCTTCCATTAAAAGCTCAATGGTTTCCCACATATCTTTCATATTGTTACTTCTTAGAAGTTGATGACTCATATCTTTATCGGTCGATTCCACAATTATGAGTTGAAGGCTTGTGTCCAGATTTATCAACTCCTTGTCAGTTTCCGTATACTTAGACGGATCCCTAGGAGTGGATGAGGAAGGAATTCTTACACCAGCTGTGGTTGTGGATTCAGCAACTACTTCCATCGGAACATAAGGTCCATTCAGTAATATCCCAATGTAAAGTGGATTCGAAGCTTTTATAAACATCATCATCTTTTTCTTCCATAGGTTATAATTATCTCAATCGAATGGGGGAACCTTTATACTTCCAATTCTTTGGTTGTTCATCATCTTGGCGAAATTAAATTATTTAAAGTTCAAAAATTTCAAGAAATGAGAATTTTTGAAAATTAAAAAATTCAAGAAATTTTTCAAGAACTTGTTTCTTTCTCCAGATCTTGATTTGTATGTCAATCAACAAGCTATGATACCAATTGTTACTCCCAAATTATCGTAGAAGGGGGGTTGAATACGATACCTATAATCTTTTTTGATTCGTTTCAAGTTCTTCGTTAAAAGTATGAAATCAAAAATAACACAAAATAATTCAAGGAATATATTATTTTATTAATATAAACCTTGAGGTTGCTACAATCTAATCAATGTATTAATTAGCTACAATAAATTGAGCAGCGTAACAGTATATTTACAAAGATAATAAATATGAAGCTTTAATGGAGATCTCGTAAACTTTATGTGTTTGTTGAAGAAGATAACTAACTGAATGAAAATACATTCAATTTGCTTCTGTAGTCTTTTCAAATTCAATGGACAGGTGGCCAATTCTTGTCCACTCACTTCATTAAATTTGCTGCACTTCAAATCAGTGAATAACACATCTATGGTGACAGCTCTGTGGTGACAGCATCCCCTGTGGCTTCTCTGTGGCGACAGCTTCCCTTGTGCCTTCTCTGTGGCGACAGGTCTGTGGTGACAGAGTTGTCTTGTGCATATCTCTATGGTGACAGCTCTGTGGCGACAGCTTTATGGCGACATAGTTGTCTTGTGCATAACTCTGTGGTGATAGCTCTGTGGTGACAGAGTTGTCTTGTGCTTAACTCTGTGATGACAGCTCTGTGGCGACAGCTCTATGGCGACAGAGTTGTCTTGTGCATAACTCTGATAACAGCTATATGGCGACAAGTGGTCCTATGGCGACTAGATAGAGAGAGTTGTCATGACTTAGAGTATTTTAGCTCTTTATCAAACCATTCTTCAATATATCAATCATTTTTCTTCTGTAATTGAATCAAAATACTTTCTTGAATACTGATGTTTGGTGCACTGGTCTGGTTCACAAACAACTAGCATTGAGAGGATCCTAATTCAATTTGTCATGTGTTTCTGAGTTTATACAGACTGATGTTTATCCATTGCTTCTCTCACTGAACCCTTGATCTGTAACACTTTAAATCAATACATGCAACTGATGCTTAAAGTCCCTTGATGTCTTATTCTTCATGGTTGCTTGAACATGACAATGAACTTTTTTCTATGATCTGTTGGAGGACTTAATGAGTCAATTACATCATTTTGTTCTTTGTGCTTATCCTATCTTCATCTGTAGGGTTCCTGTGCTTCACAGTTTAATATTGTTTATCTGTTTTTGTTTTCATGTTGAGTTATAAATCCTCGATTACATGTTACATTACATATGCTTTACAGTCCGAAACATCCACTATCCAAGATAAATTTATTTTCCTTGTTACCCTGCAATCAGAAGAATAATTAATTAGAAGGATTTTTAAGGACCCACACTTATTGGGTCCTCTTTTTGGACAACTTAAGCCTTTGTGTGTCATGAGTACTTTTGACAGTCTTTCCTTTGTCAGGATTTGTCTTGTCAGAAGCAAGTTTAGTAAAATCAACAGAACTAATCATACAAGCAACTTTATTAAACTTAGGCAAAGGTTCATAGTAATTATGATACAACTTGTGTTAAGAACTACAAGTATAAATCGAATGTCATCTACTACCACAATGAAAATAAGGATTTTGTGGTTTATAAAATACTGATCTACCCCTAACATCAGACTCAGAAATAGCAATTTTCCTTTTCTTATTCCTCCTGCAATCAATAGCAAGATGATTAGTATTTCCATAGTTAAAACAAGTTTTCCTAGGGGCATTGGGAACGACCTTGTAATTTGAATCCTTAAAAATACCTTGCTTACCATTCCTGTTTCTTTTAGGACTCTTTGCTTGAGGTTTGTCAGTAACCTCAGATATTTTCTTTTTCAATTGTCTTGCTGATAAAAATCCTATGTTCTTTTCTTTCTTAACAGACCTAATGATTTCCTTGCTTTTCTTTCTCTGAGTTTTATCATTTACTAGTTTTTCTTGTGATACTGATGTTGAACCCTTTTCAAAAGTGGATTTGGGCTCATCAGTTTTTGATGAAATAAACTTAAAAGGAGTTTTAAGGGAAATTTTATTTTCAGTGTCAACATCCATAATTCCATCTTTATAGCCTAGGCATTCTTTTTAGTTTTTCTTTGAGATCATCCCATGAACCTTTTGCCTGAATCAGTCCAGGCTTTAAGGGTTTTTCTTTCATTTTCTAGATCCTTTTCTAGCATACTGTATCTAGCCTCAAGAATCTTAACTGTATGTTTAGCTCTCTCACATTCCTTCTTCAACTCTATTTGATGAATTAAGTCAGACTCTAACTGGTCATTCCTAAATTTCAAGGTCTTAATTTCAGTTATAAGTCTATCATTTTCTAAAGTCTTATTCTTAAAACTACCATGCAAAGATTTAAGAATAGATTTCAATTCACATATATTTGCAGTATCAAAAGAGAAGAAAAGAGTTTGTACCTTAGGCTCAGAAGCAGCAGGATCATCAAGACTGGCCATCAGTGCATAGCATGTGTTTTTACCTTCAGAGTCAGAGGAGTCCATCTAATTCTTGCTTGAAGTGATCAGGCCTTTCCTCTTCCCTTTATCATGCTTTGTTTTCTTGCACTCTTAGGCAAAGTGACCAGGTTCATCACAGTTGTAGCACTTGATCTTTGTCATGTCTAGCTTCCCAGCTTTAGAGTCATTTCCATCTTTTCTCCCAGTTGACTTATTTTCACTTCCAGTGAACTTATTCCTGAAGCTTCTGTTGTTCCTAGACTTCATGAATTGCATTCTCCTGAAGCCCTTAACCAGCAATGCGGCCATTTGCATGATATCAGAATCTGTCATGTTCTCATCAATTTCAGAATCAGTATCATCATCAGGATTTGATGATGAATCATCAGTATCTGATTCTGGCAAATTGTTCTTCTTTCGTACAACTCCAACAGACTTTTCTTTTGAAGCTTTATAATTAACTTTCAAAGCAATAGATTTCCCTTTGCTGCTTTTCCTCTCTCTCCTTTGCTGAACCTCCAAATCACGAGTTCTCAGCATGACATAGACTTCATCCAGAGTAATTACGTCCAGATCATACTGATGTCGTATGATTGAAGTTTGAGTCTCCCATTCTTCACTCAAAGCTCTCAAAAACTTGGTGTTTGAATCATCTCGATCATACACCTTTCCAACCAAAGACAGATTGTTTAGCAGAGTCGAAAATCTGTCATATATTTCAGTGAGACTTTCATCAGACTTGGCCTCAAAGTGTTCATATTCTTGAATCAGAATAGCCCTTTTGTTCTTCTTGATGGCCATGGTTCCTTGACATTGAGTTTCAAGAGCATCCCAGATTTCTTTGGCAGTCTTGTAGGCTATGACGCTATTTGACATCACGAAATCAAGAATGTTATGTAAAATGTTTCTTACCTTTGTATCTTTCAGCACAACTACTTTTTCTTCTGGTGTCCATTCTGTCTTCTCCTTCAGTTGATAGTGTTCAACAACAGTAGGAGTTGCAGGCACCAGTTTTGTTGGCATGAAGGGTCCATCATTGATTACGTCTAGATAATCTGGATCTGTAGCTTCCAGGTATATGAGCATCTTCACCTTCCATGTTGGATATTCAGTGTTTTTCAGAATGGGAATTTTAATGCTTTCATACTTGTTCAGAGACATGTTTAGATCGTTTCTGATTATAAATTTATCAGTGTGCTCTGATACCAATTGTTGCCCAGTAAGGATACAATTGTTTAAGGGAGGTTGGATACAATTATATAAATGTTTCGAATGAGTAATAAAATATAACAGCTTTTTATATATCTGATAAAAACTGTTACAAAATCCTCTCAAGAAATACTGATATTCTTGAGAGCTGCTAGATCGAATGATCCTCGAGTGTTTTACACTAAGTGATGACCTAAACTGTAATTATATACTACACATCTACAACAGATTAATCTAAGATATGCATTATCAAAAACTAATTGAAACTGATACATATCTTAAATTAAACAGATAAAGTCCTATCTCTCAGACGTAACAGATATCTGCTCCACATTATAAGGAACATAACAAATCCTCTAATGCTGACTGTCTTCAAATACTGATGTCATACAAATCCTGATGACATATCAAATCCTAACAGTACATCAGATCCCGATGACATTCGAACAGCCAGATCCTGAGCTTCTTCTGATCATTGAGAATTCAATATGTAACAATAACTTGATATCGATCCATGTTCTAACATTTATAGTAACCTTGTTGATTCATACCATGATTACCTTACTTATTTCCTTTGTTATCTTATGATCTCATAAACCCCAAGATAACCTTTATAAACTTTCCTACATATTATTGTGATTAACCCAGATTCTTCGATAACCCTTGAACCTTATTATGTATTGATCTTTGGAACTGTTCTAATTCGGAACTAGTATACTATGTTAACCATTTGATCAAGATCTTTAATATTGATCCCTGTTTACTTCTGATTCATTCACTTTCCTTGAATTCTTGAATTGAACTTAAGAATGATTTTCGACTTGAATTAGTCCGAATGATTTCATATTCTTGGTAATGATAAAATGAGCTTGGTCAACTTTTCCTATTTCCAGCACAAAGGTTTTCCAAACGAATTCCTGATGGATTGGATTGAGACATAAGAGACTAGTGGGACTAGTCCAGTCACATAAGAGGCTGGCATGGCTAGTCCAACAAAAGGCTGAAATAATGCCATAGGTAACATAACGACCAGATGGAGGTCAGTACGGGCTGATCACCCGTATTATTTTTAAAGATGTATATTCTAATCAAGGGTGCTTTTATGTTCTATAAAAGAGTAAATATTATAATTTCTTAAGCAGTTTGCTTCTTTTAATGAGAGGAAATTAAATTATTTGTATTTTCGATAAAGTTATGAAACCTGCGAACCCTGTCAACTTAATTAGTTGTTGAATCTTGAAGCTCGATTAACAGCTTCTTTCATTTGAGAAACTCTTTTATAATCCCGCTAATGATTTGTGATGGATGTCGGATTTCTCCCAATCTTGAGCCTTAAATCCTGAAAGCCTGAAACCTTTTTTTTATAACCTTTACTTAGCCAATCAGAGAAAACTGCCACCTAGATAATAAATATAGAATGCCTCAAATATTGATATTGATATTGTGATATAGAACTATTTATATAGTTACTTGCTGAGCTTCTTTGCTCATATATTTGCTTTGATCTAACCATGAGAGTTAATCAAGATGATGGCCAGACTTAGGCGTACCGCTCGTAAGAGCGTTCGTGGCGGTCCCTACCGTGTTGTAGGTTTCTAGATGCCAGAGCAGGTAGCTGTTGTGTGTGTGAGCAAGCGTGTTAGTTGGAAGGGCTTTTCTAGTCGGTTCGGATATAATGGGTTATCTATCGGTTCCATGTCGGAATCAAATAAATTTGATCTTAATTATATTTTAGGTTGTAATATATTTATTCTGGTTGGGAATCGTAATCTTGTCTCATACTTAATCATGTTTAGATCCTATTATGATTTAATCGAGGTTTATTATATCTGCTATTGTATATTAGTTTAATGGTGTGTGGGTTCTTATTTTCTAACCCCGAGATTGAGGGCGTCACAGGAACGGCCGGTAAAACCTTATTTACAAGGCAAGAAAAAGATGATATATTGCTCGTACAAATATAGGTAGATGACATCATATTTGGTTCAACAAATAATGCACTATGTAAAGAATTATCTTATAATATGAGTAGAATTCGATATGAGTATGATGGGAGAAATAAACTTCTTTTTAGGATTGTAAATAAGGCAATCTGATGAAGGCATCAATATCTCTCAATCAAAATAATATAAAGAGATGTTGAAAATATTTGAAATGGATAATGCCAAACCCATCTCTACTCCTATGTCTACATCCGATAAATTAACAGAAGATCCAAAAAGAATTCATGTAGACATAAGGAAATATCGGGGGATGATTTATAGTTTGCTTTATATCACTGTAAGTCATTCCGATATTCAATTTAGTGTTTTATAAGTGTGCTAGATTTCAAGTAGCACCAAGAGAATCTCATTTATCCACGGTAAAATGATATTGAGATATCTTAAAGGAACCACTGATGTTGGTCTTTGGTATCCAAAGGGAATACCATTTGACTTGGTATGTTTTTCTGATTCAGACTATGCCGGGCATTTATTCGAAAAAGTACTATTGGTACTTGTCAGTTTCTTGGTGGATGCCTAGTTTCTTGGTTTTCAAAGAAACAAAACTCCGTATCCATCTCGATAACAGAAGCTGAATATATAGCAACTGTAAAGTGTTGTACTCAAATATTGTGGATGAAGAAAACACTAGCTGCCTATAATATAAAATTTGATGTGATCTCAATCTTATGTGATAATATGAGTGCTATTGATCTTAGAAAAAATGTCGTATTACATTCAAGATCTAAACATATAGATGTGAGACATCACTTCTTACGTGATCACATCAATAAAGGCGACATAAAAATGACTCATATAGATATTGAGTTTAATCTCGCTGACATATTCATGAAACCATTGAATTCTGAACGATTCACTAAACTCCGTCTGGGTTTAGGAATGCTAGAATCAATGAAATAGATAGACAATAAAAAAAATTATATTATCTATCGTCTGAGACTGTTTAAGCCATCTCACGAAAAAGAAATTTTCCCGATCAAATTTTTAAGTCTCGTAAATTCAGATTTGTCAATAGAGAAATTTATTGATCAGATTTATGAGATCTTAAATAGTTTAGATTAACCGGGAAAATAAAACTATTCGAGTAAATATTTTTACTCAGTAAGAGTTATAATGGCTTGTATAAAACTGTCCACATAAGGTTTTATTATATATCAATATATATATATATAATCTTATCTATACAAATATATATTTACATGGATATTATGAAAAATATTTTTACAAAAATATTATATATATTTTTCTGGATTAATTTATATATTTTTATCCAGCCCAAACAAAATCTTATCCGACCTAACTCATTATCTAAGCCCATATATATTTTATAAATATATACATAAATATATATATCTATTTTCAAAAATAAACCCAGTATATTAAGAAAAGCCCAGCCCATTTCATGTTTTAAGCCCAGTTTGACAAAACCCTTTTATCTGGACCACTGATCATTTCTTTGATCAAATCTCAGTCGTTCGTTAACTAAAATATAAATATGAAACACTATTTGTACAGTATTAATCATAAGCCTCTATCAAACCCTATTCTCTCTCGCCTCTTTTTCGCCTCTTTCTGAAATTAAACCCTAAAATCGATGTTATTCAACTTAATCTCTTGAAATTTCCATGAAATTAAACAGAGATTAATGGCTTAATTTTATCTCTCTATAATCATCAATCAAGTATCTGCTTGATTGATCTTTCATGTTTGGGTGTTAAAACTAAACCGATTTTGATGATAAAAATCGATGATTTATATATAAATCGATTGAGAATCATCAAATCGAACATTCGATTGATTGATTCATATACTTATATGTTCATTTCTGTGTGTAATTCAAATTTTATGAAACCCTAACATGGTTTTTTGAGTTTAAATTGTAAGAAAACACTGAAATGTATGAAGAAATAACTCGAAGAGGCTGAAACTCAGATGCATGTTTCTTGAATCGGCAGATCAGATGTTGATTCAGTCCGCGACTGAGTCAACCAGGTAAGCCATGTAAGCCATGCCAGGCTACAGGCTCAGGTAAATAAATATTACACTAAAATTACTTGTAATCTTGAAATGGTTGTTTTCAAACTTAAGTTTTTGAGAATTTGTGATTAAGTGTGTTTTAATGTGGTTGATTGTTGATCTTACTCGAGTTAAGAGTGTGAAGTTGGAATATGGCTTGTGTTTATTATCTGTAATATATCGAATCGGAATATGGTTTATATTTGAGTTAAATTCGAATGAAGTTCATGTTTTGTTTGATATATGTGAGTTAAAATTGAATGTAATTCAGTTGCTTTTTATTCGAATTTGACTAATCTTATATATTTGAGTGAATATGGTTTGTGGTTGTTGGTTTTGGTATACTCGAGTAAAGAGTATAGATTTGAATGTGGTTCATATTGTTTTGATATATACTCAAGTTAAGGGTATAACTCCTTGAATGAATAAACTGGAAAATCAATTCTTGTCCTTGATTAAGGGGCTTGTGGTTTTTTATTAACAAAAATTTCATTTCACAACTAAGTAACAGCTTTTGGAAGCTAGGAAATTATGTGTTCTCTGTGTATTGAGGTCTAAAAATAAACAATGAATTATGTTATTTTGTTGTATAAATTGAATTGACTAAAGTTGTGTTTCTGAGGGAATTTCACTTAGTACCTCTTATGTAATGTGATAGTTTGACTGGTTTCTGTTCATTGAAGAATAGTCTCTATAATTTGATATTTGTTAATAAACTGTGTGAGAAGTTTATGGTAAAAGAACTGATCAAACAGTAGTTATGAATAATAGAACCTACATACCTACTTAAGAATATAGTGTCACTAAACTAGGTGCAAGCTATCTGATTAATGTCGATTGTTAAGAATTATGTATATGAACAAGTAACATCTCATAAAAATCTCTAATCAAAGAAACAATCAGAAAATTGCTTTATGTTTATGGTCTATTGAGAATGGTACAAATGTTATAATAAGGTATGAACTGTGATTAATTCTAAATAATACATATAAATTTATCATGCTTGCTTGGATACAAATTAGTATTGTGAACTTGATTCTAAATTTTCTTCTTGTATTATGAGTTTGTGTATGACTTGATGAGAATCAAAGTATAAATATTATGTACTCTATTTGTGTGATTAAATAACAAAGCTTAAAATTGATTTAATCTGTGTTATGTTTGGTAATCAAGGAGGTTGTTATCCAAACTATATTCTGTTAAATAGCATTCCCCTAAGGTAAAATGATAAGATCACAAGCACGCACACAGCCCTCACAGTAAGACCTGGCAGGGGAGCCTTGATCATCCCTATATCTAGATCACTACTATGATTAATGGCCACTTAGATAATATAGGTGGAACTTTATTTCACTTGATTGCATTTAAAGTGGTATACCAAATATTAATGATCTATAATTTTATGTGTTATGTTACCTTGAATGATATATTAATTAAATGAAAAATAACTGATCATTAACATTGGATGCATTATTGTGTGATAAATGAGCATGTCACTGCTATAGTTGCATTTACACTACATCAATAACAAAATACCTTAAAAAATAAATGTAACATTCTTTATTAAAACTAAAAGTTTCCAGAAAATCAATTTTCATAAAAGTGACAATCTTTCTGCACTAATCTATTCTCCTTTATGAACATTTTTAAATACATTGTTTATCACTTGCATAGGTCATAGGCTGTAAAGTAAGCTGCATTTCACCTTTATGTCACACATTCTCCCAAATCTGTGTAGTTTTTGTACTTGTAACCGTACTAAAATAGTATTTCCTAGGTACTATTTGTCACTATTTGCATATGTCAGCCATTAAACATCATACCTTAGTTGCATTATACATATACCTAGGATTTGGAACCATGTAAACCATACCTTTGCACACTAAAACTTTACAAACTGCATTTAATGAAAATCACTATTCATGAACAGTAAAAGCTACTTTACAGAAAATTATTTTCATAACTGATATTGAATTATATGCTATGTGCATGCATATATACTTACATCTACATTTGCATTCACACACTCATTCACTGCGTATCTTCTTCACTTCATCAGTTATGAACCCAAATGCTAGGTCATTCTACCCTAAGCCAAGACCAGCCATCACAAATCCATATCTAAGGGGAGATATTGAAAGAAACAGTTTCTTCACCACAAATCCTCATCATTCAAAACTATAACTCTTTCAAACCCTAGAACCAGTCACCAAAGGTTTTTCATTTGAGTAAGCAGTACTTCATACATCTCATGGGTGAGCTTTATTGTAATATGAACATCATTAAGGGCGTAGAGGGAGTCTTGCATTTTACAACCACTATGAACAAGAAAGTAATTTGTGTTGATAATAAGAGTCTTAATAGAGCACTACACCTTCCACTGCACTTGTGTGAATTGCCATATCATGTTATCTATTCCTTGTTTGTCTTTAACAAAGCTGAGTATGAACTTATACTTGGTGTCTTGTATGAGTCTGATGTTCCATCTGGTCTTTGTGATATTAATTATGAAATCCATTTTTAAGCATTTTAAAGGAGTTTTTCAGCATCTTGCACTTATCATATGGGCAAATGTCCTACCCAAACCTAATCAAAGTAAATACTTTGATTTGTATGATGTTAAACTGATTTATCTTCTTTATAACAACAAAATCAACTTTATAATTTCTTATTTCATTCTTCTCAATATGATAAATGCTAATCTGGTAGGATACATGCCATATGGACTCCTCATCACTTACTTCCTTCTTATATGCAATATTCATCTTCCTGATAAGTTTTCTAATCTAGGTGATTCACACATCACAAATGAGCACATTAGGCCACAAATTCCACTCAAACACTGTGAACCACAAGAGGTTGAACCCTCTGTGATACCTCCTGTAATTAGAGCAGAAGATGTCTTCCTCTCTAATTATGAGTCTGTTAGAGTTATGATTAATGGACTTAAAAATGAACTTAAGAGGGTTAAAAATGAAAACAGTGAGATTAAGGACAAAGTAACATATCTAGAGGGTGTGACTGTGTCTTGTAAGAATATGATTGTATATCTTGAGAACTTAGCTGCATCAACCCTAGGAGAACACTGTATGACTGACCAAGAGATTGTAAATGCCTTTCAAGTTCCAATTTCTAATGACTTAGCTATGGTTCATGAGTTAAAGGACAAGGTATGGATGCAAGGGGACCACTTATTGAAACTCTACCTGATTTAGTTCATGTGTGTGATGCTGATGGTAATGTAATTGGGTGATCTATGAAATGCTTGTTGTTGGATGATTCTATGTTGTGCTGTTGTCTCTGTACTACTTTTGCTGATCCATGTTTAATCTGTTGTTCTTTTAAGAACTTAGTTCTTTTTACTTTGGTTTGTAATCTTGAATTATTGCTTGACTTTGGTTGGATTTGATGGGATGTATGCACTTCTTATGCTTTGTAATCTTTTAAAAACAGGTGCAGAACTTTGTTCTATTTAATTAGTGAACCACACTGATTGATATGAACACTTTTTTCCCATATAATATAATTTGTATTCTTTTACTTTTGTTGGTGCATACACTATAATACTTATTAATGCAAGTTTGCTCTCATATTCACTAACCAGTCTATGCTGGAACAAGATGAAATTTGTATTTAGACACTTATAACATGATCAGGAACTCATTGCAATTAACTGTTATTGACTTACTAAGCATGTTCATATCTATATTATGCAGAATTAAGATAAAATGGTTATTTATGGAAATCTGACTTGTTGATGTACAATATTGAGTCTAAAAATTAAATGCAGTCATCAAACTACTTGATATACATCTTAGTGATTAAAAGTTCCAATTATAAATTTTAGAACTGGAAAAATGGCAAACTAGTGTCTTTGTATTATCTAACCTTCTGTAGGCATGAAACAAAGATTCACTTCTAAGTTATGTCAGGGAAGTCAAACAACACTCAAGGAATTCCAAATATAAGTCAAAATAGCCAACTTTCAAACTTTTCAGCCAAAGACAATCAGCAAACCTTGCAGACATGAGATCTCAGGTTAGAAAGATATGAAACTTCATTTTTTTTCTCATCAAACCAACCCCAAAGAATCTATTTTTGGTTGCTTGTATCAGGCTTGATTAAAAGTTTGTATAATTTAGATAGTATCCTTGCTATTTAGACAGTCTCAATTAGAATGTATTAGAATGTCTAATCTGTAAAAGGTATGTTATGAAGACTGATAGTTTGTATGCTAGAAATATAACAGTGTATGAAAACTGAATCAACTAGACTGTATTAGAATTTGCTCTTGTAATTGATTAGCTGTTGAGATTGATCTGTCAAAATAGATGATAGTATGTATAAATTGTTAGACTCTGTGCTAAACTAGAATATATCAGGTATTCTTGAATGTAAAGTTGTGTAGCTTATAGTTTGGCAACTCTCTGTAACTTAAACAAAGCTTACAATACACTAATTTTCTGTCAGCTGAGTGACATGCATACAAAACTAGTCTATAAAAGATAATATATATACAACTTCAAATCAGGGTTAATTTATGTAATTCTGGTCCTTCTGTAAAATACCGAAATTGATCCCATACAAGTGTTTTAAATTGATTAAATTTCTGATATCACAATCATAGCTTTTGTTATGAAAATTCTAGCTCAAAGAAAAGTTAATCACTTGTCTTGCATAGCAATCTGGTTTCTAGTACATCAAGTAACTTAAAACTTGTCTCAAAATATTAACTTGTACTAATAGACATTTGCTTGATCTCAAATGAAACATATCATTTGATAAAATGCATGTTGTTATTCAGTTAAATTTATCTGATTAAATCACTTAAACACACAGTATGGTTTTCTAAGAACTCTTGCATGTCTTCTTCTATTGGATATTGATTAAATAAGATGTAAAATGAAAAATGGATGCAAGAATGGTGTGATCACACTCTAAATCAAAACTCGATTGCTTACAGTCACTTTACAATAAAAATGCATACTTGCTAATATATTGAGTATCACAATTATATTTGATCAAAATTACTCTTACCATGCATGCATGCTACAATATTTGTACTTATTATGTTTATCCTATACATCAAATAAATGCTGCTAATAATATCTGATCCATACATATATTGATAAATCTTTTTGGCATATTTCAAACAAAAAGGGGAAAAGTATTTAGATTCCTCTGATTATTCAAAAACTTTGCTTTTGTTAAGATAAAACATTATGCTTCTATATTTTTTATGTATCTAACAAAGTTGTTACAGGAATTATCCAAAGAGAGGAATAAAGCAGTAATCCCAAATGTATGTGCAAAAATAATTTTCTAAATTCCTGCATACACCAAGGGGAAGCACACACTTGAAATTTTTTAATTTTATGTTTGTTTGGCAAATACAAAAAGGGGAAGATTGAAAGAGATATCGATATATTAGTAATTTTGGTATTTATATGATTATACATAAAATTTAAATACACGTAGATCATCGCCATTAGGACATGATTTTAATTGATCCAAATCAAAGTCAAATGGTCAAACTAGCAAAATTATTTTCAAGACTATTTATATAAAAGAGATATTCCATGATTTTGAAACATTAAAATTATATCTTTATGGAATATATCTCTAAGGCAATATGATCAAAGAAGAAATATCAATACATGATATTTCTTAGATCTCAGTTGCAACATCAATAAGGCAAAAGCTTGAAAAAAGGATATATCAGAAATATTCTTTAGAAGACTAGTGTTATATCAAAAATATTTTACTCTTCGCTCCAAAATATATTTTTACATCCATAAAAAGAGTTTTTATTCAAATTTTATTAATTTTATTAATTTTTATGATTGAAATATTAATATCCATTTTTATAACCCATTCCATGTATACTTGGAGTAATTTTCTCACGTTTCGTAAAATCAGCATTTCTCGGAGAAAATTATTCAAAAATAATCAGAAATATTTCCTACCATCCAAATATATTTTATATATTAGGAAATATATTTTAAGGATTTATTCAAGTCAAAACTTTGGCCAAAAGATCCATATATTTAATTTCAAGACCAATGGTATTTGTACTCGGAAAAAAGTCTGACAGAACAGGTTTAATTTAAGATAAAATACTTCCACATAATATAATAAAATTGAAATTTGGTATAGATCATGTTAGGTAATGAATTACACACAGAGGGGGCTGAATGTGTTTTTATGTTTTTCAGCTTTTCTTGAATTATTTATGGTTGTGAATAAAGTAAATCAAATCTTGTAGAGAAATGTGTTAAAGTTTAAATTAACCATGCAACAATGAAGAACACAGATCTTTCTAAACTCACTTAATTTTATATTAAAAGTAAGAATGTTTTTCTACAAAATTTCTAGGCTCTTTGTTGATAAAGAGTTTAGCTTCTTCCTTGAGAGAATACAAGAATTTCTGATCTAATTGTTACAACTAACAAAGGATCAGTGTTAATTTTATATGATAGTTAACTACTTGTTTACACAGTGTATAATAAGAGATGCTATTCACTTTAGTAAACTGTCACTAATCTATCCATTTTAGGAAAAGTGTATCTTCCATTTCTGGCTTAGCATATCTTTGCATACTGTGTTAACTTTAATCTTCCTTTGTCAGTTAATCTTCACCCTTGATCTTGCACACTCTTCAAGCTGCTTTTTGTAGACTTTTCAATCCAGCTGGTTGGATTGTTTGCTGATTTTTAATCTTGGATATTGAAGTGGTCTGCAATTTTTACTTTGAGATTTTACCTCGAGATCTCCAGTTAGGCATATAGAGGACTTGACATCTCGATAAGTATATTGACTTATCAAGATCTCTCATTCCTTTATAGTTGATTTAACTTGTAGAGGTCTCTGAGTTCTCTATAAGAGAATTTAGTTTGTCGAGATCTCTCTACTTCATGTCTTCACTTTGACTTATCGATATCTCTGAGTTCTCTAGTGACTTGTTGACTTGTCAATAACTCAGAGTTCTCTAGTAAAATTTGACTTCTTGATAACTCAGAGTTCTATAGTGAATTTTAACTTATCGATATCTCTGAGTTCTCTAGTGAAATTTGACTTGTCGATAACTCAGAGTTCTCTAGTGAATTTTGACTTGTCGTTAACTCTGAGTTCTCTAGTGAAGAAATGACTTGTCGATATCTCCAATGTTCATGTCTTTAATTTGACTTGTCCATATCTCTGAGTTCTCTAGTAGCTTTCTTGAGTTCTCTATAAGTCATTCTGGAGTTCTCAAATGACTTCTCTATAACACTAAATATGTGACTTGTAGAGATCTTGACTTAGAACATTTTTCTCAAAACAGATTTATTCAACTCCAAGCTTCTTTATAATTCTTCTGAGGCATGATCTTCTTAATCTTCTTCCAGATAGAATTCTTAGGCTTGATACTGTTTACAGAAAAAGACTCCAGTCTGCTCTTTGACATTTTTACAGACTTTAAATGTTACAATACAAAATGCAAACTAAGATTACAATACAACTTACTTAGGGTTGTCAATTTGACTTAGTCTTGTTAAGGTACATGCATGTCTTGCACACCAATCTCCCCCAATTTGTGAGAAGATTGCTTAACACAAATTCATGCTTGTTAACAAGACTAACCCCAAGCTATAATGGAAAATAAAATTATTACATAAAGATTGACATAATTATGACTTTTATACATTAGGAGATTTACAGAGTTTAAATAGTTACAAGCATCAAGTAAAGACTATTTTTGCTTCAGCTTCTTTTCTAATGAGATCCTTTAGTGATCAAGAATTTCAAGTTCTTCTATAATAGGTGTCCCACTTAGAGCTTATGCAAGTTTGATTATGTCTTCCTTTGGATAACCACTATCTAGTAAATCAATCCTAAATTTTGAGAATTTGTTAGCTTTAATGTTTAAAAACTTTCCATCCTTAGAGATTCTGCTCATTCCCTTTGCCTTGAGTTCTTCTGATCTTTAAATGAACATCTTAATCTCTTCATCATATTTCCTTAACCTCTCCTCATATTCAGCTTCATTTCTTTTTCTTCTTTCCTCCCTTATAATCAACCACTCAGCCAAAACTGATCTCCATGCTCTTGTAGTAGTATCCTTATCTTTTAGCAAGCTTATCACTCTCTTGATTTCTGTGGGAGAGAGGTCCATTAAAGCACAACCAAGGAATGTGAAGGACCCATCTTCATAGTAAATTATAACTTCCCTTAGAGATACAACCAAGACTCTAACTATTTCCTCAGCTAGTTGTTGAAAATAATCTCCAACAGTTTTGTAGTGAATTTTGAGTGAAGGCTTGTCTAAAGGTAAGTTTATGATTTTCTTGAGAGAAGTTTGGTTTGAGGTGCTTGGTATTTGTAGAAAGGTGTTTGCAGTTTGTTTGTACAGAAACTTTGGCTTATACGTTAGAGGTGGTTTGATGTTTGAGATTTTTGGCTTTGAAGATTGAGCTTGAGTTGTTTGGATTTTTAGGATTGGTTGGTGTGGTTCTGATCCTGAGCCATTATGCTTTTTCTTGCTCCTTCTTTCTTCTCCCCTTTTCTTGTCACCTTCCTTCTTCTCATCATCCTTCTTCTTTTCACCCTTGCTTCCCGCTGCCTTAAAGGATTGACTTGGATTTGAGCCAGAAGGTTTTTGATCATCTTTCTTCTGCTCATCATCATCCAAACTATCCTTGTTGATTTGATTTTTGGGCAAGTTGGCTTCAGCATTCCTTAGATATCTCCCCAACAGTTTAATCATCTCTTCATCTTCAATAGTCTTATTCTTCTTTACTTTTAACTCAGTTTCCAGAGTCATGATAAGCTTCTTGTTGGCCATGACATATTTTTTAGGTATTTGGAAGTGTTTGAAGTGTTTGGTGGTAGGACAGATGTATGCCACTCCCTTGCTTGGCTGTAGGTATGCTTCAGGAAAAGCAGCCATTTGAGCATTTTTCAGTTCGGTTAGCAATAAAGTGTCTTCATGGATCACCACTCTGACTTTGCTTATCAGAATATCCAACTCAGATGCCCTCCTAGAGATAAGATAATTGAGGGACACCTGCATACACCTGTCTACCCCAGAGTCATTTATATTGACCACTATCCTCTTCTCCTGAAAATTGTCCTTAGTCACCAAGATCACCCTTAAGGAATTTATTATCCTGTCTAAGGCATTTTTGTAGGTGAAGAAGTTATTGTTGAGAGAAGCCCTTAGAGCCTTGAGCAATTCATTAAATTCCCTGCTCAGACTTGGTCCTTCAGTAGCCCTAATGAACCTCTCCATACCAATATATACTTCTTGAATTAAGCTCTTTTCAGCAACTTGGACATTTTGAGTAGATGATCTTGATCTTAAGAACCTAGCCTCTATATCCCCCTTAGTCTTGTTGGCAGGCATGAGAAGCGGAGTAGGAATTTCAGGCCTCACAGCTTCAGGAAGTGCAGGAAATGGTATATTAAGTTTACCCATGATGGCTCCCAAAGCAACTGAATTTTGCATTTGTAGATGCTTGTGGGAGTCCACCAAAGTCTTGAATGTCTGCATGTTGCTCTTCACAAGTGTAGTGAGAGCATGCACTTGAGCTGTAAGTTGGTCATTTGAAGCTTACAAAGTAGAGACTTGACCTTGAAGAGACTGAATTTGAAGATTTGTAAAGGTTGAGCCTGGCTGATGAGAGCTTGTAGAGGATGAGGAGCCAAAATTTGCTTTAACAGCCTGTTTGATGCCATCCATAAGCAAGGCAGAAGGCTCATATCTGCTTTGGTGAAGCTGTTCCAGTTTGACCTTTGAGTCATTTGTATTGGTGATTTGCTTTTGGACCACTTCATGAAGAGCAATGAAGGATTGTTTTAGATTTTTGACCTCTTTTTCAATTTTAGTCAGATCCATCCTTGTCATTTGATCAGCAAAATGCTTGAACTTGGAGGTGATCTGGACTTGAGATGGTATGATCTCATCCATTTTCTCCTTCACCAGCTTCCTTATATTGTCTTCATGACTAGTCAGCTTGAGTTCTAGAGCTTTACCAAATAGGTGAAAAGCCTTGAGTTGAGCTTTGTAGACCTCAGTGACTGCATCATAGACATCCTGTGGAGTCAAGACCTTGGCATTGCTTCCAAGAATAGTGACATATTCATCCCTAAACCTAGCCAAGATTTGATCCATCTCCAATACAAAGTCTTGAGATAGCCATGCATCTACACTCCCATCTTGTTCTGCATCATTCACAATCTTCTCCTTCTATTTTTCAACATCTTCATTGTATGTTAGCATAATAGTTTGATAGTCTTGAATGCTCATGTCTGAAGTGAGTAGATACTGTGAGATGTTTGCTAACCCAGATATCTGCTCAACAAGAAGATCATCCATAGATGTAGGTTGAGAGTCAGATGCTTGCATCCATTGAGAGAGAAGGTGTTATTGTTGAGGTTTTGAGGTTGAGGGTTGATCAGATTCACCTGTGACAGAAATCACGGTTTTACTAACAGATTGTTCTGTGGTTATGATAAGTTATTGTTCCTCACATGTAGTGGGAACCTCCAATTTAATTGGAGGGGATTTGACTGGGTTACTGTCATGTGCACCAGTCTCAAACCCTTGTGTCTCTTACAAAGCACTATCACATGAATGTGATAAACTTGCCTCTCCCATAGCAGGGTCATTGGCAATTATACTCCTAGCATCAACAATTAAAGAAATTTCTGCTAGGGTTTTGAGGGGAGTTGTTCCTACACGAGGAACCTCCATTTGAATTGGAGAGGATTTAGATAGCTCCCCCTCAGGAGTACTACCCTCAAACCTAATAGTCTGTGAAGACTGATTTGTACATGAAGGTGTATTTGTAACATCCATGGGGTCTTCAGTAAAAACTGATGAATCCCCCATGGTTTTGATGGTGTCATCAAGGTCTACCCCAGCCAGTAGCCTCTCACCATCCGATTATGGGACTCAACTTATGTTTGATCCTCACTCTCATCTATTACTGTTAGGGTTATCTCCTTCCTTTTCTTTTTACTCACTTCACCCTTTTGAGAGGATGAAGTGGTTGGTTTCCTAGCTGCTAGTTGGTTTGAAAAAGTGGTCTCAGCTTGGGAAGGTCCATGTGGGTGTTCCTGTGTTTGTACTTCCACAGGTTCAGGGACCATAGCTATGCTAGACTGTGCATTTGATCTCATGTCAGGCATTGGGTAAGGGTAAGTCTTAAATCTCTTCATCATGAATGGAGTGATTTTCAAGCTCACATTTACCTTGTTCTTTGTAGTAAGTGAACCAAATATTATTTTGGACACTTGCTTACAGTTGCCTATTTTAGTGCTATATATACCATTCAACAAATATATGTTTGTTATTTTATGATTTAAAGTAGACATAATAAATCTAGGAAAGAAAATTTCCTTACCTCTAGCAGATTGGGGCATGGTCATCCTGGTTGCAAGTTCTTTTACGATCAATATTCCAACATTCAAGTGTCTGTTGTGGGCTATTGAATACACCAACTTCTGCACCACACTTGAAATGTTGTCATACCCTGTCTTCCTGCATGTGAAGGCCCTCAATACAGAATCAAACACAAAGGACCATTATTTCCTCAAGTTTGTCCTGCTCAAGCTTGACAAGTTGATTCTCCCACCATAGTTGATGAAGTCCATAAACTCGGTCAGTTCATCCTGGGTTGGAACCTCCACTAAGTTTGCAGTTTGCAGACCCAAAGCTACATTCACATCTTGCTCATTGAACTCTATATGTTGTCCTCCAACTGAGCAAGTTACCACCAGAGATATAGAGTTGTCATTCATAATAGTCCTTACCACAGCTGTTGTCCAAAACTCATGCAGAACATCCAAGTACAAGACTGGGTTAGTAGTTAAAGCTCCTGTAAGGTAGGATTCAGACAAGAATTTTACAAACCCTTGAAACTATCAGGGGCTTGGTTAGCATCATTAAAAGCTAGGTAGTTTGTTCCTTTCTATGGGATAGTAGCTCTAACAATATTGAGTGCCATTGTTGTTTACTGAGAGTGAATAGGTAAGAAATATTAGTGAGAAAGGAGTGAAAACGAGATAGAAATCGGTTTTGGATTGAAAAGCTAGGTCACTTGAGATCTCGAATGTGTAAGTTTGTATATGTATCGAGATGTCTGGGTATTTATAGTAAAAGCAAATGACTTATCGAGAAGTCAAAAATAGACGTTTGGGTTATACTTGTCGAGAAGTCAAATTGAAAATGAATTATATATCGAGAAGTCATTTTAAATTACTCTTTTAGAGAACTAAAAATTAACTTATCGAAATGTCAAATAAATGCCCAGTTTGTCCAGAAATGGACTGAATTTGATTCCAATTTTTATTTGAATAAATTCAAAATAAAATCAGAATATTTATGCCAAAAGTATTTTACCAAAATAATTTATTGAATTAAATTATTTTAGTTCTGAGTTATCTATAAGTTTAAAAAGATACTTGTAGAGAACTCTATAAGTTTACACTTATAGAGAACTCTACAATGACTTATCGATAAGTCATAATAATGCTTATCGAGAAGTCAGTAAATTGACTTATCGAGAACTCACTCGAGAAGTCTTAAAATGACTTGTCGATAAGTCAGTTAGACTTATCGAGAACTTAGTTCTCTATATACTTTGGATCACTTTAATTCTGCCTTGTGTTAATTTTATATATTAAAGATGAAAATTAACAACTGAGCAGTTCTAAATTTTTTGTTTTTGAAAAATAAATATGCAGAGATTTCTGAAATATTTACAATTTATATTTAGGTTAATTTCCAATTAAATCAAATCAATTTTGATTTACTAGAAATTAATCTGCTGCAATAAATTAGCTGAGTTCTTGCCATAGGATGAAGAATTAAGCATTCCAATTTCACCTACAAGTCTAGTGAAAGTTGCTTCATCCAAAGGTTTAGTAAAAATGTCAGCTAATTGTTTTTCTGTTGGAATAAAAATAAGCTCAATGGTACCATTTGTAGCATGTTCTCTAATAAAATGGTACCCTATATCAATGTGCTTTGTTCTAGAATGATTAACTGGATTAGCCACTATAGATATAGTACTAGTATCGTCACACATAATTGGAATTTTGTGTAACACTAGACCATAGTCCATTAGCTGATTTCTAATCCAAAGCACTTGAGCACAACAACTTCCTTTAGCTATATATTCTGCTTCTGCTGTAGAAGTTGACACATATTGTTGTTTCTTGCTATACCAGGATACAAGTCTTTATCCAAGAAACTGACAGCTTCCACTAGTGCTCTTTCTGTCAACCCCGCATCCAGCAAAATCTGCATCTGTGTAGCGAACAGCTTCAAAACCAATTCCCTTAGGATATCATAATCCCAATTTTGGAGTCCCCTTCAAGTATCTGGAAATCCTCTTTACAACCATCAAATGTGAATCTTTTGTATTGGCTTGAAATCTTGCACACAGAAATGTAGCAAACATGATGTCTGGTCTACCTGCAGTAAGTAAAACAATGATCCAATCATCCCTCTATAGCTTAAAATACCTACACTTTTGCCCTTTTTATCTTCATCCAACTTTGTTGCTGTAGAAATAGGTGTAGATACAGGTGAATAATCAACCATACCAAACTTTTTCAACAAATCTTTGACATACTTAGTTTGGCTTATGAAGATTTCATCACTTTTTTGATGACTTGTAGTCCAAGAAAGTAACTTAATTCCCCATCATACTCATTTCATATTCACTCTGCATAAGTCTGGAGAATCTTTGGTACAACTTTTTATTTGTAGAACCAAAGATGATATCATCCACATAAATTTGAACTAGGATCATATCATCACCATGTTTTTTGTAGAAGATAGTTTTGTCTATAGTCCATCTAGTAAAACCATGTTTAAGTAGGAATTCTGACAATGTATCATACCAAGCCCTAAGTGCCTACTTTAGTCCATATAGAGCCTTGAGTACCTTGTACACAAAATCTGGAAATTCTGGATCTTCAAAGCTAGATGGTTTTGCACATAAACCTCTTCTTCTAGCTCACCATTTGGGAAGCACTCTTGACATCCATTTGATACACTTTAAAATTTGAATGTGTAGAAAAATCCTTATTACTTCAAGTCTTACAACTGGAGCAAAAGTTTCATCATAATCAATTCCTTCTTCCCGTGAGTAGCCTTTAGCAACCAATATTGCCTTATTTCTGGTAACTATACCATTTTCATCTATCTTGTTCCTGAACACCCATTTTATTTCAATTATACTTCTGTACTTTGGTGCAGGAACTAAGTCCCAAACTTTGTTCCTTTCAAACCGATTCAGCTATTCAAGCATGGCAGATATCCAATCAGGATCCATTAGAGCTTCTTCAGTTTTCTTAGGCTCTACTTGAGACAAAAAGCATGCATGTAGGCATTCGTTAGCAGTTGCACTTCTACTTCTTACACCAGTAATAGGATCACCAATAATTGCTTCTCTAGTGTGACTTCTATCCCACTTCCTTGTGTGAGTTTGTTGACTTGTGCCTTCATCATTTTCTTCATCATTGGTATGACTTGTAGATCCTTCTTCTCTTTCTCCCCCTGAGTTTGTGCTATCAAATTCAGGTGTTTGAGATGAGCTTCCATTCCCATTATTTTCCTGTTTAGTAGTCCCCTCATTCATCATCTGTTGTGCAGTAGCTTCATCTTCTTCATCAGAATTACTGTTAATATTGAGGTTTTCAAATGCAAGGGTTTCAGCTTCATTTTCATCAAGGCATTCCAAGCCTAGACACTTGTCATCATCAAAAGTCACATCTGTGCTTTCTATAATCTTTTTTTTCAATCATGTAGACCTTGTAGGTAGTTCTCTCCAATGAATATCCCATAAAAATTGCTTCAAAAACCTTTGAGTCAAATTTTCCCACATATTCAGAGTTGTCTTTTAAAATGTAACATTTGCTTCCAAACACATGAAGATGCTTTGCAATAGGCTTTCTCTTATACATGATTGAGTAAGGTGATTTTCCATGGGCCTTGTTAATGACATATCTACATATCTATTTTGAGTATAGCATGCAGTGTTAACAGCTTCTTCCCAAAAACTTGTTGGCAACTTGGCATCTTGCAGCATTGTTCTAGCAGCTTCAACTAATGGTTTGTTCTTTCTTTCAACTACTCCATTTTGTTGAGGTGTTTTAGAAGCTGAGAATTCTTGAACAATGCCTTTGCTTTTGCAAAATTCACTCAATATTGCATTCATGAATTATGTTCCATTATCACTTCTCAATCTCTTTAAATAATTTCGATCTTCAGCCTATTTTTCTATCTTCTTTATGTGCTCAATTATGATGTGTGGAGTCTCATCTTTAGAGTGCATGAACTCTACCCAAGTGTATCTTGAGAAATCATCCACCATCACAAGTGCATATTTATTTCTTGAAATTGATAAGACATTTACTGGCCTAGACAAGTCCATGTGAATAAGTTGCAATGGTGCACTTATAGAATTCACAGTTTTTGACTTGTGACTTGATCTTTTCATTTTGCCTTTCTAACAAGCTTCACAAACTTCAACTTGAGCAAACTCCAGATTAGGCATGTCTCTTACTAACTCCTTTTTTACCAAGGTGTTAATTGCCTTGAAATTTAAGTGAGACAACTTTTTATGCCATAACTTGCTTTGTTCTTCTGATGCCTTGGTGTAGAAGCAACAAATTCCATCTTTATTTGCTGAGTCCAAGTCTGCAATGAATAAGCTTCCTTTTCTTGCTCCTTTCAGAGCAACTTCACCAGTTTTCTTGCTGATAAAAGTGCATTCTTCTTTGTTGAATAAAACTTCAAAGCCTTTGTCTGCAAATTGGCTAACACTGAGAAGATCCACTTCAAGACCAGCTACTAGTGCTACATCATCAATGACAATATTTCTAGAAACAATCTTGCCATATCCCATTGTGAATCCTTTACTGTTGTCTTGAAAGGTCACCAAAGGGTCAGCCTTCTCCTCAAACTGTGATAGCAGGGCCTTATCGCCTGTCATATGTCTGGAACATCCACTGTCTATGATCTATATGACCTTCTTCATTTTGCCCTACACACAATAAGTTTACGTGTGTTTAGCAACCCAAGCAGTGTTGGGCACTTTCTTCTTATTAACTGATTTAGCAGAAGTAGAATGTATTATTTCAGATAAAATAGAATTCAATGATTGTTGTGCATTTTCCCTATCTGCTATAGACCTAATTTTTTTTCTTTAAGGTCTACTCTCAACTTGTGGCAACTTTTCATTACTTTCAAGTTGCAAGGGATGCAATCAAACTTGTCACAGAATTAGTAGGGATCATTTGCATCTACTTCACTGTATTTGCATGCTCCTTCAGCTGGCTTGCTAACAACCTTTTTACAAAGGTGAGTTAAGTGATTCACAGAGCCACATTTCTCATATTTCTTTCTTGGAGCATCTGCAACATAAGCAAAATTGTTGCTTTTGTTTATCCCAATTTTCCCATTTCTATTTTTCTTCTTCTTTCTTGCATCTTCAGTTTTGGTTTCTTTGACAGGTCTCTTGGAATCTTGGTTATCCATGAGATTCTCTTCAGCTTTAAAAGATTGAGTTTCTTTTACATTTTTCTTCTCATTGTCTCAATTTCTTGCTTGATAATCAACTCTTCTTCACTAAAGTTAACTTCACATGCCTTGAACATAGGTAAAACAAACCTTTTCAGCATTGCTGGAACATTTTCAATTTCTGCTGCTTTTCCTTTGTCAGTTATATTTTTCTTTTTGTTGTTCAAGGCATCATAATCAAGACCAATGGCAATATTTGCACATGGTTTGTTTTTCTCATGGTATTGCCCAACCAACTCAGATGCATTCTTGAAGGACTTCAACTTCACTTCATTCTTTTCCAGCTTCTCCCTTAACACTGGTTCAATCTCACATGCACACTTGAGCTTGTTCTTTAGATATGCATTCTCTTATCTCACAACTTCAAGCTTTACTAACAATAATTCAGCTTCTTGTTTCTCATTTTCAAGCTTCTCATTTATCTTTGTCAGTCTGCTAACTTCTTTATTAGCAACAATCATACTTGTATGAATGTGAAACATTTCTGTGCTCATCTTCTCTACAGTTTCCTTATATTGACTCACATTTAAATCAATGTTAGGGAGAGTTGGTACTTGTGATTTTGATGAGGATGATTCTTCTTGCTCCAAGGCCATCAGTGCATAATTTCGAACTTCCTCATCTTCATCATTATCAGAGTCATCCCAACTTTTTCCCTCTGCAATATAAGCTTTGATTTGTTGTTCCTTCAGAAGAGCTTCATAATTTGGTCCCAGTTCAAGATAAGCTTTGTCTTTCTTTGCTTTCTTGGGTTTCCTGCATTTTGTAGCAAAATGGAATAGTTCATCACAATTGAATCACCTGATCTTTGATCTATCAACAGATCCAGTTTTGTAACCACTTTTGCTATCAGATGTGTACTTCTCTTTTCCTTTCCAGCTGTTGTCTTTGTTGAATGATTGTCCTTTACCCTTGAAGAATCTTGGCTTCTTTACTCTAATATTAGAGAACTTTTTTTCCAGATAGGCCATTGACTGATCAAGCTCATCAAGTTTATCCAGGGTGTAGAACTCATCTTCTTCCAATTCCAGAATGACTTGTTCCTGTAAATCATTGGTTATTTGCTCACTTGTTGAGGCAAATAGAGTCTGGGATCTTGCTCATCATTAGAGGCATGGCTTTCATTGACAATTAGATCACTTGAACCATCTACAACATGCCCTTGACCAGCTCTTAATGATTTTCTTTGAATCATTTTAATTCATATGTTTTCAAGATTCCATGCAGAACTTCCGGAGTTATTCTGCTCAAGTCTCTCCCTTCTCTGATTCCTGAAATTTTCTGTTCCAAATGATCAGGGAGTGTAAGCAAAAATTTCAAGTTTACTTCTTCAGCTTCATAATATTGGTCATGGAGCTACAAGTCATTTATCAGCTTGTTAAACCTTTCAAACACATCACTGATACTTTCTTTTGGCTTAGCCATGAAACCTCCATACTGTGAAATCAGTATCCTTCTTTGATTGGATCTAACTTCCTCAGTTCCTTCACATAGTATTTCAATCTTTTCCCAGATCTGCTTAGTAGTGTCAGAGTTGACAATGTTATTATACATTACATTGTCAAGTGACTCTATCAATATCAGCTGCAAGCCACAATCTAGGGAAAATTTTTCTTTCTCAGGCTCAATGTACTCAGAAGGATCTTTTGGAGCATAATGAGTTAGAATGACCATATCACCATCTATAGATTCCTCAACTCTAACCATAGGATTGAAGGGCCCATTTTTGAGAATCTAAATATATAGTGGATTGGCCATCCTGATAAATATTAACATTTTCTTTTTTCCAAAGAGTGTAGTTAGCTTTGTCAAAAGTAGGAATTTCGATGATACTGATTTTCTGTGTATTCATTCTTCCAAGATCTTCAATCTGTTTACATTCAGATTTTGCTCTGATACCACTTGTTAGGTAATAAATTACACACAAAGAGGGGGAGAATGTGTTTTTATATTTTTCTGCTTTTCTTAAATTTTTTATGGTTGTGAACAAAGTAAATCAAATCTTGTAGAGAAATATGTTAATGTTGAAATTAACCATGCAACAATGAAGAACACAGATCTTTCAAAACTCACTTAATTTTATATTAAAATTAAGAATGTTTTGCTATAAAATTTCTAGGCTCTTTGTTGATAAAGAGCTTAGCTTCTTCTTTGAGAGAATACAAGAATTTTCTGATCTAATTGTTACACCTAACAAAGGACCAGTGTTAACTTTATATGATAGTTAACTACTTGTTTACACAGTGTATAATAATATATGTTATTCACGTTAGTAAACTATCATTAATCATTCCATTTTAGGAAAAGTGTATCTTCTATTTCTGGCTTAGCATATCTTTGCATATAGTGTTAACTTTGATCTTCCTTTGTTAGTTAATCTTCACCCTTGATCTTGCACACTCTTCAAGCTGCTTTTTGTAGACTTTTCAATCCAGCTGGTTGGATTGTTTGTTGATTGTTAATCTTGGATATTGAAGTGGTCTGCAATTTGTACTTTGAGATTTTACCTCGAGATCTCCAGTTAGGCATATAGAGGACTTGACATCTCGATAAGTATATTGACTTATCGAGATCTCTCATTGCTCTATAGTTGATTTGATTTTTAAAGGTCTCTGAGTTCTCTATAAAAGAATTTAGCTTATTGAGATCTCTCTACTTCATGTCTTCACTCTGGCTTATCGATATCTCTGAGTACTCTAGTGATTTATCGATAACTCAGAGTTCTCTAGTGTTAGGAATATGTTGTGTACTTGATGATAAGCTAAACAAAACACCTTAGTAGATTTAACTTAGTGAATTTTGTAGCACCCGACGGATGATCAAGTATAGTCCCGACGGATGATTCAATATAGTCCCAACGGATGACTAATTGATATCCATCGGGTGAGTAGCTTATGTAACAATATGTAATGTAGCACATTTCTGCAAACAAATTTGTGTAGATTATGTAGTAGTTTATGAATCATGTAGACTGCTAGTAGATGTGCAGAATAGGTTGATAAAATGTAAATATAAGATGTCTTGTAATTCTGCACAAATGAAATAGAGTCAAGTGATAAATGGCTACCCGACGGATGATCAACAAAGCTACCAGACGGATGATCAACAAGGCTACCCGACGGATAACAAGCATGTACCCGACGGATGATCAATTCAAATATCTGTTGACAGTGACAACACAGTCACATGCGTCGAGTGTTTGCAAAAGGAATGTGGTAGCCTGTTTAGCAGGGTTTTGAGAACAAAGAAGCATTACCATTTCCATGCAAGTTATGAAGATTTTCAAAGTTGCTGGAATATAGGAGTGAAGCAACATGGAGTTAGACTTTATAGGTTTTGTTTTATTATCTTGTTTTATTCTATGTAAACTTGGATATAAACCAAGTATATCAATTAGAACAACAACAACAATAGACTAAGCAAAAACACATTTTCAGAGAAACATTTGTAAGCTGTATCATGTAGCATTTCTCTGCAGGTTTAGTTGTTCACTTGTAAAGCAGCTGTGAGCTATTCAAGCTTCACAGGGTTCTCTTGATATATATATATATATATATATATGGTGGATACATTCAAATCCACCAAAAAGTTTTAAAGACTTGAGTTTTTATTACTTTATATTTGATTAACTTAACTATGTATTCTGCACTTTGCAAATGAAATAGTTAGATATAAATTGAGTTAGAACCATTTTTCATAAATCTCAAAAAGTAGCCAAAATTACATTCAACCCCCCCTTGTAATTCTTGTTGTATTGTTAGGGAATAACATTGGTATCAGAGCAAGCTCTTGAAGTACAAAGAGTTTAAAGATCACAACAAAACAGCAAGATGAACAAGAAGGATGCTGGAGTCAAGATTCCATTTCTGGACAAAGATAATTATCACCACTGGAAGGTGAAGATGCACCTACATCTTCTTTCTCAAGATGAGGCCTATGTGGATTGCATAGAGAGAAGTCCTCATGTGCCAATGAGAGCTGCAACAGGCAATGAACCATCTGTTCCCAAGCCTAGGCATGAATGGTCAGATCCTGATATTGAGCAAGTCAGGAAAGACAAGAAGGCCATGAATATATTATTTAATGGAGTTGATGGTGATATGTTTGATAACATCATTAACTGCAAAACAGCCAAGGAGGTTTGGGACACAATTCAGATTATCTGTGATGGTACTGAGCAAGTAAGGGAGAATAAGATGCAGCTGCTAATTCAGAAATATGAGCACTTTCATTGTGAAGATAATGAGTCTCTCACTGACATTTTTAGTAGATTTCAAAAACTGCTAAATGCTCTGAAGTTGCATGGAATAGTCTATCAGACAAAAGACTCCAATCTCAAGTTCCTTAGATCTCTTCCAAAGGAATGGAAACCAATGACAGTCTCACTGAGACTGTGGATTATAAATAGAAGTATTTTGAGTTGCTCAAACAAAAGGAAAGGGTTTTATTACACAAGAAAATGATTGGGCAGCAGATGGTCTGGATGAAGATGTCAGCAATGTCAATCTAGCCCTGATGACCAAGTCTGATGAAACAGAAACAAGTTCTTCAAGTAATCAGCTAATTACCACTAACCTAGCAAATTTATCTAAGGCTGAGTGTAATGATGCAATTAATGACATGTCTACAAAATTATATCATTTACATGTTACACTTAAGTCTCTCACTAAGGAAAATGCTAAAATCAAAGAAAACAATTTGTTTTTGAGTGAGAGGAATAATGTGTTAGAGTCTCAGTTTATTGAATTTGAGAAATTGAAACTAGAATGTAAGATTGCTAAGGAGGAATTAACTGAGTCCTTGAAGAAAGAAGAGATTTTGAAGAAGCAACTTGAACGAGAACATGAGGTGATTAAGGCATGGAAATCATCCAGAGATGTTCATGCTCAAATCACCAAAGTTCAAGGTATTGAGTTCTTTTATGATGCAGCCTGGATAAAGACTAAGGAGAAGCTGGAATCCAATTTGGTTGAAGGATTTCTAACAGATGTTGTTAGGTCCCAATATGTTTGTAGAAGGGGGGGTTGAATTTAATCGAATATAATGCGGAATAAAAAGTGAAAAAAAATTCAAGTTAAATAAAACTATTATTAAACTTGAAAGGTGTTACAACAACGGTATCGTTTACAAGGGATTAATCTCAAATAAATTATTCCAAATCTAGAATAAATTCGACATGAACTTTTTCTATTTTTGAAATAAAAAGATCAAATGCTAAAAGCAATTTGAGATTAAGTTCTAGGGATTTTGATCAGCTAGGTAATTACACAAGAACAAGAGAATGATTTCTAGTGGTTTAGATTTAACAATAAATACTAGAAATTAATATCCTAAAATATTGCAGTTGAAGATAATAAGTTCTCTGCTGCTTTCCTTTTCTGTTCTTGAGTTGTTGGATATTGAATGTGATGTCTTGAATGATCTGCTTCTGTTTTCTTTAGTAATCAATCAATAGAATTGAATTGTACTGGCAAGACAATCCGTTGATCTGGCAAGACAATCGGTGAGACTATTGAATGAACTGGCAAGACTATCGGCAAGACAATTGAATGAGTTGGAGAGACTTTCGGTATGACAATTTAATTGTACTGGAAAGACTTTCGGTATGACAATCAAATTGTCATACCAGTTCAACTGTTTGTCTTGCTGAATTAATATTGAATATTAATTCCAAATTAATTCTGAAAATATATAATATTAATTCAAAATTAATTAACCAATTAATTCAATTAATCAATAAATTAATCTTTGCAGATATAATTTATTTTCTTAATTAAATTATATGACTTAATTAATTAATAGAGAATTAATACTATTCTTGAACAACAACCACTCTTCTGACAATCTTCTGAAAATCACTGAAAATTATGAATCAATTCACCACTTCAATGTTGACACTCGATGTACTGTCTGGTTCATGAATGACTAACTTCCGTGACGTTTCTTCTTGTCTTGACTTTGATAAAATTATTTTCTTCAGATTAAATCCCTGTAATTAATTGATACCCTGACGAGATCTCTGTCACTTGATTAAATCAACAATCGTGATTTATATCACTGAGGCTTGATCAATTTCTTGAACTTCTTCCAGTGAAGTAATTCCTCAAGTCTGTAGATGAACATTGTTTCTGAATCCTTTGACAGATGTTACTTTGAGAGATCTCTTTAACGGTGGAACTACTATTTACTTATTACATTCTTATTTGAGTTGAGTTAAATCCTCGAATAAACAAATAGGCTATGATATATGACTTTCAAATGTGGACTCGACGGATGATGAGAGTCATCCTTCGGATAATCAAAAGGATTATCGGTCGAGTGACACAAATCCTCATCCGTCGGCTGTAAGCAAACCTGTAGGCAAAGCCAAACTTGCCAAGTTAAATGAAAAGTATGGATCAGTTTCCAAAAACTTTGTTTTAGGAGAATCAAGCCAAGTGAAGAAGGAGAAGAAAGTGAATGTTGGTTTGTTAGATATATTTGATAATATCATGTGTAATATGATTTGTGTTTAGTTTTTCAGATCTTACATAACAGGACAAATCAGTACTTAACTGGAAATCAGCACTTATACTGAAGACAAAACTTAAGATATCAGAACTTAAGTTATCAGAACTTAAGGTTCAGAAGATATTTATTAGGAGATAATATCAGGACTTAATATGACTTTCAGATAAGGCAGGCGGCTGATTGAAAGGAAAGAAGATCAAGACTAAGACAGAAAGAATTGTGCATGAAGAAGGAATTCTATGAAAAATATAATACTTGGAAGAAAAGATAACTAGTTGATATATTTTAGGAAGCAGAATTATATTCCATATCAATTAGAAGATTATCTTGTAACTGTGTAGTATATAAATACAGGCATAGAGTTTACACTATAAGTACAATTATCAAAGTTATTATTCTTTGTAACTCTAGAAGCTCTCATGATAATTTGTTCATCACTGAGAGAGGACAGTTCCATATTGTAACAGAGTTTATTGTGTTGAATAAAATCTGTTTTCTGTTACTTAAGTTCTTATATTCGATTTGATTGTGCTAAACACTGTATTCAACCCCATTCTACAGTGTGTGTGACCTAACATGGTCATCTGTCTATCAAGCAATTGAATGACAGATTAGAAAATATTGAGGTTAAAACAGAAACTAAAAAGAAAAACAATAGAAATGGGAAAGTAGGAATTAACAAGCATAACAACTACACACCTGATAAATATGCTCAAAGAAAAATCTGTGTTAAGTGTGGTAGTGTTAATTATCTTTCAGTTAATTGTAAACTTGTTATGCCTACTCCTATATCTGTACCATCTTCTTTTCTCAACATGAATGTCATGCCTTCTATGCCTATGAATGCTATGTTTGAACAGAATATGAATGCACAATTTGCTAATATGCCATTTGCACCTAATTCGTATTATGATGCATATAGTATGCCTCAAATTCCATTTAGCATGCCTTAGTGGAATAACATGTTTGCAAATAGCGTGCCTTTTCCTGTTAATCAAAATGTGCATGATAATTATGTTTTAATGAATGGTTTTAAAGGTCCAACTCAGATGACTAAGGATGAATCTGATATTCCCAAGTCAAATTAGATCAAACCTAAGAAATAAAAGAAGAAAGCTAACAAGGCAGGACCCAAGGAAACTTGGGTACCAAAATTGACTTGATTTGGTTTTGATGTGTGCAGGGAAACAGAAAGAACCTGTGGTACATGGATAGTGGTTGTTCAAGACACATGACTGGAGATTCTACCCTGCTCACAAAGTACAAGGAGAGAGCTGGGCCAAGTATGACTTTTGTAGATGACATCAAGGGTTATACTGTGGGATATGGCTTGATTTCAAAAGACAATGTCATCATTGAGGAGGTTGCCTTAGTAGATGGTCTCAAGCACAATTTATTGAGTATCAGCCAGCTTTGTGATAAAGGCAATTCATTAACCTTCAATTCAGAAGCCTGTGTTGTGACAGACAAAAGGAGCAACAAAGTGGTTCTGACTGGAGTGAGAAAAGGAAATGTGTACCTAGCTGACTTCAATTCATCAAATGCAGAATTTGTCACTTGTCTTCTCAGTAAAGCAAGTCAGGATAAAAGTTGGTTGTGGCACAAGAAGCTGTCCCATCTAAACTTCAAGACCATGAATGAGCTTGTCAAGAAAGAACTAGTTAGAGGTATTCCTCAAGTGGAGTTTACTAAGGATGGACTGTGTGATGCCTGCCAGAAAGGAAAGCAGATTAAAGCATCATTCAGAAAGAAGCTTGATTCAACAATTGAAGAACCTCTGCAATTGCTACACATGGATTTGTTTGGACAAGTCAATGTGTTGTCCATCTCAAGGAAAAGATTTTGCCTAGTAATTGTAGATGATTTCTTAAAGTTCTCTTGGACATATTTCTTGAAGTCTAAAGATGAGGCTAGTGAAATCATTATCAATCACATAAGGCAAGTCAACAATCATCCAGATTTCAAAGTTAAAAGAATCAGGAGTGACAATGGAACTGAGTTCAAGATTCTATTATGAGAGCATTTTGTGAAGAGAATGGGATTATGCATGAGTTTTTAGCAGCAAGAACTCCACAATAAAATGGAGTAGTGGAAAGAAAGAACAGATCACTTATTGAAGCTGCAAGGACAATGCTTGAAGAATCAAAGTTACCAACATACTTCTGGGCTGAAGCTGTAAATACTGCATGCTACACTCAGAATATTTCTTAGGTTAATCAAGCAAAATGTATGACACCCTATCAATTGTTCAAGAACAAGAAGCCAATTCTAAATTTTCATCATGTCTTTGGCTGCAAATGTTATATCTTGAGAAATCAAACTGATCAAAATGGAAAGTTTGATGCTAAAGCAGATGAAGGAATTTTTGTTGGATATGTTGTTGGTAAAGCATATAGAGTCTACAATCTAAGAGCCAACATTGTTATGGAATCAATACATGTTGTGTTTGATGATAAGAAGATTGAAGGACTGCAAGATGGAGATTACCATGAGAGCCTTCATTTTGATAATGTTGAGATGGTTAGTGATGATAGTGATGATGAAAGTGATCAGGAAACAATGACAAAGGATATTGCAGAAAAATCTCCTACCAATGAAGCACAAAATTCAACATCTGTCGAGTTGTAAAATGCTTCATCTGACGGGAACAATCTGCTTTATCCGTCGGGAGATAATCAGCTTCATCCATCGGAACTCAAAATGCACCATTCGTCGGGTCATCAAAAGATGCTGAAAGTCAGAATATATCACTTATAGAAAGTTCCCCTTTCTCAAATCAAAGATCCATAAACTCAGGGGAGTTTCTAATAATCAAAACTCAGTTACACATCAAGACAACAATGACGCCTCTTCATCTAGAGCTAATCTACCTCAACAAAAAAATGGATAAAAGATCACCCATTTGAGCTCATCATTGGTGATGTATCTTCTAGAGTTCAAACAAGGAGAGCAACTCAAGAAGAATGTCTATATAGAAGCTTCCTATCTAAGAAAGAACCAAAGAAGGTAGAAGAAGCTTTGTTGGATTCTGATTGGATTTTAGCTATGCGGGAGGAGCTAAACCAATTTGAAAGGAATAAAGTATGAAAGCTGGTACTGTAACACCCCCAGATCCGGGGTCGGGGATCCGGGTTGTCACGGTCTTTCTTTCCACAATATCACTTCACTTAATTAATAATAAATAACCTCATGCTGTGACCCCATACTAACACACACCACAACCCGTTATAGTCTCAGAGATGAAATTGAAATAAGTACAAGTCTTTGAATCCACAATTTAAAATTATTACAACCCAAAATGATTACTTGATAATTTACAGTTAATTTCCATTATCTGCCACAAGTTATAATTATACATAATTTGATTCTCAAAAGTAGAATGCCTGAACTACAATGGATCTACCTCTGCAGCTATAGCAGCTACAACATCATCGGGAAGACGCGGGACGCTTCCCACGCGCTTGCGCTGGGTCTGCTGGAGTCTGGCCATCTCTCCTAACTGTTGTTGTATGATGAAGAAATAAAGCAAGAGTGAGCCTTACAGCTCGCAAGATAATATATATAGTGATAACAATAATATAAGTATCTAAATGGATACTTAATAGAATCTCTATCATGCGTAAGATAATTACTTACTAGATATAAGTAAAAACAAGGAATGAAGTTACCAATACTTCACCACGCTTATATCATTTATAAAGCTACTTGAACTACCACCGTTCAAAGTATTATAAGTTTTAAGAAAAACATCCCATAGATGAGACCACAAGTTGAGACTTGAATATATTCAATCTTTGAAATATTGTTGAATGAAAAAGTTATGAGATACTTTATTTAGTCCCGATATATATATCCACATATATATATCTCTAAAACATTTCCTGGAACCTCTGTTATGTAAAGTATGAACAGAGTTTGAAACATCCAATGAATTTTGGAAAGGAAAAGAATTTTGGCATAAACCAGATATCTTGCTGATCAGGCAAAGATACCAATAAGTAACCTTTTCTACTGTAGATGGATGAATTCCTCACCGGTCATCACCCTGGCCGCATTAGGACCTCGCGCTAGACCGTTACCCGGCCCCTCACGCGTTGATGGACTGCCACCCATCCACTTACACAATAATAGACCGTACCCCGGCCTGTCGCTTATGCCGACTCAATTAGATGGGCTTACTTCCCGAACGTTGGGCAAGTAATCAATTCATTTACCAAAACTGCAACCTCGTTGCGAATATAAAATACACCACAGAGCCGGATTCCCCAGGTTTTGAGCGAGTATTTAAATCCCCTTAAAAGGAAGATCTTAAATATAAAAAAAGAGTTTTGGGATCCACTCTGACTTTTAAAAATCATTTTGAAGACTCGAAAACACTTTAAAGAGTGTTTGGAGTAAAGCTGATTTAATGAAGTAAATCAGTCCCCAGAATATTTAGAAAATGATTGAATATTATTATTTAAATAATATTCCCATAAAGAATAATCTTTATAAAAATAATTGAAGTAGAAGTATTAAAACTTATACTTGAAACGAGTATTAAATAACCAAAGATATACTTATATGAAAGTATTATCTTTATTTGAATAATCGAAAATAAGTTTGATTATTAACACCTTATTCTTTAATAAAATAAAGAATATATTTCAGCAAATAATCGGAGTCATAGATCCTCAAATGAATATTCAATAATATTCACTAATAATATAAAAGAGTCATAAGCCCTCGAATGAATATTCAAATAATATCAGATAAACAAATAAAAGGAGTCATACGCCTTCGAATAATATTCGAAATAATATTCAATAATAAATAAAGTTTAAAGTTATCGAATAAACCTTATTCGATTAATAGTTTGGAAAACTATAACCATATATATATATAAATATATATATATATATATATATCCATATCCATATATATACAAAATCTACTCGGGATCCTCGACTCCCGGTTTTAGAAAATATTTTCACCTTTGGGTCCCTATACTAAGGGTATATGCAAGATACCGCTATCCTCTAGCATAGGTATTATCAACTGAACCAACATATATATATTTCAAGAATATGAAACAGGCATGCATATATACCATATCACATGCTACAATATATCGCAAGAATTTGCTAAATAACCAACATGCATCTATCGCAAGATAATGCATATACAAGTGTATACATCACAACAACAGTATAACGGATAGAATACTTGCCTGAGCGACTTGGGGGTGAGAAAGGCTCGGGACGAGTCTGATAACCTATAAACAATAAGTAAGTTGGAATTAAACCAAAATCACTTGTAAATCTATACTTTAACTAACTTAGATTCTAACGCTTGTTTTGCGCTCACCGATTCGCTTAAGTCACTCGGGTACCCGCGGCTCCACCATTTTTAATAATTTAACCTTTATGAGTTTTAAAGCGATTCCTTCGCGAATGTCTTACCAACTGCCTAACACACTTACCATAAATGTTTCATACATTAATTAACCCTTTTTGGTCTTTAACCTACATTTCAAAGTAAGGCGAGGGAAAAAGTTTCGTTCGCGAAACGCCGTTACTTGAAACGGTCGTTTCTCCTAAACCGTGCATCGGAATCGAACGAACTACATATCAAAACGAAGCTCGTAACATGAGCTATCTAAACATGGCAGTGGTCATAATCTAGCAGGGGGTTCTCGGGTCCTAATGCTATGCACAAAAACAGTCCAAAGAAAATCGGACGTTACGACGGCTATGTTTACGCGATTTCCAAATTTTAAACCATACAAAACCAACCACAAACCAACCTCAAATCCAACATACAACCAACATCCATCCTTATCACATCATAACAACCCCAACCAATTCAATTTAATCATTCATACTTATGCCTAAACTTAACTTTAATCATACTTAAGTTCCTTTAAATCCAAACCACAACAATTACCATTCCATTTCACTACCATTCCAAATCCCAAACTCTAAATCATAACAATAAGCTACAATATCAACCCACTAATCAAAATCATCTTATAATATATAGGAATCTAGGGTTTGGAGATGGTATACCTTCCTTGAAGTGGTGGGTGGAGCTAGGAAGCCTTAAGAAGCTTTGAGAAGTCTTAAGAATGCTTGGATCTTCAAGAAAAACAAGAAAAAGTTCAAGTTAAAAACTTGAAAACACTATTCATTGTCTTCTTCTTTGATTAAATGAAGAAGATTGAGAAAGAATTAATGGCTTAAACTCATGATATAGTCCTAACTAAGCATGAAGATGATTAGGGAATTATCTTACCAATTTAGGAAGCTTGGATCTTGGATTTTGAAAAATCTTGCCTTTAAAAAGCAAGAAAGCCGAGAGCAATGAAGAACTAATGCCTTGGTTGCTTTTGATTTTTGATGAGAATGATTTTTACTTGGCTTGGTTGACTTGTTTTGTATTTGATTTAGTCAATTACTTTCTTGCCCTTGAAATTGTGTGGTTACAAAGCTACCACACCTCCTTCCTTCCCATGTCATGCTTATGTCATCCTCATGATGTCATCCTCCCTTCCTTGTCCTCTTTCTATTGGTTGGATGACATCATTCCCACTAATCCCTTTGATTAACTTCCTAATCGTTTGCCTAATGACCGCTGATCTGTTATACGGTTCGCTTAACTTTCGTTCTCGTTTATCGTTTGAAGGATCATACCCGGGATCTTATTACTTAGGTTCCCTTAACCTTTCTCAATACATTATATTCCTTTTTATGATCCTCTATTATAATCCTTTAATTTAAATCCTTTTTATCCTGTTACCTTATACTCAATTCTCTCCGTATCTTGTGGATTTCCGGGAAAAACCAAAGTGTTCGGAATTGGATTCTGACGATCTTTACATACACTTATATACTTCATAGAGTACTAATAATATCCCAGAATATCCATAACAGAACCCCTACATAGTGTGGCGTGAAAAGTTTCTTCATTCAGCTAAAACACTATTCACAAGGGTTACAAAAAGTTGAAAAATTTTGGGGTTATTACAGTCTCCCCTCCTTAAAAGGATTCCGTCCCGGAATCAAACAGAAAACAAATGGGGGTACTTTTCTAGCATTGTGCTCTCTAGTTCCCAAGTTGATTCTTCCACATTATGATTCTGCCATAGTACTCTGACTAGCTTGATCACTTTGTTCCGAAGCACCTGCTCCTTCTTATCCATAATCCTTACTGGCTTCTCCACGTAAGTTAGATCTGGTTGCATATCCACCTGCTCGTACTCCACTATGTGCCTGGCATCCCGATGATACTTCCTTAGCATTGACACATGGAACACATTATGAACTTGTTGCAAATTAGGGGGTAGGGCTAGCTCGTAAGCTAACTTTCCAATCCGTCTTAATATCTCAAAAGGTCCGATGTATCTTGGGCTTAGTTTTCCCTTCTTTCCGAACCTCATTAATCCCTTCCAAGGGGATACTTTCAGCAGTACTAAGTCCCCTACTTCATATTCCTTGTCCTTTCGGGCTAGGTCTGCATATTTCTTTTGTCTGTCTTGGGCTGCTACAAGTCGCCCTCTGATAAGATCCACTATATCTTTGGTCCTTTGGACCACTTCGGGTCCGAGCATCTTCCGCTCTCCTACTTCATCCCAGTATAAGGGAGATCTACACCTTCTTCCGTACAGGGCCTCATAAGGCGGCATTCCGATGCTAGCATGAAAGCTATTGTTATAAGAAAACTCGATCAACGGCAGGTGATCATCCCAACTTCCTTTAAGGTCTATTGCACAGACTCTCAACATATCCTCTAGTGTCTGGATGGTCCTTTCACTCTGTCCATCCGTTTGGGGATGGTACGCGGTACTCATATTTAACTTGGTCCCCGCACATTCCTGAAAGCTCCTCCAAAATCTGGAGTTGAACCTAGGGTCTCGGTCTGAGACAATGGACGCTGGGACTCCATGTCGCGTCACTATTTCCTTAAGGTAAATGTCCACCAGTCTATCGACTGTGTATCTCTCATTGATAGGAATGAAATGAGCTGACTTTGTCAGTCGGTCTATAATTACCCAAATGGCGTCGTGATTGGCTTTCGTCCTTGGCAAGCCTACAACAAAATCCATCGCTATCTGTTCCCATTTCCATTCGGGAATCTCCAGGGGTCGCAAAAGTCCACTGGGTCTCTGGTGCTCTGCCTTTACTCTTTGGCAAGTCAAACACTTGTTTACCCATTCTGCTACGTCCCTCTTCATGTTGGGCCACCAGTAATATTCCTTCAAATCCCTATACATCTTGGTACTTCCCGGGTGAATGGAATACCTTAAACTATGGCTTTCATCCAAAATCTCATCTTTAAGTTCTTGAACATTCGGAACCCAAATTCGGTAGGAATACCTCATTATCCCTTTATCATCTTTCTCAGTATGGATCTCCTCTCCAGTCATTGACTCTCTGCCTTCATTCATTATTTTCTCCTGGCACAATCTGATCTTTTCCAATAACTCTGGCTGCATTGAGATCTCAAAAAGCTTTTCAGTTCCGGTTCCGGTTACCTTTACTTCTATTTCCATTCTCTCAAAATCCCTTATCAACTCTTCCGAAGTCGTTATCATTCTGAGTCTTTCCTTTCTACTAAGGGCATCAGCCACCACATTGGCTTTCCCTGGATGATAGAGAATCTCACAATCATAGTCCTTGATTAGTTCTAACCATCTCCTCTGGCGCATGTTGAGCTCTTTCTGCGTAAATATGTACTTGAGGCTCTTATGGTCTGTGAAAATCTCGCACTTCTCTCCATACAAGTAGTGCCTCCAAATTTTTAAAGCAAATACTATTGCCGCGAGCTCAAGGTCATGAGTAGGATATCTAACCTCGTATTCCTTCAGTTGTCTCGACGCATACGCAATAACTTTACCGTGCTGCATAAGCACACATCCTAATCCTTTGTGCGACGCGTCACTATATATCACAAAATCTCCTTTTCCGTCCGGCAATGCCAATACCGGAGCCGTTATCAACCTTTTCTTTAACTCCTGAAAACTGTTCTCGCATTTCTCCGTCCATTCAAACTTCTCTGTCTTACGAGTAAGTCGTGTCAAAGGGGCTGCGATCTTCGCAAAGTCCTGTACAAATCTACGATAGTAGCCGGCCAATCCTATGAAACTCCTTACCTCTGTGGGTGTGGTTGGCCTTTCCCAATTTGAGACCGCCTCTATCTTGGAGGGGTCGACCAATACTCCTTCTTTATTGATCACATGTCCTAAAAACTGTACTTCATTCCGCCAGAATTCACACTTCGAGAATTTGGCATATAACTGCTCCTCTCTGAGTATTCCTAGAGCTATCCTCAAATGCTCTGCATGTTCTGCCTCAGTCCTTGAGTAGATCAAAATATCATCGATAAAAACTATCACACACTTGTCCAAGTACTTCTTAAATACTCTATTCATTAAATCCATGAAAGCCGCTGGGGCGTTGGTTAATCCAAAGGACATTACCAAGAACTCATAATGCCCATACCTGGTACGGAACGCTGTCTTGGAAATATCTTCGGGTTTAATCTTTAGTTGGTGATATCCAGTTCTCAGGTCAATCTTGGAAAAATAAACAGCATCCTTTAGCTGGTCGAACAGATCGTCTATTCTAGGCAATGGGTACCTGTTCTTTATGGTTAGCTTGTTCAACTCTCGATAGTCTATGCACAACCTCATGCTCCCATCTTTCTTCTTAACAAATAAAACTGGTGCTCCCCACGGAGACACACTGGGTCTTATCATACCCTTATCCAAGAGTTCCTGCAATTGGATAGCTAATTCCTTCATTTCTAACGGGGCTAACCGGTAAGGTGCTTTTGAAACTGGCGCCGTCCCTGGGGCCAACTCAATAGCAAATTCAATCACTCTATCGGGTGGTAATCCCGGAAGGTCTTGTGGGAATACATCTTCAAATTCATTGACTACTGGAATATCTTGTAAGTTGGGCACCTCCTTCTGCGTGTCCACCACATAGGCTAGGTAAGCCTCACTTCCTTTTCGTAGCATCCTTTTGGCCTGGGCCATAGTCAAAAATTTCTGCGTCTGCCTCTTTCCTCTAAATATAACTTCTTTCTTCCCGGGGATATTTAACTTAACTTTCTTCCCTTTACAGTCTATCTGAGCATCGTTGCTAGATAGCCAGTCCATTCCCAAAATCACATCAAACTCCCCTAATTTAAAAGGAATCAGATCAACACTGAAAGATTGCTCCCCTATGCCTATCTCACAGGCGGGGTGAATCTAGTTAACAGGAATAATTTCATGATTGGCTATTTCTACTTGTAAGGGTTCTATCAAGGGTTCAGCCTTAAGTCTTAACTTACGCGCAAGGTCCTTTGATATAAAAGATTTAGTTGCTCCCGAATCAAATAAAACATTTGCACTGACTGAATTTAGAGAAAGGGTACCTGCTATCACATCTGAATCTTTCATAGCATCCTGGACTGTCATGTTGAAAGTCCTCGCAGTAGGTGGCTTATTGGAAGCAGCCCTGCTTGCTCCCGAAGCTGCTGGTTTGTTCATTGGGCATTCCTTCTTCCAATGACCTGGGCGTCCGCACTGATGACAATTGGTGGTTGGAACGACGGCAGGGGTTGATGATGGGCACTTATTTGAATAGTGGCCCTCCCGACCGCACTTAAAACATGTTACTGGCCTTTCTTTACACTCCCCAGTGTGATTCCTTCCACATATGTTACAGGCTGGCAATGGGGGTCGAGACTGGTTGGAATAGGACATTCTTGACTTCTGGCCACCCTGGCTCACACTCACACTCATTGGCCGCTTAAACCCAGTGTTCCTTCCTGGTAGGGACACTGCTCCTCGATTAAATCTAGTTGGGAAGCTCCTTCCTGCGGAACCTCCACCCATGCTCATACTTTTCCTCTTTATTCCTTTCTTCTCTCTTTCCTTCTGCATCTGTTCACTTCCGACTTCTACAATCGTTGCCTTTTGCACCAGAGTGGCATAGTCCGTAAGCTCAAGGATTGCCACCCTATTCTGAATCCATGGTTTCAGTCCCTGCTGAAACCTCCTAGCTTTCTTTTCCTCGGTGCTCACAAACTCCGGCACAAACCTTGATAACTCAGTAAATTTCGCTTCGTACTCTGCTACAGACAAGTTATTCTGCTTTAGCTCCAAGAACTTGAGCTCCATCTGGTTTTCCATAAACCTCGGGAAATACTTTCCCAGAAACAACTGACTAAATCTCTCCCAGGTTATAATAGCATCTGTCTCCATGTTTTTCTTGGCCTCCCACCAGTAGTTAGCTTCTCCTTTCAGAAGGTAGGTAGCAAATACAGTTTTCTGTGCCTCATCGATACTCAAAATCTCAAAAGATTTCTCCATTTCCTTTAACCATGCCCTTGCCTCAACTGGGTCGGCTGATCCGTGGAACTCAGGGGGCTTAAGGGACTTAAAAGCCCTGAAAGAGTTTGCCACTGCATTGTTACTTCCTTGAGGGGGTGGGTTGGGTTGACGTTCCAAATTCTGTCTTAGGAGTTGCATGAACTGGCTCATGGGATCCATGCCTGGGTTTGGTACTGGTTGCTCAACCTCGGTTTCTCCTTCTTCAGCCTCTATCTCAAATCCCTCAACATCATATGTTTCCTCTTCCTCTTCATACAGGGAGTCATCCTGTTCCACATAATCCCCATCTTCCTCTTCACTGTGTTCTTGGTTTCTATTGTCCTGATTATGGCTTCCCTGGTCCTCAGATCCAGGGTTCGCCCTAGTTCCAATCTTTCTTGGCGGCATGATTCTGATAATAATAAAAACAATTATTGGGAAAATTCAACGTTAGGTCACAATCATATACAACATTGTGCCTTGCACAGCTCTTATAATGGGGAGAACGTATATCGCAATTCTATTATTTTAAGAAAGTTCTAATACGAAGTGCAGTAATAATAATGATAAAACAGTGATCCCGTCACTATGGAACTGAACTGAAAGGAAACAAACATATACATAATGCGAGAAATACATAGTTTGATCTGGTCAAAAGTACAACAGTGCTACAGTCATCTATCCCAAAAGTGATACACAAGAGTCTATCTGTCTAGTCAGAAAAAGGGATGCTATATACAAGTCAACTATCCCGGAAAATTGGCTCTTACTAAGGCCTCGGCTAACTGGACAACTAGACTATTCCATCATCAATCCTGAATCACACACCGGAGCGGGTCAGCTCCCAAACCCTTTCCATCGCACGACGGAAGATATAGTCGGCCTGCCGCCTGGAGATCCTACCATGCCTGTCCCCCTGGAGCGATCTGAGCCTCGCTCGGGATGTGAGCTCTATCCCCGTAAGCTCCTTCCTCAAGGATCGGGGTATAGAAGCCCTGGTCTCATAAGCTCGGGTACGCCTACCCGCCCTCTCTGCATCCAACTCCCTCCTGGCCTCATCTAGTCGGCCCTCGGCAACAGCCACTCGGGTCCTCAATACATCCTGAACATATCCATGAGCTAACGAAGACTGCATGTGGGCAGGGTCAAGAGGTGGTGAATCCGGAGCCGCTGAGGGTGCCTCCTCGGTCTGCCTAGGCTCGGAAGTATGGGTCTCTGAGCTGTCATCATCAGGAATCCAAGATATTGGTGGAGGGGTAGGGGCTCTGACCACCGGAAGTGTGGGTAAAGGGATACCAGCATACACTACCATAGGTCCAACACGCTCCTCAGCTACTGGGACCTCATCCGGGTCCTCCTCATCTGGAATAGCAATAACCTCTGTCTCTGACTCCTCTGAGGGGTCCTCCTCATCTGAAACAGCAATGACCTCCGTCTCAGGCTCCTCTGAGGGGTCCTCCTCATCCTCCTCCATCTCAGGCTCCTCCTGATCCTCAACATCTAACAATGCCTCATCATGCTCACGCTCGAACATCTCGGGGTCCTCTATCTTAGGCGCCTACACATTAAACGAGCTAAGTTACTATCATGATACTTATAAGGGTTCCCGTAAGGGTTTTAACTGTCAGCACTACTTTAAGTAGTCCGACCATGAACTTGGCAAGAGTTCTTATTATCTTTGTGAGTTTGTTATTATATCGACGCATCATCTCTGAGGTTTATAACGCTTAGCTCTGATACCATTTCAGTAACACCCCCAGATCCGGGGTCGGGGATCCGGGTTGTCACGGTCTTTCTTTCCACAATATCACTTCACTTAATTAATAATAAATAACCTCATGCTGTGACCCCATACTAACACACACCACAACCCGTTATAGTCTCAGAGATGAAATTGAAATAAGTACAAGTCTTTGAATCCACAATTTAAAATTATTGCAACCCAAAATGATTACTTGATAATTTACAGTTAATTGCCATTATCTGCCACAAGTTATAATTATACATAATTTGATTCTCAAAAGTAGAATGCCTGAACTACAATGGATCTACCTCTGCAGCTATAGCAGCTACAACATCATCGGGAAGACGCGGGACGCTTCCCACGCGCTTGCGCTGGGTCTGCTGGAGTCTGGCCATCTCTCCTAACTGTTGTTGTGTGATGAAGAAATAAAGCAAGAGTGAGCCTTACAGCTCGCAAGATAATATATATAGTGATAACAATAATATAAGTATCTAAATGGATACTTAATAGAATCTCTATCATGCGTAAGATAATTACTTACTAGATATAAGTAAAAACAAGGAATGAAGTTACCAATACTTCACCACGCTTATATCATTTATAAAGCTACTTGAACTACCACCGTTCAAAGTATTATAAGTTTTAAGAAAAACATCCCATAGATGAGACCACAAGTTGAGACTTGAATAGATTCAATCTTTGAAATATTGTTGAATGAAAAAGTTATGAGATACTTTATTTAGTCCCGATATATATATATCCACATATATATATCTCTAAAACATTTCCTGGAACCTCTGTTATGTAAAGTATGAACAGAGTTTGAAACATCCAATGAATTTTGGAAAGGAAAAGAATTTTGGCATAAACCAGATATCTTGCTGATCAGGCAAAGATACCAATAAGTAACCTTTTCTACTGTAGATGGATGAATTCCTCACCGGTCATCACCCTGGCCGCATTAGGACCTCGCGCTAGACCGTTACCCGGCCCCTCACGCGTTGATGGACTGCCACCCAGCCACTTACACAATAATAGACCGTACCCCGGCCTGTCGCTTATGCCGACTCAATTAGATGGGCTTACTTTCCGAACGTTGGGCAAGTAATCAATTCATTTACCAAAACTGCAACCTCGTTGCGAATATAAAATACACCACAGAGCCGGATTCCCCAGGTTTTGAGCGAGTATTTAAATCCCCTTAAAAGGAAGATCTTAAATATAAAAAAAGAGTTTTGGGATCCACTCTGACTTTTAAAAATCATTTTGAAGACTCGAAAACACTTTAAAGAGTGTTTGGAGTAAAGCTGATTTAATGAAGTAAATCAGTCCCCAGAATATTTAGAAAATGATTGAATATTATTATTTAAATAATATTCCCATAAAGAATAATCTTTATAAAAATAATTGAAGTAGAAGTATTAAAACTTATACTTGAAACGAGTATTAAATAACCAAAGATATACTTATATGAAAGTATTATCTTTATTTGAATAATCGAAAATAAGTTTGATTATTAACACCTTATTCTTTAATAAAATAAAGAATATATTTCAGCAAATAATCGGAGTCATAGATCCTCAAATGAATATTCAATAATATTCACTAATAATATAAAAGAGTCATAAGCCCTCGAATGAATATTCAAATAATATCAGATAAACAAATAAAAGGAGTCATACGCCTTCGAATAATATTCGAAATAATATTCAATAATAAATAAAGTTTAAAGTTATCGAATAAACCTTATTCGATTAATAGTTTGGAAAACTATAACCATATATATATATATAAATATATATATATATATATCCATATCCATATATATACAAAATCTACTCGGGATCCTCTACTCTCGGTTTTAGAAAATATTTTCACCTTTGGGTCCCTATACTAAGGGTATATGCAAGATACCGCTATCCTCTAGCATAGGTATTATCAACTGAACCAACAGATATATATTTCAAGAATATGAAACAGGCATGCATATATACCATATCACATGCTACAATATATCGCAAGAATTTGCTAAATAACCAACATGCATCTATCGCAAGATAATGCATATACAACTGTATACATCACAACAACAGTATAACGGATAGAATACTTGCCTGAGCGACTTGGGGGTGAGAAAGGCTCGGGACGAGTCTGATAACCTATAAACAACAAGTAAGTTGGAATTAAACCAAAATCACTTGTAAATCTATACTTTAACTAACTTAGATTCTAACGCTTGTTTTGCGCTCACCGATTCGCTTAAGTCACTCGGGTACCCGCGGCTCCACCATTTTTAATAATTTAACCTTTACGAGTTTTAAAGCGATTCCTTCGCGAATGTCTTACCAACTGCCTAACACACTTACCATAAATGTTTCATACATTAATTAACCCTTTTTGGTCTTTAACCTACATTTCAAAGTAAGGCGAGGGAAAAAGTTTCGTTCGCGAAACGCCGTTACTTGAAACGGTCGTTTCTCCTAAACCGTGCATCGGAATCGAACGAACTACATATCAAAACGAAGCTCGTAACATGAGCTATCTAAACATGGCAGTGGTCATAATCTAGCAGGGGGTTCTCGGGTCCTAATGCTATGCACAAAAACAGTCCAAAGAAAATCGGACGTTACGACGGCTATGTTTACGCGATTTCCAAATTTTAAACCATACAAAACCAACCACAAACCAACCTCAAATCCAACATACAACCAACATCCATCCTTATCACATCATAACAACCCCAACCAATTCAATTTAATCATTCATACTTATGCCTAAACTTAACTTTAATCATACTTAAGTTCCTTTAAATCAAAACCACAACAATTACCATTCCATTTCACTACCATTCCAAATTCCAAACTCTAAATCATAACAACAAGCTACAATATCAACCCACTAATCAAAATCATCTTATAATATATAGGAATCTAGGGTTTGGAGATGGTATACCTTCCTTGAAGTGGTGGGTGGAGCTAGGAAGCCTTAAGAAGCTTTGAGAAGTCTTAAGAATGCTTGGATCTTCAAGAAAAACAAGAAAAAGTTCAAGTTAAAAACTTGAAAACACTATTCATTGTCTTCTTCTTTGATTAAATGAAGAAGATTAAGAAAGAATTAATGGCTTAAACTCATGATATAGTCCTAACTAAGCATGAAGATGATTAGGGAATTATCTTACCAATTTAGGAAGCTTGGATCTTGGATTTTGAAAAATCTTGCCTTTAAAAAGCAAGAAAGCCGAGAGCAATGAAGAACTAATGCCTTGGTTGCTTTTGATTTTTGATGAGAATGATTTTTACTTGGCTTGGTTGACTTGTTTTGTATTTGATTTAGTCAATTACTTTCTTGCCCTTGAAATTGTGTGGTTACAAAGCTACCACACCTCCTTCCTTCCCATGTCATGCTTATGTCATCCTCATGATGTCATCCTCCCTTCCTTGTCCTCTTTCTATTGGTTGGATGACATCATTCCCACTAATCCCTTTGATTAACTTCCTAATCGTTTGCCTAATGACCGCTGATCTGTTATACGGTTCGCTTAACTTTCGTTCTCGTTTATCGTTTGAAGGATCATACCCGGGATCTTATTACTTAGGTTCCCTTAACCTTTCTCAATACATTATATTCCTTTTTATGATCCTCTATTATAATCCTTTAATTTAAATCCTTTTTATCCTGTTACCTTATACTCAATTCTCTCCGTATCTTGTGGATTTCCGGGAAAAACCAAAGTGTTCGGAATTGGATTCTGACGATCTTTACATACACTTATATACTTCATAGAGTACTAATAATATCCCAGAATATCCATAACAGAACCCCTACATAGTGTGGCGTGAAAAGTTTCTTCATTCAGCTAAAACACTATTCACAAGGGTTACAAAAAGTTGAAAAATTTTGGGGTTATTACAGGTACCAAAGCCTAAAGGAAAGAATTCAATTGACACCAAATGGGTATTTAGAAACAAGATGGATGAAAATGACATAGTGGTCAGGAACAAAGCTAGATTGGTTGCTAAGGGCTATTATCAACAAGAAGGAATAGATTTTAATGAAACCTTTGCTCCTGTTGCAAGACTTGAAGCCATCAGAATTTTCTTAGCCTATGCAGCCCATGCAAATTTCAAGATCTATCAAATGGATGTCAAGTGTGCTTTTCTAAATGGAGATTTGGAGAAGGAAGTCTATGTCAGTCAGCCTCCTGGTTTTGAAGATCCGAATTTCCCAAATCATGTCTACTATCTTTTGAAAGCATTCTATGGACTGAAGCAAGCACCTAGAGCCTGGTATGACACTTTATTTCCTTTGGGAAAATCACTTCACAAGAGGTACTGTGGACAAAACTTTATTCTTTAGAAATGTTAATGGCTCTAGTATACTTCTTCAAATTTATGTAGATGATATTATATTTGGCTCTATCGATGAAAAACTTTGCAAAAAGTTTGTCAAATTGATGCAAAGTAAGTATGAAATGAGCATGATGGGAGAACTAACTTACTTTCTTTGTTTACAAGTTAAGCAAGTTAGTGATGGAATATTCATTAGTCAAACTAAATACATTCATGATCTTTTAAAGAAGTTTGATCTAATGGATTGCACGTCTGTAAAAACTCCCATGGCCACTGCAACTAAGCTTGAATTAAACACTACTGAAAAGTCTGTGGATATTTCAAGTTATAGGGGCATGGTTGGTTCACTTCTATACTTAACAGCTAGTAGGCCAGATATAATGATTGTTACTTGTCTTTGTGCTAGATTTCAGGCTGATCCTAGAGAATCTCACTTGGTAGCTATTAAGAAAATTTTCAGATATCTCAAGGGAACACCAAAACTTGGCATTTGGTACCCTAGAGATTCTGGTTTTGATCTAACTGGTTATTCAGATACAGATTATGCAGGGTGTAAAATAGATAGAAAAAGTACAACAGGAACCTGTCAATTTCTAGGAAACAAGCTTGTGTCCTGGTTCAGTAAAAAGCAAAATTTAGTTTCTACTTCTACAGCTGAAGCAGAATATATTGTTGCTGGTAGTTGCTGTGCACAGATTTTGGGGATGAAAAACCAATTGTTGGACTATGGTCTACAAGTGGATAGGATTCCTATTTTCTGTGATAATACCAGTGCAATTGCCATCACTAAAAATCCAGTACAACATTCAAGAACAAAGCATATAGACATCAAGTACCACTTCATAAGAGAACATGTGATGAATTGTACCGTGGAACTGTATTTTGTTCTAAGTGAAAAACAGCTTGCAGATATATTTACCAAGCCACTGGATAAATCCACTTTCTCAAGGTTGGTAAGTGAGTTAGGTATGCTTAATTACTCTTGAATCATTTCAGATATTTTGCAAGTTATTATGTAGCCAGAAATTTGATTGATTTTTCTGTTTTTGATGATATTTTGGCTAAGTCAAAATTTACATTCCGACGGATGATCATTATCCATCAAGTTTGATCATCCGTCGGAATACTATTTTTCAATAAAATCAATTATTTTTCTGGAATATTTATAACTCGACGGATAACTGATTTATCCTCATCCGTCGAATTGTCTCAATCCTAGCCGTTAATTCTCTAAACATTGTCCATCGAGTATACTTACAGTTTGTAAGTATGACACGACGGATAAGTGATGGAATTTTTACAGTTTATTTATTTTTAAACGACTATTTTGGGAAATTTTTATTGGTCACTTTATTTTACTTTATTATTTTTTACAGTTATTTTCTGAGATAGTATAAAAGCAATTTCACTTTTATTCATTTCTTTTATCATTCTCAAGATTCAATTGCTCTAATTTCTTTCTTCTCAAAAGCAAACTCTCTCTGCAAATTCCAAACCTCTAACAATGGCACCTATAGTGAAAATTATGTCTCAAACCGGTTTTATCTATGAGAAAAACAACCTCTCGGCCTTGGTGAACAAGGAGATTCAACAGTCTTATGACTATCATAAAATGATGGATTTTATGAAGAACTGCAAACTCAACTATGTCATGCTGGAATCACCTACCATTTACTGTGAGGTTGTTGAAGAGATATGGATAACTGCAGTATACAACTCGACAGGCAAGACCATCACTTCACTCTGAAAGGTAAGCAGTTTTGCATTAATAGTGATATTGTTAAAGCATGCTTCAAGATTCCTGATAATACTGTAACTTCTCCACACACAGACACTGATATTGTTAATATGCTTAATTCCATGGGCTATGCAATCACAACTTCCAAATTAAGTGAAATTAAGAGGTTGGTCTTAGGAAAGAATGGAGTTCCCTGTGTGATGTAGTAACTAAGATGTTTTCTGGTAAAATTAGTAACTTTGACTCTATAAACATCTTTATGCTTAATATGCTTTACATGCTAGTTACTGATAAGTATTTCAATTTCAGTGACTTGGTTTTGTTTGAGTTAGGCTTTAAGTTAGGAGAGGTCAACAAGAGAGGTAGAAGTGTCTATTATGCTAATTTTTTATGATGCTTGCTAACCACCTTGTTGAGGAAATTATAATTGAGAACCCAACCAACAAGCTGAATTGTTGGGTTCAAGAAAGAAGGATCATTGCAGATTTAAACAGAGCAAATCATCACAAGGAGGTTCCCTTATTCTATTTTCCAGTAATGGAGGGACCTCAGGTAAGTGAGGTAATTTCTTCTGTCTCTACTCTTCGAACCTCACAAATTTCTTTGCTTCCTAGTGTAGCTTTGGCAACTGTGTCAATGACCCAACAGTTGCCTACCCAAGCTACCAAACCAACAAAAGTTTCAAAATCCAAAGCTAAGAAAGCCTCCTCTGATTTCTTTCAAAATAAATAAGTTGTAAAATCCACCAAACCTAAATAGGGGAGTGCGAAGGTGGGTAAGAAAGGTGAGGGATAGGGTGAAAATCAAAGAAGCCCTAAGAATAAGGATGGGGGGGTGAGAGTTTCCCAGCCTAGCCACACTGCAGTTTCTCAACAAACTGTAGTGCTTATTAAGGATACTAGCTCATTACTGGTTTCATCCTCCCAAAAGGATGTTACCATTGAAACAAGCTCTCACCCAAGAGCACAGGCTAAAAGGGTAAGGGACACAAGCTCACCCCAAACTTATACTAGAAAGAAGAAACCAAAAACCCTTGGGGATGCACAGGGTTCACACACTGTGCAAACTGGTGCAAAAGAACCAGTCACTGCACCTTCTCAAAGTCAGGTTGATATTGCTCCAATAAATGTGGAGTCACAACCAAAATCCCTTATAATTGAAGCACCTGAAATACCAATTCTCCCACACACTCATTGGCTGTTGACATGATAAACACATCACTTCCAAATTCTCCATCTTTAACTCTCTTGGAGAAGCCAAAAATCCATGCAAGTGAGCATCATCTCTAGATGATTTATTGGCTCACTTGCCATTTCTTTCTGAGACTGTTGAGATATCTGTGCCAAAATTCTCATCAATCTGCACAGAGTCTACAATAGTCTCCACTCCAAACTCAATTATTTCTTCTATCCCGATGGATATCTTTCATCCGTCAAGTAGTGATTGTATCCTGACGGATAAGCTTAATAGCAGTCATCCGTCGGATAGTCAAACTGCTAACCCGATGGATATTCCTCATCCTTCGGGTGTCTCTGCACAACTTCAAGTTTCATCTATTCTTACAAGTGTAGAAGACTTAGTAGTAGTGCAATCACTCCTAGGACTGAGGGAAGGGAGTGATTTGAGTGAGAGTCTGGGTTGCTCCCAGGAAAAAGGAGAGGAAAAGAGTGATCCAATGCAGTTCATTTCTTCAGGACTGGCAAAAGTAAGTGAGAGGAGTCCCATCTTAGATGGTGAAGGTGAATGTGTGAGGATGAGGAGCCAAGGTGAGACCTTGATGCAAGAAAAGAGAGATACTGGGAGAAATACAGGTACAGGAGATATAAGGGTGGATGTCATTACAAGTGAGTTAATGAATGTCTAGGATGCAAACAGGGAGGGACTATTTCAGCAAAGTCAAGCTGTTATAGATTCTACCTCCTTGGATGCTGAGACATTTACTCACCCTGTTCCCGCATATCAACTTCTAGCTGGACAGGGCAATGACAATGCAAAAAGGATACTAAATTTGGTGCACACCACACAGTCTATTCAAAGAGCAAAGGATGCAATCACAGCTCTGCCCTCTACAGCTGGTGATATTGACTATGAGACTGGTTATAACACCCTCAAAATCCGGGGTATAGATTTGGGGCATTATTAATAATAACTACAAACTAAACCTACACAAGCGGAATATAAAAATAATAATTACCCCGAACTATTACTACTCAGGATCTTTTAAGGGTTGAGTTGAAAACAAAAACCACATACTACACTTTATTACAAACCCAAATAAATAAAATACGTCTCAAGAACTCTCTTTGTTACAAAACTTTATTCTATCTACATTCTCACCACACAACTTTTATTCAAACTACACAAAACTTTTATTCAACCCAACATTACTACTTATCCTGTTACACCTGATCTGGTAATTCAAAACTCTCTTCGGGAATAGGAAGGAACACTCTTGGTATAAGAGGGTCCCGCTGCTTGACTCGCTTCTTGACTACGCGGGTCCTGATGGGTTTCATTCTCTACCTTAACTGTAAAATAATAGGAATAACAATAAAAAGGAATGAGCCAAAATTGCTCAACAAGCCTGCAACAATATATATATTATATAAAGAGAGAGAATTAAGTGAACCAATAAGCTGCTGGTTTGAACAACCATCTGTATCTATATAGGATAATAATTTGCCAACACTGGCGAGTGCTAAATGAACAAGACTGGAAATAAGAACCAGCATATGCACTATAACCTGCTGATCAGTCAGGATACAGTGCGGATCTATACCCAACTGAATAGCCCAACCAATATAAGGAGTACTCAGGCAACTATGGCCTATTAATTAAAGGTCTGGGTAAAACCCAGCCCGCATCGTAACCATCCAGTCCAAGGTATAGCATCTGAAACAATCGGAATGCTTTTGATGTATCCCAACACCAGGATATACCAAAGTATATGTAACAAGGGTAAAAGTATTGGAATATGAATAGGGAATTCAATAAACTGGGAGAAATCAAGAATCAAAATGAAATAGAATAAGAATTAATATTGGGTAACAGTGTATATGAACAATAATTATCAAAGGTAACTGATATGATAGAAGAAAATATAATTCACTATTCTGAATTTAGAATAGGGGAAGAACTTGCCTTGCGCGTACTTAACCTGGTTCAAATCACCGTCTTTTATCTCTAGCTTGCTCTGCCTTGCTAACACTGAACCAATCATAGAAAGATAGTCGTTTAGATAACTTACTATATGCGTGTATCTCGAATTGATACCACGTAACCTTATCAGTCTACCCATGCGTTTCTATCTGACTCACATATATACATATATAATTATATAGCACGTAAGGTTCACATAACCACGTAAAGCACATAATTAATTTTTAGACTTATAATTATTTTTAGAATCGATACTAGACTCATATTTATAATAACTAACCCTATCTGATTTCATTACAATTTTTCGGGATTTATTTGACTCGATTCTACCCCTAATAGGGCCTATGAACAATTAATTATCACAAGATTACTCTCTTTGGAAAGAAATTATAACTTACAATTATTTTTATTGGATTCATTTCAATTTTCTGAGTCTAGGGGTCCTCGTTTCGCTCAAATCGGACTAACGGTTTAATTATTATGAATTAAACAAGATTTAATTAATTAATAATTAATTATAAATAATTAATTATACTTAAATAATCCTTAATTACATTTTTATTTAATTAATTAATAATTATTGTATTTTAAAATAATTAATCCCTAATTATTAGGATTAATTATTATTTATTACAATTATCTATAAATTATTATTACTTATGAGATCAGATCGATTATTTACAAATAATCAATGGATACAACTAACTGATACACTATTTATCGAACAAATACTAACTACTCGAATTATAATCTAACTCAATGATTAACTACTCGTATAAATACGAGCTACTCGCAATTCTCGAATAACTATCGAATCGCTATCATTATTATTATTATTGTAACTTATACGATTCGTTAATCAATTAATTATATGTATTTAATTATAGAATACGAACAATTATTACGACATTCTTCGAATAATTATCACTCGAATAATAATTTTAATTATCGAATCACTACTCGTATAAATACGAGTTACTCGTAATATTAACTAATTATCGGATTATTAATCATATTATTTAATTCTTATTTATTAATTAATTACCTAATTATCTAATTATTAATTAATTAGATAACTAATAAATAATTAGATAAATAATTAAATAATTAATTAATTAATTAAATTCGAATTTATAAATTAATAAGATAATTTAGAAATTAATTATAATATTTTTCAGAATTTAAAACTGATTTTTAATTAATTATTAGAATTACTAAAACTGATTTTCTGATTTTAGAAAATATAATAAATAAATAATATATCAGAAACATGTTTCAGGGTCTCAGATTAGGGTTTTTAGGATCAAACACGGGTCGAAACCGGGTTGCAAACCGGGTCGACCCCAGGTCGCGAAGAACGAATCGGGTCGCCGACCGGTTCTAAAATCCGGAACCCAGGTTTCGGCCACGATTCCAGATGCGAAACCACAATATTCCCGTCGTTTCTTCACGTTTCCAGTCAATAGCAACCCCACAACTGATTCCCCCACCTTCTTCCTTCCTCAGCCTTTGTTCCCGGCCGTCCCCGTCACCTGAACCATCAACAACAGCGGCGATGGCGGCGCCGTTTCCGGCGACGCGAAAACAGAACCCAACAACCACAAAACCGATGTCGTTCAACTCCAAAATCGATGATCTACACTTCCCCCTCAACGATTTCATCAACCAATCACTCAATCGTAAAACCCGAATTCAAAGATTAAAACCGAAAAAACGAAATTAAAATCAAGTAATCAAATACTAAAAATAATTGCATAATCAGAAACTACGATTCCTGGGCTTCAATTTGACTACTTACATGAGCGATTTGGATGCCGGAATCACCTTCAAATCCTCGATTGAATTTCTGCCCTGTTCTTCACCAACAAACCCTAATTTCAGAGAATTGGGGAATTTCTTGATTTTTCTGATTTTTTTTTATGATTAATTAACTAATTAATTACTAATAATTAGCTATTTATATTTATACAAAATAATACCCCTAAATAAAATTAAGGGCCTAATTACACTCCTAATAAAAATATTTGGTATAATTTTTCGGTATTAATATTGAATTTTTAAATATTTAATAAATACAAAATAAATGCTAAAAATCCCCAAAAATTGTGAATATTACAAAAATGCAAAGAAAAATAATGTATGCTAATTTTATGATCATATAAAAATAAAAATGTGATTTTTGTGGGGTTTTTGGTACCCGAAGGGGTCCGGAAAAGTCATTTTTCGCGAAAAAGGTAAATTTGTAAAACGTCTAGGGGTTCAGAATAGCGATATGGTATAGGGAATTTTTTTGGCAAAATTGGGCCAATGATTTTGTTTGAAATACGGACTTTTAAAACATGGTTTTGAGTTGTACGGGTTTTGAATAAAATATATAAATTATGATAGAACACTCAATAAATATCCAAAACACGTTTGGATCAAAACAGACAACACATAACACATAGCAGTTTGGGTTTAATGACTCAAACCATTTAATCAGATAATAATACACATAATTTATCTTTATTATGATATAATACAAGCATAATTTCTCGGTCGTTACACTGGTGGTTTAGAAAATTTCTTTGGTGATGAGGATGTAGAAAGTGAAGAAGAGCCATTGGACATAGGGGGAAGTAGGCCCTAGTTCCAGATCAGGCATGCCATCATGGGCCTTCTCCAAGAAATGTGATGAACACCATTTCAAGACCACACTCATCCAACTTATAAGTCAAACACACTATGTTCTTCAATCAATAACAAATTCCAGCACCAAGAAGCTTCTGCAAGCACATCTTGCTTCTCACCAACTATAACAAATCCAAGGTTTCCAACACAATTAGGATATCACTTCTCTCAAAACAGAGATCACACAAGTGAAGAAGGATATAGCTGATACATTGGATTCCAAACTTCCAGAAGCTACAATGCATGACATTAAGAGACAACTCAGGAAGAATTCTGATCTTGCCACAAAGATAGATTCCTTGGATACAAGAATGACAGCAATGGAAGCCTCTTTAACAACAATTCACCTACACCAAGCACAATAAACAGAATTACTTCAAAGGCTAGTGGCAGCACAAACCTCCTCTTCTACTCAACTTGCTGATAACAAAAAGGGGAGAAAGAAACCTCATCTAAGGGGGAGAAAGAAAGCTCAATTGTCTTATTCAGTCAAGGGGAATCAAGAAGTAAGGGGCAGCAAAAAGTGCTTAACATTCAAGTAAGTAAAGCAATTGTGCCAACAATTGTTTTCACAAAGCCACTTGCTAAAGATAACATAGATCTAATCAAAGAAGCAGCAGCCAATTTGAGAGCAGCTGAGAAGAAGCAATTGAGTCCAATCAATTAGGAGAAGATTGATGAGAACATCCAGAAGATATTTGGCCCTACACAGAAGCCAGACAAAGTTTTCAATCATCACTCTAAAGTCATGAAAATCTCTGTGAATGATATAAGTATGAACTATCTGGAAAGGGGTCAAACTTCATGTGTCAAATCTCCAAAGAAAGATCTCATCATGAAAGCCAAATGGAACTATCCTAAGGTTTCATACAGGAATCATATGGATACAGTGTTTGAGACACCAAAGCCAGATGAAAATAAATTGTTGTCAAGATCTATTGCATTCTACAAGGATCCAGCTGATTCAGCATTGAAAAGAAGAATTGCCAAAATTTACAGAAATGGTAAGGAGATTTGTGTGGTGGTTGGACACCCATTGTTTGTGGAAGCTAAGAAGGAAGAGAAAGAAATAATTAGGCTAGAGAAGAAGCAAGCTGCTTTGGATGCTAAGAAGCAAAAGGAAAAGTATGAACAAGCTACTATCTTGGCCAAGCTTCAAGCTGTAAAAACCACAACAGAGCTTCCTGTACAACCAACTATAATTACTGAACCTAAGAATCTGAAAATGCAAGAAGAATCACAGCAGAAAAGAAGATTTAGATACAAACTTCATTCAAAGATGAAAGTGAACTTTAATGATGAAGAATTGGAAGATCAGTTTCCCAAAAAGTCTACAACTACAAATCAGATATCAAAACCCTCAGTGGTATTTGAAGAATTCAAAGTGGTTGATCCAACAAGAAATATTCATGGTGAACCAATTGTTCCCAAGGATGAGCTACTAGACTGGGACAGTTTATCAATTCCTGAGCTAAATTTGCCCATCTTCAAGACAAAGAACACAAAGACTAGAGCTAGCAAGAAGGTGAAGCCTGTATCTCTCAAATCCAAAGCCCTAACCAAATCCCAACCCAGAGTCAACAAGAGAGGTCTCATGTACATTTGTGATATCAAGGAATTTTTAGACTTGAATCTCTACTTGAATGAATTGGAAGAAGTAAGAGGAATTGATGCTTATAGACATCTTCCTAAAAGACTGGTATTTAAATACAAGGGAGGGAAAGAGATGACATGGCCTCTTCACAGGATTCTCCAAGAAAGCCAATCTGTTCTGATTAAAGTCTACTCATCCTTCAAAAAGAACTTTGGATACAATGTGACTGCAAGAAGAATAGTTATAAAGAGGATTGATGAACTAAGGAATATTAGAGCCAAAGATGCACTTCCAAAAACTCTATATATTCCCTTTACAGGAAAGAGAGTGCATCTAAGGCCCTATTGGTTGATGGATCATGGATGATAAAGGTTTCAGAAGATTCTTCAGATTGGAGGACCAATTGAGTATCTCTAGCAATGAGACTCTTTTGAAAATGCAGGAAATGCTAAATCTCTCAGAAGCTGATGAACTAGAATTCCACAGACAACTTCAGAATCAAATTGAAGAAAACAACAGATGGGTTGGGAAGAAATCCAAACAATCAAGGAAATAGATCTATCTGCTCATACTAGAGGAGCATCTTGATAACACTTGTGAGCAATTTCTTTGTGTACTTTGCATTGTTCAACATTCAGCAATATTGTAGCACTTATCAGTTTTATCTACTATTTTTCAATCTGTATTTTCTTTTTGGGTGTTTTGTTATCATCAAGTTTCTCTTAATTTATGGCTATAATATCAGTAGACATAAATTGGGAGAGATTGTTAGGAATATGTTGTGTACTTGATGATAAGCTAAACAAAACACCTTAGTAGATTTAACTTAGTGAATTTTGTAGCACCCAACAAATGATCAATTATATTCCCGACGGATGATTCAATATAGTCCTGATGGATGACTAATTGATATCCATCGGGTGAGTAGCTTATGTAACAATAAGTAATATAGCACATTTCTACAAATAACTTTGTATAGATTCTGTAGTAGTTTATGAATCATATAGACTGCTAGTAGATGTGCAGAATAGGTTGATAAAATGTAAATATAAGATGTCTTGTAATTCTGCACAAATGAAATAGAGTCAAGTGATAAATGGCTATCCGACGGATGATCAACAAAGCTACCCGACGGATGATCAACAAGGCTACCTGACGGATAACAAGCATGTACCCGACAGATGATCAATTCAAATATCTGTTGACAGTGACAATACAGTCACAAGCGTCGAGTGTTTACAAAAGGAATGTGGCAGCCTGTTTAGCAAGGTTTCGAGAATAAAGAAGCATTACCATTTCCATGCAAGTTATGAAGATTTTTAAAGTTGTTGGAATAGAGGAGTGAAGCAGCATGGAGTTAGACTTGATAGGTTTTGTTTTATTATCTTGTCTTATTCTATGTAAACTTGGTGATATATAAAAACCAAGTGTAGCAAGTAGAAAAATAACAACAATAGACTAAGAAAAAACACATTTTTAGAGAAACATTTGTAAGCTATATCCTGTAGCATTTCTCTGCAAGTTTAGTTGTTCACTTGTAAAGCAGCTGTGAGCTATTCATGCTTCACAGGGTTCTCTTGATATATATATATATATTGAGTTTTTATTACTTTATGTTTGATTAACTTAACTCTCACAACTAGAAATATGTCAATAGACATCAGTTATTAGCCGTTGTCAGAAAAAAATGGAACCGATGTCTTCGTCGATGTAGAGAAAAGTCCCACTTTTTGACATCGGTTAGTAACTGATGTAAAAGATATCTTTACACATCGTTTTTGTTAAACTGACTGATGTATTAACCATAATTTACAAGTAGAAGCTGTCAGCAGGTTTTGTATATTGGTAAAATTAGAGATTTTAAGCAAGTTAAACATATAATACATAAGGTGTTTACATGCATTTACATCATTTTTCTCACTCAAACTGATGTCTATTACTCTATTTTACATCAGTCAGGGTAGAAAAACAATGTTAAAAACTAGTATAGACATTAGTTTCTTAAGCCTGGACGTTGTGGGGTGTAGACTTTTACAACGGTTGCATGTAAAAAAGCGATGTGAAAGATTTTTATAGACATCAGTCCACTTTAGCTAACCGATGTAAGAACCTTTATACACAACGGTGACTAACTGATGTAAAATGTGTACAGTTTTTTTACCATATAGACATCGGTTTTGACATCAGTTTTTAGCCGTTGTGTATAACCTTTAACATCAGTTAGAATAATTACTTTTTGCTGTTGTTGTGTGTTTATTACATTGGTTTTTTACAAATATAAAGAAAAGAACCGATGTTAAAGGTTATTAAAGATATCATTTTTCTGTAGATACAAATAATTCAACTGATGTTTTTGCTTACAATAGACATCGGTTTTTAGGTTTTTGTCTGATGTGTTATGTTTGTACATTTAACTAGCCAAATTAAACAAACCTCAAGCAAATCCAAATCCAATTGCAAAAAAAATCAAAAAAATACCAAAAGTAGACCCAAAAATGGTCGCAACTATATAATACGTTAGCTCTGTGCCATTGCTACATTCGACCAACAAAATTAAACTACAAATCGCAACATCCACAATCCACAACATTCCAGAATAACTTAGCTACTATATTTACTAATTATCCCCTATATTCCAACTAGCTAGTCCAAATCAACACAAACCAATAGTTATAAGTACCAACATAACATTACAAGTACCCAAAATAAAGTTCAAAGATCATCTGATAAAAGGCATTGAAATAAAGGCAGAGTAATGTGGTCGGTCATCATGGTCGATCATCTGATAGAAGGCATTAAAATAAAGGCATTGATGCTAATCCTAACATTTTTCGGGAGTATTGAACGAATTGAAACTGGGAGCAGTTGTTGAAGTGGTACATGACAATCGTGGGACTTCAACCCAAACAACTTTAAATCAGGGATTGATACACAATTTTTTATGTTCGATGAATGGCCATAAGGAAGTTTCATCTATGCCAACGATTTTAACAGTTTCTTTTTTTCTGTCTTTGAAAGAGTAAAAGCGGAAGGGGGCAAGTAGGTTCTCTTTTCTCCAATTTTTTTTGGAGCCAAGTCTTTCCTAACGCCCATTTGAATCATATCAAGATGTAACGCCTCACTATCTTTAGTCTTATATCTTATATTTAGAAAGGTCCCAATAAGATTGCCACACACATTCGACGTGCATAACATCGAGACAGTGATGGACATGATGGAATTTCCAATATTCTAAGTCAAAGAAAATTGATTTTTTTCCATGGACAGTCCACTTTCTTTGACTTCTTTACTGCTTCTCCAAAAGAAAATTTTATTCGCTCCTGTTGCAGTAAAACTTCTTCACCGGAAAGGGGTGGACGCGCAAATCCTAACTCTTGTTCACCATTAAAAGCCGCCTTCTTCTTCCTATAAGGATGGTGCCTAGGTAAATATTGACGATGACCTTGGAAATACATTTTCTTCGAATGAGGTAAGTATTTAGCCACGGTATCATCCCCACAAATAGGACAAGACATATAACCCTTATTCACACAACCAGACAAATTACCATATACGGGGAAGTCATTTATCGTCCACATTAGAATTGCCTTTAAATTGAAAAAAGATTTAGTATGAGCGTCAAACATATTTGGTTCACCTTCTTCCCAAAGCTTCTTCAAATCATCGATCAATGGTTGCAAAAACATGTCAATATTATTACCTGGCCCTTGCAGGCCAGAGACTAATACTGTTAACATCATATATTTTATTTTCATGCACAACCACGGAGGGAGTTTATACGTTGTCAATACTACAGGCCAGCAGCTATACCTATTGTTTAGGCCATTATTATGTCGGTTTATATCATCAGCTGCCAAGGCTAACTGAATATTTCTTGGCTCATTACCGAAGGTTGGCCACCTATAATCGACATTCCGCCATGAAGGAGAGTCAGCTGCATGGCGCATGTGACCATCTTGACTTCTTTGGTTCACATGCCAAGTCATTAGTTTAGCGGTATATTCAGATTTAAACATCCGCTTAAATCTGGGAATGATCGGGAAATACCACATAACTTTGGCCGGAACGTTGACTCTCTCTTTACCATCCTTTCCTAACTTCCACCGAGATTTGCGACACTTGGGGCACTCGACAATATCAGAATTGACACCCCTATATAGAATGCAATCATTCGGACATGCATGGATTTTTATATACTGAAGGCCTAGATCAGATAGGGTTTTTTTAGTTGTGTATGCATTAATTGGCAAGACATGATCTTTGGAAAGTAAAGAACCAACCGAAGAGAGTAAATCTGTAAAGGCGCTATCACTAATCCCGAATCTCGCTTTCCAAATATGTAATTTTAGCATTGATTCTAATTTACTACTATCACTGCCCTCAAATAACGGTTGCTCAGCATCGGCCAAAAACCGCTTGAACTCGTCTGAATCTTTATCACAATCATCACCCAAATTACCCCGATTATATGCTGCTTCACAAATATCACCTACTTCGGATGCCCCAATATTTTCTTCAATATTCTCTTCTATATTCACCGAAGAGGGAGTCGGCATTGTGCTAGCGGCAGATACCTAGGATTGGCACTAGCCCCATGCCAAATCTAGTTTACATACCCCAAACTAAAGCCCTTTTCATACAAATGACCTCTAATGATTTTCACAGAGAACTTTTTGAAATTACAGCAATGTGCACATGGACAGGGTATTACTTTATGATCTTTATAGTTTTCTTTGGCGTATATTAGAAAGTTTTCAACCCTGATCTCATACTCTAATGAATCCCTATCAGCCCGCATCCATGATTTATCCATAAATAGACACGTACACCTGATTATAAGTTCAATATCAAATACTAAACAACTACATAGCTTACACATTATTTACAACAATTTTTACTCATGCTATTTTTTAAAAAAATATATCGAGATAATTTAATATATGATTAACTTACTTGGTGCAATTGTGTATTTAATTTATAATTATAATTCTTATTAGATTAGATGCAGGACATAAAACATGATACAAAATAGGACACTACTATACTACTAATAAAGGATGCACTTATCAATTCACACTAGTGCACTACTAATGATAACACTACAGATTTACAAAAAGAAAATTAAAAAAATAATTACATTATCTATGTACTCAAGTCAAGGTGCACAAGTAATTAGCTATGTGTTCAAGTAATTTAGTACACAAGGAAAAGAGTAAAGGCAAATTTTGAAAAAAAGAAAATCCATGGAAGTCTGTTACTTTTTAGAGCAAGAGTGAAACATTGCAATTGTAAGTCCTAAACTTAAGTTGTCGGTGATGTTTTTAAACATAAAGTTGGCTTCACACTATGCAGCATACCAAAACCAATAACATATAAAGACCAAAACCAAAATTTATACACAAATCCAATAGAACAAACACTATCATTAAATTTTCAGAACCAAAAAAAGTTAACAAACATACAATATAAAGACAAACATACAATATCATACATTTATCACTTTAAAAAAGAAAAAACATACAATATCATACACATCATATAAAGATAAAGACATGCAGATACATACAATATAATGCCATACAACATCATACCTAATTTATACATACAGTATCATACCATACAATATCATACCTAATTGGTCCAAAAATCCCCAATTTTTAAAATCCTCAATTTTTAAAATCCCCAATTTGTAAAATCCCCAACTAAACACGTTCGAACAAAACTAGGGTTCATAGAGAGCTTACCAAACCCAGGGCAAAGGAGTTGGTGCTTCGATTCGACTCAAACCTAGCTTCGGCTCAAACCCAGCTTCGACTCAACCCTAGCTTCGATTGGAGCTTCAATTGAGCTTTGATTCTTTCAGTTTTTGACTTCGATTGTGAGCTTCAAATGGCTTCGATTGCTTTAGTAGTGAGAGTTCGTTGGAGAGTAGTGAGAGTGGTTGAGAGAGTCGGGGTGAGAGAATGTGGGAGTTATGTTTTTTAGTTTTTAGTTTTATATTTTTAGTTTTTAGTTTTATGTTTTTTATTTTTTACTTGGGGAGAATGTGGGTGAAATATTTGGGGGGAAGTGAATTTGTCTAGGGGGAACAAATTTGGAGGGGGGGAACATATACACTACTTAAAATATAAACAGGAAAAGACACGGGTTGATTTAGCGTGCTTTTTTTTCCAGCTTATATTAGACATCGGTTGAACTACAAATCGATGTCTATATAAATCATAGACATCGGTTTTATTGGGACCGATGTTGATAGTACTCTTTTACATCGGTTGCACCAACAACCGATGTCTAAAGGGCGATGTCTATTAACAGATTTCTAGTAGTGTATATATTCCGCACTTTGCAAATCAAACAGTTTGATATAAATTGAGTTAGAACCATTTTTCATAAATCTCAAAAAGTAGCCAGAATTACATTCAACCCCCCCTCTGTAATTCTTGTTTATTGTTAGGGAATAACATCTAGTAAAATTTGACTTGTCGATAACTCAGAGTTCTCTAGTGAATTTTGACTTGTCGATATCTCTGAGTTCTCTAGTGAATTTTGACTTGTCAATAACTCTGAGTTCTCTACTGAAGAAATGACTTGTCGATATCTCCAATCTTCATGTCTTTAATTTGGCTTGTCGATATCTCTGGGTTCTTAGTAGCTTTCCTGAGTTCTCTATAAGTCATTCTGGAGTTCTCGAATGACTTCTCTATAACACTAAATCAGTGACTTGTAGAGATCCTGACTTAGAATATTTTTTCTCAAAACAAATTTATTCAACTCCAAGCTTCTTCATAATTCTTCTGAGGCATGATCTTCTTGAACTTCTTCCAAATAGAATTCTTAGGCTTGAAATTGTTACAATACAAAATACAAAATAAGATTACAATACAACTTACTTAGGGTTGTCAATTTGACTTAGTTTTGTTAAGGTACAGGCATGTCTTGCACAACAGATCATTTAAATGGTAATTTCTATACATGGTAAAAATATCGTAACATTTTGAGAATTTTTGTCCGGGCACAAATTTGGAGGCAGTTGGTCCCACAGTTGACCATGTTTGACCTTGTTACCATTGACCAAGGTTGACCAAAACTTGCACGACAACATTTTATAACATTTAGGTAATTATCATATTTTTTATGGTATTTATTTAAGAGTTTTTAGGGTGGTCAGAATTATTGGTGTTTAATGCTTAATTAAGTAATTAAACAAAAGATTAAAAGAAAAATGAAAATATATTATTATATAAAGAAATAAGCTGATTTTTTGAATCCTATAAACTTGTTTGTCTCATATGGCAAATTTCAAAGAAACACAACTAACACACTTTGCTTTCCATGCCATCAATCCATGTGACATACATCATCCACCATCCATTTTCCTTAAATCTCCACCATTCAATCCACCCAACTTCTCCTATTAATAAACCCCAACCCAACCCATTTCAACCAAGCTAAAGAGCCACAAAGTTGCTGGCATTTTTTTAGAGTATCATCTCTTCATCTCTTTCAAATCTAAACACATACTTCTTCTCAAAAACCTTCTCACTCTTCTATATACTTACATATATACAAGATTTCTGAAATCCAATGTAATAACCCCAATTTTTGGAAATTTTTTAAACCCTGATGAATAGTAACTTTTGCTGATGATGCTGATTAAGGAAAATTATCAAACCACACTATATAGGAGTACTGTTATGGAAATTATGAGATCGTATTAGTATTCCATAAAGTAAATGAGTGTATGTAAAGGTCGTTAGAATTCGAATTCGGACACTTTAATTTTTCCCGAAAATCCATCAGATACTGAAAGAATTAGGTATAAGGTAACATGGTTAAGATGATTTAAATTCAAGGATTATAAGAGAGGATCATTAAAGGAGTATAAAATATTAAGGAAGGTTTAGGAAAGCCCAAGTAATAAGATCCCGGATGTGATCCCTCAAATGATCAACGAGAATGAGAGTTAAGCGAACCATTAAATAAATAAACGACCAAGAGGCAAGCACATGCAAGTAATATGGGAAGGGAGCTTCCAAGAGAAGCTAAAACATGTAGTTAAAAGCAAGGTGACATCATCACACCATTAGATTGTGACATGTGGCAAAGGAATGATGCAAGCAATGACATAAGCAAGTGATGTCATCACTTTATCAAGATATTTGTTCAAAAATCATTCTCCACCAAGCATTTCTTTCTCATTTCCCAAGGAAAACCAAGCAAGCAAAAGCTATCCCCCATTTTCTTCTTCTTCCATTCAGCCTTTTCATAAAAATGGTGAAATAAATTTTCAAAACTCAAGCTCTAGGCCATGGGAAATTACAAGGTTTGTTTCTTTGGATCCTATATTTCATAACTTAGTTATGCTATAAGTTTGAAGCCAAGATTCCAAGGATTCCTTAGTTAAACAATTTCTCAAAGTTCTTGATGAATAGTGTTTTCAAGAACTAACATTTTGTTTTCTTATATTTTCTATAAGATCCAAGCTTGGTAGAGATAGTTAGAGGTTCCTAGAGGCTTGTTAGTAATTCTCTGCTCTCCAAGGAAGGTATAAACTCTTGAACCCTTAGTTTTAAGTTTGGTTTGTTTGGATGATAATGGTGCTTGGATGAATGGGTTTAGTTTGATATTGATGGATGTTGGATTGTTGTTGTATTGGTGATGATTTGGTGTAGTTTAAACTTTGGAAATCGTTAGGTTATAGCCGTCGTAATGCCCGATTTTCTTTAAACTGTTTTGTGCTTAACTTTTGGACCTGAACAACCACTTCTATGAACTACCACTGCCATTATTAGATAGTTTATGTTTCAAGCTTCATTTTGATATGTCGTTCGCTTAGATCCGATTTACGGTTTAGGAGAAACGGTCGTCTCAAGTAACGGCGTTTCGTGAACGAACCCAAACCCCTCGAGTAACTTTGAGACCTTGTTTAAGGATCTTAAAAGACTAATTGGAATACGAAACAATTATGTAAGGTGGATTAGGAAGTTGGTAAATTACTCACGAAAGAGTCTCCTTAAAATGTTTAATGGTTAATTTTATAAAATTGGTGGAGCCGAGGGTACTCGAGCGACTAATGTAAATCGTTAATCGCAAAAGCGAACGTTAGGGTCTAAGTGGATAAAGTCTAGTTTCTTAAGAGACCGTGGTTTAATTCCAGCTTATGTTATTGTTTGTAGGTTACCGGACCCACTCTAAGCTTAAGTCTACCCTGGAACACTCAGGCAAGTTTTCTACCCGTTATACTGTTGTTGTGATGTAAATATATTGATGCATTATCTTGAGATAAGTGCATGACTGTTATAAGCAAATCTTGCGATATATTGGAGCATGTTGATATGGTATATATATGCATGTTGTGAAATATTGATATTCTATTATCAATTCAAATGCTTATAAACTGCATAATACCTATGCTAGAGATAAGCAGTAGTCGCGTATACCCTTAGTATAGGTATAGGGGACCCAAAGGTGAACATTTTTCTAAACCGGGAGTCGATGTTCCCGAGTATAATATATATATATATATATATTTGTATATATATAGTTTTTTATAACTATTAATCGAATAAGGTATATTCGATAGTTTTGAATAATAATCAAACTTATTTTCGATTATTCAAATAAAGATCGTACTTTCGTATAAGTATATCTTTGTTATTATTATTCGTTTCAAGTATGAGTTTTTAAAAACTTCTACTTCATTTATTTTTATAAAGATTATCCTTTATGGGAATATTATTTAAATAATAATATTTAGATACTTTCCAACATATTGGGACTAATTTATTTTATTAAATCAGCATTACTCCAAACATTCTTAAAAATGTTTTCGAGTCTCCAAAATGATTTTAAAAGTTAGAGCGGATCCCAAAACTCGTTTTCAAATTTAAGATCTTCCTTTCGAAGGGGACTTGAATACTCGCTCAAAAATCTGAGGGATCCGGCACTCTGGTGTATTTTATATTTACAACGAGGTTGTTGTTTATAGAAAACAATTTGATTATTTGCCCAATATTCGGGAAGTAAGTCCATCTAATTGAGTCGGCATAAGCGACAGGCCGGGGTACGGTCTATGAAGGTGTAAGAGGCTGGGTGACAGTCCATCCATGCATGAGTGGCTGGGTAACGGTCTAGCACGAGGTCCTAATACGGTCAGGGTGATGACCGGCGAGGAATTCATCCATCTACAGTAGAAAAGGTTACTTATTGGTATCTTTGCCTGATCAGCAAGATATCGGGTTTATGCCAAAATTCTCTTCGTTCCAAATTCATTAGGTATTATAACTCTGTTTATACTTTTCATAACAGAGGGTTTCAAGGAATGTATGAGAGATATATATAGGTGTATATATATATCGGTAATTAATGAAGTATCTAGTAACTTCATTTCTTTAAATGATATTTCAAAGATTGAATCTATTCAAGTCTTATCTCGTAGTCTCATCTATGTGATGAACTTTTGAAACTGATTATAACTTGAACGGTGGTAGTTCAAGTAGTATTCGGAAAAGATATAAGTATATTGGAGTATCTCGTAACTTCACCTTTTCAACTTATATCTGGTAATGATTATCTTATGCATGACAAAGATTTTCAGAAAAATGCTGAGACAAGGTTAGATATATGAGAGCACCTTGAAACGATATTTTTATACAGTTATAAACTAGAACTCTATGTATATTATGCATGGAAGAGGATTTCCAAAATTTTGAAAAGTATATATCCATATATACTGAATATTTTACGACTTGGTCGCGTTAAGATATCAAACTTGGTTCATTTCTTCTTGACCAAGACTTTCATGAGTACTATGAGAATGCTCATATATTGTTAATTATTATACATATTATTTCGGTAAGCTTGTTGCTCACCCTTACTTTCTTCTTTCATCACACAACAACAGATAGACAAGATGAACAGGACCAAGCTCCCAATTCGCAAGCGGACAGGAAACGTTCCGTAGTTTCCTATAGGCGTTGATGCCGCTATAGCTGAGGTAGGAACTACCAATAGGCTAGGTTTTCAATTGTTGATGTACTAGACTTATGTATATTATGAATTGTAATAGTGGCAAAGAATATGTAAATTTATTCAGAAACCTTTTTGAGGTGTAATGACTTATAATTGTGGAATAAATTGACTCGTGTTATTTTTGGTATTCATCTCTGAGACTATAACTTGTGGTGTGTGTGTATATTGTGGGTTCACAGTACGCAGTAGTTGACTGTTTATTAAAAATTAGGTGTTATTAAGGGAAATGGAACTCGTGACAACCCGGATCTCCGACCCCGGATTTGGGGGTGTTACATCCAAGCTTAGATTCACCCAACCAAGATTGTTCCCACCAAGTGAGCTCATCCACTACCACTCTTCGGCCTCCCGAAGGGCTTCCCAAATTCTACCATAGTTCCAAAATCTGGCCGAACCTCCGGCGAATTTTTCCGACGAACTTTTCTGGTGAACTTTTCAGACCATTTTCCAAAAGTGGTAATTTTTAGCTTCTTCTTTGAGTTTCTTTTATTTGAGATTTGTACTTAATTTCTCTACTTCATCTCAAGCTCTAATACTAGATCTCCTATAAAGAAGGTTCTCAAAGAAAAGAGAAAAAAGATTTGAACTCGAAATTCAAATAAGTAGTTATCTTCAAAAAGGAACACATAAAGATAAAGATCCATAAATTACAAGTACTTAAATCTCTATAACTCCTCACGAGTGAGATTTCATAAATCTCTATAACTCCTCATGAGTGAAATTTCATATTCGACAAACCTCGGGAGTTGGCCAATTACTTGCACTTTATTTATCTCGATCTTGGCCAACATATTTCGTAAAATTAGAAATAATTACGAAAGCTATTGTGTAATCCCCACTAACATCCTTAGTGTTCTGTGGGATTATAAATCGATCAATAGTAAGCTTCATAATTTTGTCAAATATCAAATACGGATTAAACCGATAAATAGTAAATTTCGTAATCACCCGTCTAAACTTCAAAAACACAAATCCAAATCCAATTACTTGCACTTCTTTTATCTCAATCTTGGCTTATATAGAACCTATAAATTGTGCACGAAGTTAAAAGTATAATTTAGCTCCATAATTGTCAAAACATAAGTATACTAAAATCCCTAAGCCTACGAGCTTAAAAAGGATAGTTACAATTCCGATATTGTAACTAAAGTATTCTTCAATCCATAAATACATAATCGAAAGAAGAAGAATACTAAAAAAGTCATACGCTATATTGCTTATATATATAAAAGACTTTTTATTACTCCGATAAATATATATTCTATAAAGACGAAGTAATCGAAAGTATACTTGACATATTATTCTATATCTCAAGTCAAGTATACATAGTTGATATTTACTATTCTTATTTGAATATTATATTATCTTGTGGGCTAGTACCGTAACATACTAGTTCAACCCATCTATTCTCTATACATTTTGTTTTGTGGATTTTCTTATTATTTTTGTAGTGAGATGAAGTGGCATGAGGTGAATCTCGTTCTAAGACCCAAGTCTTATACGTACTAACGGGGAGTTAGTAGTATTTGCACCGTGAAGAAGAGGAAAGACCCAAGACCAGATCACTAAGATCCAAGACCGATAAAATCTAAGAAAGCCAAATCTACACAAGGGTTGTACATCAACTTTGAAGAAATACTGGTGAGTTAATGTCTAAGATAAGTTGTGTAGGTATTACATTTATTTTGAGGTGGTAACCCGTGTATGACGTACCAAGACAAATATTTGTAAGGGTGTAAAGGCTTCTCCGCTTACTAAAGGAGCGAGTTTATTATAAGGGAAAATCCTGAGTCCGGGAGAGGAACTCGGGGACTAGACATAGGGGTGAGCGAATCTATTAGAGGTTGCGTCATCGCGAACCAAAATAAAATCGCTGTGTTGTATTTTCTTTCATTGAACTTTATTTTCCGCACATATAAACTGCATAACTACTCGGTAAAGTTTTAAAAAGGGATAAATTATTTTAAAATGCCATAATAATTTTTAAATTGGTAAATAATCTATTCAACCCCCCTTCTAGCTTAATATAGTCCTCTTATAGGACCGTACACTAAGTCCACTTATAGCGACATGGGCAGCGCTTATTATGATATTAACAAAGGGAAGAAGCCAGTTGTTTTATAATATCCATTATTGGGCTCGAGGGCGAGGAGGACGGCTCATACTGGTCCTATGACCCTCCAAGATGCAAGGAGGTGGAAGATGTGACAAGCTAAGTCAACATTTGCAACTATAGTTATGTCCCAACTGCCTCCCCTGAACCATATATGCCTCATGCCCAACCCGAGCTTGAAGGTGAGATCATTTTCAGAAAGCAAATTATTCCAGATGGGGAGAAAATCTCTAGCTCACCTAAGAAGAGGTGAAAGTCTTAGCTTGCCACGACCTGGCATCCTCACTTACTCAAAAATACCTGGCTGACGTTGTTGACCAGTTTCAGCTCAAAGGCCATGTAAATCTCCCCAGGTCGCACATGCGATGCTGCAGATTCGACCACCCCGAGAACTGGGGTTGGGTTCCTCGCATGGTCCTGTCCACCTTTATGTTTAGGCTGAGGATTTTACATAGGTGAAAGAGTATCAACTGCTATGAAAACAACTTCAAGTGATAATCTACAAAACATCAACGGATGATTCTACAAGCTTAAATGGATAAATCAAATATCTTTTCAACAGATGAGTCAAGCCTTCACGGATATCAATTAAAGTTGTCAATGGATGTTATTTATAAAACTTCTACGGATGACACCATTACAGTGACAACGAATAACATTTAAGAAGTTTTAACGGATAATCAACAAAATAGCAGTTGATAGGGACTTGACAGAATCAGACAGAGTCACATGGGTTGATACTACACAAAAGCAATGTGGCAGCCTGATTGTAGGTGTTAGAAGAAAATGAAGTATTTCCATTTTCATGCAAGACAAGCTCTTTCATAGATGTTGTATCTAATTGGATTGCATTGGACAGATGAATGAAGAAACATGTGAATAGACCTATCTGATAGGAATATTATTTGTCTTACTTCACATATAACTTGGTGATATATAAACCAAGTGTAGCAAGTAACTAAGAACTAAGAAATCAACTAAAAAGTCTTTGTAAGCTGTATCTTTTAGCACTCTCAAGTTCTAAGTTGTAATACTTGTAAGAAGCTGTATGCATCCTTGCATCACAGAGTTTTCTTCAATTAATATACATCTTTGGTGGAAATACAAATCCACCAGAAAGTTTTTAAACTTGTGTTTATTTACTTGATGTGATTGAATACTTTATAATCATAATCCGCACTTTTACATATTCAAACACAGTTGTATATCAAAGAAATAATTTTTTAAAAAAGTAAAAAAAAATAGAATTCCAATCAATCTCCCTCCCTTTTGTAATTCTAATGTTATATTATTAGGGAATAACGAAAACTAAGTTCACTTCTAACCATTTTTAACATGTTTAAGATCTAGTCTTCAAAATCTCATGCTCACTCTCACCGCTGGAGAAAAATGCACTTATTTGCTTCATGTTTTCATATTTTAAATAGCCACAAACACTACACCATAGATTACCTATAACAACTCTAAAAAAATGTTGCTATATGGCACAGATCCATTGCAATAGGTTCTATGGCAACGTATTTTGAAAAAATAGGCGTAACGTTTGGTCTCGTTGCCATAAGGGCTTATGATAACGAATTTGGGACCATATTGCAACAGAGGAAATAAGTTACAAATTCGGTTTAAAACAACGTTTTTACATTTATAGCAATGAATATATAAGCATTGCAATACATGAGGGTACCTACGGCAACATTGTTTTGCAATCTTTTTTGTGATAATTGTTGCAATACATGGAATTATGCAACATATTTCGAGTTAATTGTAACATATTTTGAGTTAATTATAACAAAGTTTATTAACAATTTTGAAGTATATGGAAACCATTTTACCTTCTGCTGTAACACTTTTTTAAAAAAAAAAATGGGCCTGACCTTTAGATTTTATTAAAATCCACCAAATTTAATTGGCATATCATAAAAAAAAATCCAATAATCCAACAAGTAATATAGTATCAGTGACAATTCTTTTACATTGATATTGAGAGACAATTACACATCCTCGGAGTTATGCTAAACAGTTTTGATTATGAAAAATTAAAATAAAGTTAAAGCCTTGTTGGTTGCTCCATTTATATCCTCATCGTATATTGGAATAATTCTCTGTGAGTCATCTCCGAGTCTGGTCATTGTCGTTGACAATTTTTGTACAAGTTTTTAGCACCACCCATAGACCTACGCCGTAACCATTATAACATATAAGTATTAGTATTAATTCAAACACTTAAATAAAATATATAACACTATTTGGCTTTAGAAGTAATTGTGAAATAATAATTAAAAAAAGTCTGCAAAAAACTATATTAAAAAAAATCAAACTAATATACTTATATGTAAGATGACTACATGGGGTGAAAAAATAGTGCATCAGTGTTGTGCATTTAAAATGACTGTCCTAATCAACATACAAGGTATTTGATATGTTACTTTAAACAACAAAACATTTACATAGTTAGAAAGACAAAACCTGATGACGTGTAAATTGTGTACTTCAAATAAGTAAATACATGAATTTGTGAAACACAACGAACAATGAACAGACATACAAAAGCCATGTTCGCCATCATTCCTCTTGTGGAGCAGGCAAGGCTGCAATATTGACATACAAAATAAGGAATAAAAAGAAGAGTAAACAAATAAAAATGTGCAAATATGAGGTGATAATAAACTGTAAACAAAAAGGCTAATTGACCAACTTAGATGCTAATAGCATGTGCAGTGGAAAAAAGAAGTAAGTTTGAATCAACAATGGCGACCAATAGTGTACATTAATTAAATAGGGAAGATCAGGTGCATTACAACTAGCTATATAGAGTTAAGCTTTTTAGGCCTAAAATCATGAAACCGCAGAAATATAAATACTCAAGATAAAAAAAAACTAATATTATGTGAATGTTATGTGTTCTGATTATTGTATTCTTTAATACATTGTCTAGCACAGATCTAATGTATTTTCTACCTTGTATTGCACTTTCTCCATAAACCGACGACCTTATCTTACTAACAGTAAACAGAGGAAAATAACTAGTCACTAGATTACTGTGCTCAAAGTTCTTTCCAAGAATTCTAACAACACGGCCGAATCAATTACATCAAACACGACCCTAATCAAATAACCATATTTCAAACAAAACGGTAAAAATTGATAGAAATTTAAACAACTTACCCGAGTAGAAACAAAACCAGCTAAAGCCATATGAATAGTATAAATATGACTAGTAGTCTGTATCAAAACCTCAGTAACCGCGAGTCTAGGATTAGGCAAATATCCAACAAGAACAGTCACAGTTTCATACCACCACCATTCCAAACAAATCCCAATACAACTCAGAACCGATAATAACACACTATTGACACATAAAAATAATTTAATAAATAAACCCTAAATAACACATAGTGTAATATCGACAAAAGATCCCAAATACAAAATAACATATAAACAGAAAAGTAAGAAGGGAGGTAAATTAAATAATAATTAACGATATTCGAACAAATTTAATCTCAAATTGAAACAAATTTAGGGAAGATGATCTGGGGAAAATACATACCGTTCAAGGTTTAATCTTCTCTGAGATTTAATCTTCTTCGAGCTTTAATCTTTACAAAGATTTAATCTTCAGTGTAGAGCCGTAGAGCCGCAGTGGAGAGTGTTTGAGAATCTTTATGTTAGTCAAGTGTCTGTGAATGTGGTGAAGCCGCTTGTGAGTTTTGTGTAAGTGTTTTTTTCTTTTTACTTTTTTATTTGACAGCCGAGAAAATAATTTCAGCAAGCCCGCTCACAAATTTTGGACAAGCCCGCCTCAGTTTTGGGTCCAAATCTTTCATCTACTATAACAATTATATAATGTATTGCATTAACATATATTTTGTAACAACCTCCAAATTTTGTTGATTCAATTGCAATGTTTTTAAAACTCCTTGCAATAGACATGAAATCACCTTTCAATAGCTATGCTTTTTAAATAATTTTTAGAAATCTGGATGCGAAAGCCAATCTATGATAGATTGAAATATTCCTAACCTCAAAAATCAAAATTAGTTACCGCCTGTATGAACTGAAGATACAATACGTATGAAGTCAATAATATCTTGTAACTAATTAAAACAAAACTTGCTAGGGGTCTCATACACACATATGTTAATCTTGTATCAGTTGTTCGGCGTTGTATAGAATGTATGCAACTATTAGACACCAAAATAAAGATAACACGTGAGTAGCAAAAACATTTCAAAGCTCATACCCCGAAATTCCTTCAATTGATCAAGGTAATCAGCAGCTGCTTCTAGACTAATTCCTGGGTTCCTACTATAAAATCTCAGATCATATGCCTCGTTTCAACATGTTCAGTTGCAGACACAGATTAAGTCCTGGAGTAGTATTATATAGAATTCAATCATTTTAGTGTCATTACATCGTGTCTTTCTCTTATTAAAGCACTAGCACATACTTACGTCACAGCCGCTCAATTTATACTTAAGCAGTAGTCTGTGCTTCATTCTTTTATTATGATCATCTGAGCTTTCAGTAATCGTGCATTTCATGGCTCTAGCTCGTATTTTACATCTCAGTTCATACCTTTAAAGTATCAGATATAAAATAGCTCATTGTAGCGTTGCAGGATAGTTGTATTAATTCATTTTTTAATGTCTATACCTCTATCAAAGTTGAACAACTACAGTCTACAACATGTGAGGCAATAGGTTAAACTATACCCTATTCTTAATTAATTTTTGAGGTTTCGATACTTCAGCTTGATACATATACTCCGATAAGTTATTCATTATCTGTATGTAGTGTTATCAGTAGTCCAATGCAATCGACAGGGAAGCTGCCTTTAATCACTCAAGGTATCTTGAATGCCTACCTTCTTTTCTTTTTTTACTTTATAACTACTTTTAGCACCAAAAACTATATGCTAATCACTCCTTAACCACCAATATCATAACAACAAGATGAACTCGTCTAGATTTAGTATACAACGAAAGAGAAAAATTGTATGAGTGGTCCATCTATACGTGGTTTCGTTTGGTCAGTTGGTTAACACCTTCCTATAAAAATTATGTTAACTCATTCTAAAAAAAGTTTAAACAAATATTATTTAATTAAAATAACTAAATCATGTATCTAATATAACTACAAACTCTATGAATTATAATTGTTAGGTCACACAACACTGTAAAAGGGGGTTGAATACAGTGTTTATACAATCAAATCGATTTCAACACAAATATGTAACAAAGATCAATTATATTCAATAAACTCTGTTATAATATGAACTGTTGTTCTCTCTCAGTGATGAACAAATATCACTAATAGCTGCTAGGTTATAATGTATAATCTTCTCGATAATGATAACACATATAGTGTAAACCCTAAGTCTGTGTTTATATAGTACACAGTTACAAGATAACTTCTAATTGATATGGAATATAATTTTGTCTCCTATAATATATCAATCAGATATCTTCTACAAGTCTTCCAGTCTTCTAACTCTTTCCATGCATATCTTCTTTTATTTTAGTCTCGATCTTCTCCTGTAAATCAGTTTCATTCCTTAACTGAAAGTCTTCCCGCACTTAAGTTATGATATGACCTTAAGTTCTGATATTAAGTTCTGACTTCCAGTAAGTCCTGATTTCAGTAAGTCCTGATTTGTCATGTTGTTAAGTTCTGAAAACTAAACACAAATCATATTAGACATGACATTTTAAATATATCTAACAATCTCCCTCAACTTGTAAATTATGCAAAATATTCAAGTTAATAGATTTGATGATGTCAAAAATATTTAAGTACAAATGCAATAAGAGTTTAACTAGATAACTAACTACAACTTACAGTCCTTGTAGCTTTTACCAATCTCATTGAGTCAATCTGAATCCAAAATGATTTTTGACAAAGTTTGATACCAGCTTTTCTTCTTTAATCCTCAGGACTTGAGCTATTGTAGTCTTGACTTTCTTCATCTCTTCATCTTAACTTCCAATCTGGTAGATTGCAATTCTTAAAGCAGAGATATGGTTTTTTTCTAAACCATCACCCAGTCTTATTACCATTGGATGAGAAGAATCTTCATTGTAGCATAGACATTTCTCTTTCAAAATCACTTTAAGTTTAGCAGAATCCTTCTTCATTGGAATTTCACTTCCATCATCTTCAACTATGTTAGGAATGAATTCTGTAACCCTTGAACCAGAAATTCTAGCTTTATCTCTTATGGTCTTCAATATGAAATTTGACCATCTCTTGGTAATATCAGACTTTATCTCTAAAAGGTAATGAAAGAATTGAAGTTCTTTCAGTTATTTGTTTAGCACATCTGATTCTGACATTTGATATGTCCTTCCATTTTCAAGAAATAGAATCAGATTTTCTTTGAAATTGTGTTTGTCATGAGCATCCAGTACCACTTGAACAGAGATAACATTATCAAGGTGTTTTTGTGTAACATCTTCAAGAGGTCTGTCAGTCAAAAGAAATGGATCTCTAGTAGAAACTTCAACTCATGTCTTGATCTTAGCTTCATCAGAACCTAACCCTGCTCTGTCTCTTGGTTCTCTAGCATTTAACCCAATAGTCATGAAATCAGACAGCAATTGACTTTTCTTTGGATCTGATGGTTTGACATTTTTTATAGAAGTTTCTTTTTGTGAGCTACTTTCATCTTGTCTAAATCAACTTGAGCACTGTCATATGTTGATGTTTTGATGACCTTGTCATAATTTGATGTTTCTGTTGTAGCTTGTTATTCTTCACTCTGAATAACTTGAGTCTTGTCAGAGTTTGTCTTTGATTCTTCAGAAATCTCCTTCTTTTAAGAGTTTGGACAGTTTCATCTTCAGCAAGAGTATCATCAGTAACTTGAACCATTTTGCACACTGGTTTCATCAGAATTTGAGGAATTTTCATCTCCAGTGGCTTGGTTGGTTCATCAACTTTTCCCTTCCCTTTGTCTTTGGGATCAATCTCAGTCTGTGATCTAGTATTAGGCTTTGATGCCTCAGTATTTGACTTCTCATTGATCACAATGCCTTTTTCCTTAGGCCTTGGAGGTTTCTTTGCAACAGAAGCTTTTGACTTTAGATTTGTCTTCTCAGCTTTAAATCTAGCTTCTTCATTCTTGAGATTTTCTAAATCCATTCCAGGATTATGCTTCAGAAATAATCTTTTAGCAATCTCTTCATCAAATGTCTGAATCTTGGGATCTTTGTAGTAGACAGTAGTCTGCTTCCCCTTTAGCTTCAGAGTTTGCAAAAACTTCTGAGAATCTTAACTTCCACCTTGTATCAGAACATCAGGCTTTGTCATTAGACTTTGCTTATCAGAACTTGATATTAGATTTTGTTTATCAGCACTTGCTATCAGATTTTGAGTTTGAGCAGCTTTATAACTTGTCTTCTTTTGAGTAAAAGATTTGCTTGCATCAGAATTTAGTTTCCTTGAAGAAAACTTGCTGCTCTGCCCTTGACCTTGACCTCTACTCTTATCATAGTTTCCCTGGTCATCACCTTTGTCATCCTTCTTCTTCAGTATTTGAATAGGTGTGTATTTGGACTTAACTACCTTTTCCCCCTTTTTGACATCATCAGGTAGTAGGAGAGAGAGAAGAAGTTCAACTGAAGATTGGATTTCATCCAATTGAGCTTTTTGAGAAGCTTGATTCTGCAGGATATCAATGATTTGAGCATGTTGCTGTTCTTGAATCTTCTCAATGGCTTCAACTTTCTCATAAATAGGTCTGATAAACCTCTTTTTATCAAGCTTAGTCTCCATATCAAGCTTTTTAGCTTTTTCAAGAAGTTTGTCAACCTTTTCATGAGTAGCAGAGTGTAGACCTTGAAGATTTTTGGTAGACAGAGCTGTGACTTTGAGTTGTGTCTTGAAATCACAATTTGTGAGCAACTCATCAGCTTTTCCAATAAGGTATGTCAGTACTTTGGAGCTTGGAATGAAATCAGTTTCATTCCACTTCTTTGTCCACTCCACACCTCTATGAGTATCTTCCCAAGGAATAGGAGCAGCTTGCTCAACAAACTTCTCAATAAGTGCCTCATTTCCTCGAATGAGAGCTGTAGTATCAACAGAAACACTGTCTTCAGAACTTGAAGAAGACTCATTATCTTCTGACAGTACTAGAGTATGTGAGGCAACTGGAGATTCTGGAACAACTTCATCTAAATTCTGATCATCATAATTTATCTCCAGTATAGGAGTTGTTGGTATCTCAGCCTGTAGAATAGGAGAATTGACTGTAGATGGCTGAGCTGTTGTGGTTGGAGCTTCAAGAAATAAAATAGTAGGAATAATCAACCTTTGAAGGTCAATTTCAGGACTTAATCCTGAATCTTCAACTGTTGTTTCTCTGACTGGAGAGACAGTATGAGTAATCACTGTATCATTAGCAGTGTCTTTGGCTTTAGCTGGAGGTGGCAGAGATTCAATCACAATTGTCTTTGAGATCAGAGATCCCTAATCCCCTTCCTCAACTTCAGTAGTATCCTCAGATGGAGGCTTAGCCATGTGCCTTTTTTCCTTCATTTTCTTTAATCTCCTTGATAGTGAAGGAGTTGCTTGATCTGCATCAGAACTTACAGTTTTCCTCTTCAAATTACCTGAACCCGCAGCTTCATCTAAATGCTGATGGGTTGACCCTTCAGCTTCTTCAGTCACCAGTTCTGATGCATGAACCTGTGCTTCTTCATCATCTGAATCATCCCTTAGAATCATCTTCCTTCTCTTTGGTGGAGGTTGAGAAACAGACTTTGCCCTCTTAGGCCTGGAAGATGAAGGTCTGATGGTAGGTGTTGATGGTTGTTGTTGTGAAAATTGAGCTGGTTGGAAGTATGTTCTGATGGTAGGTTGAGTTGGTTGAGGTTGAGAGGTGGTTGATTGTGTAATGGTTGGAGGTGCTGATGGAGGTTGGGATGATTGGACATCAGGATATATGGAGGTATAGGTGTTTGGGTCAGAGTTTACCAAAAAATATTTGACTGATTATGGAATTTGGAGGGGTCTTAGAATAGTTCTCTTATTATCAGTTGATAATAAATCAGTAAAAGCTCTTTTAGCAAGTTTAAATGGTGATATCAACTCACTTGCTAATTGGGGTGCATCAGAGCAACAACAACTGTAAATAAGTTGACAGAATCTAGCAAAATAGACTGTATTCCTATCTTCTGTCATCCTATCACCTATGAATCTTAGTACAACATTAGCATAATCAAAATGAGATCAAGTAATCAAAGCATACCCAATTTGCTGACTTAAGATAGGAATTGCATCAAAGTTTGAACACTTGTTTGCAAAGGTTCTTGTGATGCAGTCAAAGAAGAAGCTCCACTCCCTCCTGATATAGGGTCTCTTCAACTGCCCAAACTTTGACAAACTTTTCTCATAGCCCAGATTGGCCAGTGGATGTTGAAGAGCTGGCTCCTCAACTGTTGAATAAGTGCAGTTTTCTAGAAATTGGAGTGCTTGTCAAACTGTGGACAAAGTCACCACATGTGCATCCTCACCTATTGTACACCTATTATAAATATGATGCTTGGGGACCCATTAGCACCACCATCATCATAAACTCCTGACCTCCAGAACTCCAGCACCTGTGTCCCTGAGATTGCTTCAGGTTGGGTCAAAGCATATCCAATCTCACTTCCAGATAGAAAATCTTGGATGAAGTGAACTTCTGATGGGGCTTCATCCTTGCTCAGTATAGCCAAGTAGTTGTTAGGAACAAACTTAGCTCCATTGAAAATGATGTCTTTGGGTGCCATTTCTGTGAAAAATAAGTGAGAAAATAGAGTGTACACAAGGTATTTGATAAAAGGCCTGTAAGAAAATAGCTTCAGAGAATATTAGTGAGAGAGAGAATAAGAGAGATTAGAGAAAGAAAAGTAGGAAAAAGATTATAAAATCTTTTAACTCCCATATATATACTCTCTTTTTGACAACTGTTATGATTGAAGCAGAACAGACTTTAGACACCTGGCATCATATCATTAGTCAAAAAAATTATTAGTGGGCACGGGTATTAAGCAGTAATAAATGTGCACATGCAGTGTTTCAAGGAAAACACGCTTCCCACTTACTAAATGATTATGATTGTTTTTATCTCACCTAATTATATTCTGATAAAATATGATTATTACAGTATTTACCACAAATAAGTCAAGTAAATAAATAATGCCACGTAAGCATCAGAGTTTGCATCAGGATTTAATATCAGAACTTGACTATTATCAGATTTTAACGGTCATCAGAACATGGCTTCTGTACTCAAAAAGTGAATGTTTGTTTCTGTGATTCTTCATACAAATACTGACTTGTTTCTTCAGAGTTTAAGCATCAGAACTTCCATCAGAACTTGTCCTCAGAATTTATGCAAATGACACTTAACTGTTTGTCAAAAATAACTAAATCACCACAGTAATTTTTATCATTCATATAGAGTGAAAGTGTGTGCATTAGCAAATTATCAGATAAAGATTAAAGTCTGATAAACTTCAGTACATCTTAGAAATAAGGTATAACTAAGAAAAGTGCTTAAAGTCTGTCAATAATAATGAAGTCTACTATAGAATAAATTTATGCAAGAATCCACCTCAACTGTTTGTGCTCATTTTATGCATCTTTTGAAATTCCTTTTTACAGTGGCTTCTCAGTGTAAGTGAGTCACAATTTCTATCAGAATTTATGCTATTATCAGAGTATTTCTCCAGTAATCATAGAATGTGAAAAGTCACCAAGGAAAATTTATTTTCTTTTCTAATGCATATAACTTAATACCAGCAATGCACTTGGGTCTTCCCTTGCACATATTTACTCTAGATCTCAAAGGAGTATTTGACTTCAATTTTCTTTTCTTTTCTTTTCTTCAGATAAGTGAGGCTTATCAAGCATGTGGTTCATCCTTAAGATTTACTAACATCAGAATTTGACAGATAAGAGGCAAGAATCTAGTTTATGACTTAGTAATAAGATACACAAAGTAAATTTGACTAAGCTTAACATCAGAATTTGCTTGTGTTAATGAATTTCCACATAAACAACTAATTCAAACATGGGATTTCTAGTATGTTAAAGACTACTAGGTCAGCATCTAGCACAGTTATCCTCATTGGATAGAATAATCACAGAACATTCAAAACACTATCAGAGTATATATATCCACATCAGATAACAATCAGTATTTAATGTTTTATAATTTAAGCACATATTACATGAAGATAAGACAATCTGTAAACACTGATAATAAAGTCTGATGCATGAGAACAAAAACTAAGCAGATTTTGAGAAAGAACCTGAAACCATTCTAAGTTCATTTACCAGTCTTGCAAAAGTAGCTTTACATAGTGGTTTTGTGAAGATATCTGTTAGTTGTTGATCTGTTGGAACAAAATGCAATTCCACTGTACCTTCCATCACATGTTCCCTTATGAAATGGTACCAAATGTTGATGTGCTTTGTCATTGAGTGTTGAACTAGATTACCTGTCATAGAAATAACACTTTGATTATCACAGTAAATAGGTATTTTAGAAAATTCTAACCCATAGTCCAGTAACTGATTCTTCATCCAAAGAATCTGTGCACAACAGCTTCCTGCAGCAATATATTCTGCTTCTGCAGTTGATGTGGAAATTGATTTATGTTTCTTGCTAAACCAAGAAACCAATTTGCCTCCAGGAAATTGGCAGCTTCCACTAGTGATTTTCCTGTCTATTTTGCATCCTACAAAATATGCATCTGAGTAACCTATTAGCTTAAAATTTGATTCTCAAGGATACCACAATCCTAGATCAGCTATACCCTTGAGGTACTTGAAAATTCTTTTCACAGCTATTAGATGAGGTTCTCTTGGATCAGTCTGAAATCTTGCACAAAGACAGGTAACATACATGATATCACATCTACTTGCAGTTAAATAGAGTAATGAGCCAATCATACCTCTGTAGTTAGTAATATCTACTGATGAACCGGTATCTTTATCTAACTTGGTTGCAGTGGCCATGGGAGTGGATGCAGTTGAACTGTCTTGCATTCCAAATTTCTGGTATACTTGGATTGATTTATGAAAGTACATTCTTCATTTTGCTTGATGTGAAGTACCAGAAAATAACTAAGTTCTCCCATAATACTCATTTGATATCTTGACTGCATTAGCTTTGAAAACTTTCACAGAGTTTGGCATTTGTAGAACCAAATATGATATCATCAACAGATATTTATACCAAAAGTAAGTCCTTTCCATGGTTGAGGTAAAATAAGGTTTTATCAATTGTGCCTCTATTAAATCCACTTTCCAGAAGGAATTGAGCTAAAGTCTCATACCATGCTCTTGGAGCTTGCTTAAGGCCATAAAGTGCTTTATCAAGTCTATAGACATGATTAGGAAATTTTGGATCTACAAATCCTGAAGGTTGTTCAACATATACCTCTTCTTCCAATTCTCCATTGATAAAAGCACTTTTCACATCCATTTGAAAGACTTTGAACTTTTTGTGAGCAGCATAAGCCAAAAAGATTCTTATGGCTTCCAATCTAGCAACTGGTGCAAATGTTTCATCATAATCAATACCCTCCTATTGAGAGTAGCCTTTAGCAACCAACCTTGCTTTGTTTCTTATAATTATGCCATCACTGTTAGTTTTATTTCTGAACACCCATTTTGTGCCAACAATTGATTTATTCTTTGGTCTTGGCATTAGGGTCCAGACTTTATTTCTTTCAAATTCATTTAACTCTTCCTGCATTGCTTGCACCCAATCAGCATCTTGAAGATCTTCATCCACTTTCTTTGGTTCAGTCTGAGACAGAAAGGAATGATAGAGACATTCATTTGATGTTGCGATTCTAGTTCTGGCACCTGCTTCAGGATCTTCAATTATTAAGTCAGGTGTATGTGATTTGGTCCACTTCCTTGCAGATGGAAGTTGTTCTCTAGAACTAGATCCTTTCCTATGATCCATGTTGTCTCCATCAGCATTTTATGATGCTCCCCCTGTAGATATGCTCTCTGAGACTGTAGAATTAGAGTTGGATCCTTCAGAATTTGAAGAATCAGAGTTTCCAGAATTATCAGAATTTGGCTCATCGGAACTTGATGAATCAGAACTTGAAGAGCCAGTGACAGGTTTTGATGCTCTTCTTGAGAGTCTTGAGTTGTGGTAGGATCTTCAGCTTGCTCCCCCTGGACAGGTGCATTTTTCCTTGAAGTAGTTACCACAGCTTCAATGACATCAGGACTTAACCCGTCAGAACTCACAGGATCAGGATTTAAGTCATCAGAATTTACAGAATCAGAATTTAAATCTTCATTTTCAAATCTCAGTTGATCATGATCATTGAAATCTTCAAGTTCAGTAATCTTCTTATCATCAAAAGATACATTGATAGATTTCATGACAACCCTTGTTCTTAAATTGTAGACTCTGAAGGCTTTTGTGGAAAGTGGATATCCAACAAAAATTCCTTCATCAGCTTTTAGATCAAATTTTGACACCTGTTCAGGATGAGTCTTAAGAACAAAACACTTGCAACCAAATACATAAAAATATTTCAGATTTGGCTTCTTTTTTTTCACAATCTCATATGGTGTTTTTCAATGCTTGTTTATGAGTGTAGCATTCTGTGTAAAACAAGCAGTCTGCACAGCTTCATCCCAAAAGTAGGTTGGTAGCTTTGCTTCATCAAGCATAGTTCATGCAGTTTCAATGAGAGTCATGTTCTTTCTTTCTACAACTCCATTTTGCTGTGGAGTTCCAGGTGCAGAAAATTCCTACTTTATTCCATGCTCTTTGAAGAACTCTTCTATGATTGAATTCTTGAACTCAGTACCATTATCACTTCTTATAATTTTGACAGAATCTTTGACCAATTTATCCAGCTGTCCGACATGATCAGTTAGAGTAGATGCAGTTTCATTCTTCTTGTGCAAGAAATACACCCAAGTGTACCTTGTGAACTCATCCACTATAACCATAGCATATTTCTTCTTTGCAATAGACATGACATTGACTGGACCAAATAGATCAACATGCAGTAGGTGATAAGGCTCAAAAATTGAAGATTCAGTTTTGCTCTTGAATGAAGATTTTCTTTGTTTTTCCTTTTGACATGAATCACAAAGGCCATCAGGAGCAAATACTGATTTTGGCAGTCCTCTCACAAGATCTTTCTTTACTAGATCATTTATGTTGTTGAAATTTAAATAAGAGAGTCTTTTGTGCCAATTCCAGCTTTCTTCAATCGATGCTCTACTCAACAGACAGATTGCAGAATCATCAGAACTTGTTGAAAGTCTGGCTTCATAAATGTTACCATGCCTGTAACCTTTCAGAACCACTTTACCTGTAGAATTGCTTACAACTTCACAGTGTTCTTCAAAGAAATCCACATGATAACCTATGTCACAGATTTGACTCACACTTAGCAGATTGTATTTAAGTCCTGAGACAAAAGTTATTGATTCAATGATGACATTCTCAAGATTGATATTGCCATCACTACACCATAAATGGCCTACAGCAACACTAAGAAAATGTTACAACAGGCCCAAAAAAGTGTTACCACAGCCAGAAAAAGGCCTAAGGTAACATAAAAATTAAGTTGCTTTTTTTCGAGTTACCTTTGCCCCTAAGGTAACATTACTTTTGCCCTGGTGTAACATTCACTTTTGTGTTACAATAGCCGTCAAATGTAACATTAATCTATGTCTATAGTCACTACAAGAAATATTGAATTAGACAATGGTTTTACACCGTTGTCTAAAAGATGAATTTTTCGTTGTCTATCCGGGGGCGGTGTGTTTGGCACTCATACAATGGTTACGCACCATTGTGACAAATACATCACACAACTGAATATAAAGCCTTTGTCTCATTTTATTCACACAACGCATATGACCCTTTCTAATATTCTACAAACAACAGTTTTCTAGCCGTTGTAACAATTTAGAGGCACAATAGTTAAAAATAGTGTTATACAAATTGACTCCGACAACAGTTTATGTATTTATTTCATCTAGTTACACAATGGTTTTTATTAAGAAAACAAATGTATGAGATACTTTAGACAATGGTATTTTGTGTTTGGGTATTGTGTTTTAGCTATGCTCACAACAGTTTTATGCAATGATGTAAAAGATTTAAACCATTGCAAATAATATCAAAAGACAACAGTTTTTTAAAAAAAAAACTATGTGCAATGAGACATACAACGGTTTTCATAATTTTTAAAGTGACTTTCACACAACTGTTTATAAAATTAATCGCATTATTTAAAATAAACCAGTTTTCAAATAAAATGGTATTATAATAATTCAATTATTATTTCACAATTGAAATTAAATTTACAATACAATGTTTCTCTACAAGAATTACAATTATAACTTAAATCTATTTCTAAACATGCTCATTAATTCTTAACATAAACAGAGCATACATATATTAGTCTAGTAAGTTGTATCAATTTCTCCATTCCTACTAGAATTATTCCTGTCACCACTCCAGGAATCATTCACGTCACCACTTCCTGGAGATATTGGCTCCCTTCCTCTCCTGCTTAAACCAGAGCCTTTATCCCTCATATATAGAAATTGCAGATGGTTCAGGGATCCCATGAAGCAATCTTAAACTTGATAGGTGTATAAGAGAATAACTGCAAACCACTAATATTCTCAGGTATAAAGTCATTAATGTAAACAATAGTTTAAACATCATTAGAACCCAGAATTTTAGGGATAAAATCCCATAATCATCATTGTCATCCAGAACCCAGAATTTTAACATCTCATGAAGTTCCTGTATAAACCAACTTCAGTGAGAAACAAAGCCTTTGATGTATCACACGGAGTATTGAAAGGGAAATACTTAAAATAAACATCCATATCATATCAAGTCAACTAAGAACCAGACTGTTTCTTTAATATCTTAACTGGCGAGAAAATTTTAGAAATGAATAACAAATGAAAGATACAAGTAAAGATGTGATACAGTTCAGGCCATATCATACAGCTTCGTATTTGAGGAGGTTCAGTCTCTTCCTTCTTTCTTTGACATTTTGAAATTCCTGTTTTATGACTACAAGTATAAGAGGTTTAGCAGGCTCAAAGCTAATACTGATGACTAGTGTGACTTTTTATGAAGCAAATAAATAGGAGTAATGATACCGTAACATAGAAGCAGGAAGATTGAAAAACATATCATACTATGCATTCTCTTTATCTAAATCATTCAGTACTATAAAAGGCCTTAAAAATGAGTAATTGCAGATATCTAAAAAAAAAAGAATCTAATAGTAACACTAGTCCAAGTCTCCAAGAACTAATACTCACCTATAAGATACTTGCGAGTAAATACAACCGAAAAAATACGAAGCCTGATCATTGTAAGAAACAAAACTGCAAATGCAGAGCGATAGAGAATTAAAATGCAAAAAATGGAAAAAAACTAATCTCTAAAGATTCCATAATGCACTTTCTCATCTAGGCAAGTAAACATCACAGTGCAATATTTGCGGGAAAGTAGCTACATATACAAGTCAAGCTATAAGAGGTAATGTATACATTTCTCCACACTCTATTTCCATGAGATGTTGCAAGAATCAATGCATTCACTGATCCTGTAAAAACCCTTTCATGTTGACTGCAGAAAGTCCTCCATTATGTACAAGTTAACTGGCATCATTCTGAACCCAAAATTTGAAAGCATTCCCTCTCATTTAGTAGGATATGACAAGTCGTTTATTTTACCTCCTATCCCAAGAAGAAACATCCTGACTGCAGATTTAAATACAGTTCCAGTAATTGAACATTCCTTCAGATCATTTACAATAGCTTTATAGATCCACTGGAATTAGCAGCAACTACCATCTCAGATTCTTTTCTCCAACAAACAATTGAAACAAAATGTCCCCCATCATCATCAATTTCCTTTCCAGAGAACACAAAGAATTAGAAGACATTTAAATATAGACATTTAAACAACTCAACTCATACATTACTTTCTTATTGACTGGTGCAGTGTTGTCACCAAGAAGCCACTCACTGGTTGTTTTCAGTTTTAAGAACCCGCGACTATAAAATTAGAATCAATCAACAATTGCAAGATAAGCTGGAAATTATAACTCAAAAATAGTAAAAAAGAAAAAAGAGGGTAACAAGTTTCAGACCTCCTGGTATAGTTGTGACGAGTGAGAGTGCAGTTGAGTTTTGACATTGACAATGTGTTTGACATCCCTGAGCCAGAGACGGTAATCTTAGTAACAAAATCTCCATTCTCTCTATCCTTAATAAAATCACGAAAAACATCATCATTTCCAGAGATGGTGATTTTGTTGAAAAGAGATGAAGTAACAAAACGAGAAAGGGGGGTTGTCTGAGATTTGATGAAATTAGATGGATAATTGGTGGTGAGATAAGTGGTGGAACAACAACTACTCATATTCATTTCCCCTAATGCCTTTCTCTTTGATTTTTATTCAATTATCAATCTGGAAGTTGGGAGAGAGATGGAAGAGTAGGGAGAGAGAGAACCAGGAGAGAAGAGGGTAAGATCTAAGAAAGGGGAAGGGGAGAGATAAGGGGGGAAATGAAAATTAGAAGGGGGGAATGAAAATTAAAGGGGGAAAATAAAAAATTGTGTGAAAAATGAAAATATTATAAATTTTTATTTAAAATAATTTTACATAATTTTTTATATAAAATTATTTGAAACAAATTTGAAAATTTTAAATTTTTCTACATAACTAAAGTTAATATATATTAACATTGTCCAAGATGATTCTAAAAATATTTTTTAAGAAATTAATTATTAAATAAAGAAAGAATCTTATTTTTTGGAGTTGCGCTTCTATTCGATTTTCATTATGAAATCATACAAGATAAATTTAAAATTATTTGAATAATTTTTTATATGATTACAATCGATATATCTCAATACAGTTGGATCTTTGAAAATATCATTTAAAAAAATTACCATGTTGATAGAAAAAGAATCTCGTAGTCAGGAGTAGTATTTCCTCACATAAAAGATTAATTTGAATTTTTTAATAATTTTTCGTATGATTAAAATAAATATTTTTTAGTATTTTTCTTATAAAGTCATGCAAGATAAGTTTAATTTTTTTATAATTTTTTCATATGACTAATATCTATATACTTTAACATCCGTACGGTTGGATCATTTAAAAAATCATTTCAAAACTTATATTTTAGAAAATCATTCTTCCAAATTTTAAACCCCTATATCGAATTAAATTAAGAAAAAATGAAATATTCAAACGGATCGACATTAAATGACTCGTTCCACTTTTCTTTACTCATAGGGTGTCTCTATGTAATATTATAAACTTAACAAGTCCCGAATCTTTCATATGTATAGTTATCGACTATATTTCAAAAGTAATGACGGGATCTACGTACGTATATGATTACGATACAACATATTATAACAAAAAAATATAAGTTATTTATTTCATATAACCTTAGTGATATTTAAACATGTGTTTTATAATGTGAGTTTTTACATGCCAATCAATTCTCTTGTAGAACATTTTGAAAGCGTACGGTATCGATTCAAGTCTCATTCAAGTCTTTGGGATTTTCAAGAAATTTAATGTCAATAGACAATGGTTTGAACGAAAAAGACTTGTTTATAGAGGTTCTTACAATGGATTTTTGCCCAAACTGTTGTCTTATATTTTGTCAAAAACGTTGATGTCATGACACATTGGTTTCCTGAAAAAAGGCTTGTTTGTACACTTTTGTACAATGGTTTAATTTTAAAATGGCTGTCTTATATTTTAGAAAATCATTCTTCCAAATTTTAAACCCCTATATCGAATTAATTAAGAAAAAATAAAATATTCAAATGGATCGACATTACATGGCTTGTTTCACTTTTTTTTACTCATACGGTGTCTCTATGTAATATTATAAACTTACCAAGTCCCGAATCTTTCATTAGTATAGTTATCGACTATATTTCAAAAGTAATGACGGGATCTACGTACTTATATGATTACGATACAACATATTATAACGAAAAAATATAAGTTATTTATTTTGTATAACCTTAGTGATATTTAAACATGTGTTTGATAATGTGAGTTTTTACATGCCAATCACTTCTCTTGTAGCACATTTTGAAAGCGTACGGTATCGATTCAAGTCCCATTCAAGTCTTTGGGATTGTCAAGAAATTTGATGTCAATAGACAATGGTTTGAACGAAAAAGACTTGTTTTTACAGGTTCTTACAATGGATTTTCTCCCAAATCGTTGTCTTATATTTTGTCGAAAAGGTTGATGTTATGACACAATGGTTTCCTAAAAAAGGCTTGTTTGTACACTTTCGTACAATAGTTTAATTTGAAAACTATTGTCTTATATTTTAGAAAATCATACTTCCAAATTTTAAACCCCTATATCGAATTAAATAAAGAAAAAAAATGAAATATTCAACTGGATCGACATTAAATGGCTCGTTTCACTTTTCTTTACTCATATGGTGTCTTTATGTAATATTGTAAACTTAACAATTCCCGAATATTTCATATGTATAGTTATCGACTATATTTCGAAAGTAATGACGGGATCTACGTACGTATATGATTACAATGCAACATATTATAACGAAAAAATATAAGTTATTTATTTCATATAACCTTAGTGATATTTAAACATGTGTTTGATAATGTGAGTTTTTACATGCCAATCACTTCTCTTGTAGCACATTTTGAAAGCATACGGTATCGATTCAAGTCCCATTCAAGTCTTTGGGAGTGTCAAGAAATTTGATGTCAATAGACAATGGTTTGAACGAAAAAGACTTGTTTTTACAGGTTCTTACAATGGATTTTCTCCCAAACCGTTGTCTTATATTTTGTCGAAAAGGTTGATATTATGACACAATGGTTTCCTAAAAAAGGCTTGTTTGTACACTTTCGTACAATGGTTTAATTTGAAAACTATTGTCTTATATTTTAGAAAATCATTCTTCCAAATTTTAAACCCCTATATCGAATTAAATTAAGAAAAAATGAAATATTCAACTGGATCGACATTAAATGGCTCGTTTCACTTTTCTTTACTCATATGGTGTCTTTATGTAATATTGTAAACTTAACAAGTCCCGAATATTTTATATGTATAGTTATTGACTATATTTTGAAAGTAATGACGGGATCTACGTACGTATATGATTACAATACAACATATTATAACAAAAAAATATAAGTTATTTATTTCGTATAATCTTAGTGATATTTAAACATGTGTTTGATAATATGAGTTTTTACATGCCAATCACTTCTCTCGTAGCACATTTTGAAAGCGTACGGTAACGATTCAAGTCTCATTCAAGTCTTTGGGATTGTCAAGAAATTTGATGTCAATAGACAATGGCTTTAACGAAAAAGACTTGTTTGTATAGGTTCTTATAATGGATTTTCGCCCAACCCGTTGTCCTATATTTTGTCAAAAAGCTTGATGTCATGACACAATGGTTTCCTAAAAAAAGGCTTGTTTGTACACTTTCGTACAATGGTTTAATTTTAAAACTATTGTCTTATATTTTAGAAAATCATTCTTCCAAACCAAATTCGCCTTCAAAAAAATTTGAATTTTTTTTAAAATTCAGGCGGGAATCTAAATAAAATAGAGGGGGAAACGAAAATTTTAATTTTTTTTTAAATCAACGGCTCAGAATAGTCTATTCATAATCCACCGATAAAGAAAATGTGACTTTTTTTAATTTTATATAACTAAAATTTACAGTAAAAATAATTCAAACCCTCTGAAAATTAGACAACCGTTTTTCATGAAAGTTGTTGTAACATATTTTCTAATGCAGGTGATTCAGACAACGAGTAAGACACCATTGTCTGAAACTCTTTTACTCAACAGAGGTAATAAACTTTTGTATGTTATGCTTTATTTCTAATATTGGTTTTTCTGCACCATTGTCTCAAATAAATAACACATTGGTATCGGAAAACCGTTGTCTAAGTTGCACAACAGTCCTTAAAACCCATTGTGTAAAACAATAGAAAGCACACCGGTTTATTGTGACCTAAACAACACTTGTACCAATAGAAGTCACACAATGAGGATGAATACAACCATTGTCTCAATGGAGCACAGAGGCACCATTTAGACAATATTTTTGAACAAGTTGAATCACCATTGTGTGAAACAGAATGATACAAGGATTTTTGGTCAACTACCAATTAACTGTTGTCTAATTTTTTGGGACAACAGTTTTTTTGGCCACCATTGTGTAACAGGTGTTGTCTGATTCAGTTTCTGGTGTAGTGAGTATCACAATATGTATGTTACCTTTGAACTCAGAATTTTCAAAAAAAATGGGGCCCACAGTGGTGACGTGGCATGTAGGTTCCGCAGTGGTGATGTGGCATATGGGTCCCACAGTGCTAGCATCATATTTGTACCTGGGGTAACACTTTGAACAACCTACTCTAATACTTTATGAAGCTACTGTAACAATTTACCAAGAAGAAAAATGAAAAACTAATATTATAAAGTGTAAAATCAACTGCAAAATTTGAAAATATATTACATTAATCTAATACATTCCAAATTTCATAATCTCAACTACATTCATAACCAGTTTACCATCTACTTAAATCACAATAAATTTAACCAATACAACCAACTAATCTACATCCCAAAACTTAATCCACTTCCTGCTAGTAGCTGCCAAGAACTTGACACGTATGCATTCATCAACAAATATATAGTTGTTATAGCTGAAATGAGAAAGAAACAAAGGTTAGGTCTTACAATACCCTATATATACCCCATGCAAAAGTATTGTACTTCTATATTATATAACAACTACTATTTTACATACCTGATGCATATATACATACAACAATGCCTGCAAACTCAATGATGCCAATGTATCTTTCCATCTAGCTAGCATTTTTTGTTGTATCAACATGAACAACAGGCACACTCAGAATTTTATGTTTGGCCATTAACTGGACAGCTTCAGCAACACTAGTGCCATAATTGATAAGGTTTAAGGTTGCTATATATAAGTATACATTAAATAATGCATACTATGCATATTAATTTGAGGCCAAACTTCTGGACTTAAAAACATATATATAAGTAAAATTTGAACATTTTATCACTATACCAGTTCACTTACAAGGTATTGAAATGGACCGCAACAAGTCTACCATTATTATTTAGTTTGGCAAAAATATACATATTTATACCAGTTGAAGTTGTAATTACAGTCTAGAAGTGTACAAGAATAGCCTCACATGATATATCTTTAATTAAAACAAGTACTTAAACAAGAAATTTAAGAAGAATAGAAGGGTTTAACATTTCATGATCTTTACAGTATATGTTTACGAGTAACTAGGACAGACAACAGTTTATAAAAGAAAATAGCTATAAGTAGATTTTTTTTAAAAAAAAGGAATATGCTGATCACAAACATCTTACCACCAAACCAAGCAACCATCCTCATATATACACATATATTATTAGTCTACAAGACAACATCCAATTAATAACATTCTATAACTTATATAACCCATTTACTCTTCTTCGTTGTTGCCCTGGAGGTGTAGAGGGTAGCAGAGTATCCATCTGACTAATCAACTGAGTGGCAATACTGGATGGATGTAAGTAACAGTTACTTATGTATCATATATTAAGGTCACGAGAATCAAATAAAACTCTAAACTTTTTTGTCAATGAATTAGCAGGCAACATAAAATCAAATAAACATCACAGAAAACCGGAATTCGAGATAGCAACAGTCAAGTACCCCAGGCCCTATAAAATCATTCATCAAACCATATTAAACAATTAACTACAAAAAGGACATTATGGTCATGATTTCTCTTTCAACAAACTGAGTGCCCCTGTACCTAGATTTCCTTCTAAAGAATTCAAGTAAGGGTCATGCATGATTTTTGCATATTAGTTATTGGATGTTGATAAATTTTATATTAGAACTTGAAAAATTTTGAATGAGCGTCTACTAATTTGAGGGTATGCCCTTACCAATTTGAGGCAGGTAACAAAAATAAAATTGAACTTTTAAAACCAACCTATCTCAACAAAATAGATAAACAGAGATACAATTCATTTCACAATCAATTACAGTTCCAATTTATAAAAAATATAAAATAATTATTAATTAATTAATTAAAAGACTCACTACCTGATGGAATTGGGGGTAGATGTCTTTTCCTAGTGCATTCTCTGCATCTTCAAGGCTTCTACTAGTGTCCCAAGGAGCTTCTTACATGCCGAATACCAATAAAATCAATCATATAAATGTCTTTTTTTAATGATGAGTTAAAAGCCAACAAAGGGTTAGTGTGGAGGTTGAGCTCTTGACTCCTCTGAAGGAAATCAAGGGTCCGACTTCAGGGTGTGTGTGAGTTTACCTTAGAAAAAAAATATTGAATTGCTTGTCGTAATTGCTCAGTATAATCTGAACTATTACCTTCCATGATTGGCATAGATAGAATTTTCAGAAGTGTTGTTGAAGTCATGAATAAAGGCTTTCCTTAGCTCGCACGACTTCTCAATGTTAGCAAAGTATGATCTAACTGTCTCAAACAGAGCTGCTGTTTTAGCCCAGGCAATTCTAGTTGATAGTGTTATAAGCATTACTCTTTCATATGGTTCCACTCTAGCTGATAGATTGTCTGGCATTTAACATAATCCAATTTCTCAGCACTTTTAAGTGTAATTAAGTTTACTAGTATACATGCGTAAAATTTGCAAACTCCTCTGCTTATTCAGTATGAGAAGAGGAAAGAAAGTTGTGAGGTTTATATACCAAAGAGAACAATCCCCAGATAGATCCATAGGATTGACACTTATTTTTGGCAAAAATGTTAAGAAGGGAGGAGGAACTTACTACTCCCATCTCTTCTGTTGAAGTCCTTCCCTCAAAGATAAGCAGCTATAGTATCCATAGCCAACGTCCCAAATACGTGCGCTTTGTTCGGACTTAACACCCTATGAACTTCCTAGATTTTAAACTATTATCTGTTATTCAAAGTATCTTTCACATCAACTAAACAAGCTCTCTGGTAAGCATTAAGTACAATAAAACCCTCAAACAATAGCAAGGAGCACTTTTAATTGATTCCATAAAGCTACTGCCCCAAACATGTTGATGTGAATAGTACATCTTTGTTTACTTGAAAGAAGGTTAATTAAACTTATAGATACAGTGATAATCTTTTTCTTCAAAGATTTTACGTGTAAAACAAAAAAAGTGGAATTAATTACATTAGATGACCGTAAGGTACATGTATTTCTTAGGTGGTAGGAGGAGAGTTAAATCAACCTAGTTACTTATACAGAGTATCATTTATCATCATAGCTAAATAACAATACGAACAAAATACCCGAAATTATCACACCTAAGTAACAAAACAAAATAGAGTAAAAAGATTAAAGTCCATGTAACATAATAGGGGTTAAACATACTGTACGTTAGCTCCACAATAAACTTTGACTCCTCAGGACCAAACCCGAGAAAGGCATTTGAGTACTTCTATTCTGGAATATTTCTCATTCTCAAAAGCTTCATCCCAAAACCTTCAGTATAAAACCTGTAAACATCAAATAAAACACCATTTAACAATAAATTCATCACAACTAGCACATATTTGACATAATTTCTTACAATTAAACAATAAACCACATACTTGAAAGTGTGAACAAGGTCACCAACACGATACATAACATGTAAGAACCTGCACTTATCCTTTTTAGGCCATTCCAACAACTTGCTACTCGTAACAACAGGCGTAGCTTTAGATTCAGCCATAATTCCGCTGCGTAAATTAACAACTGGATTTCAATTAAATGGCATAATTATAAACATAGATATACACACAGAAACAAAATAAAAACTAATTATTTCAGCAAACAAACAATACTGCACTAAATTGAAATAAACTTGGATTAAAAATCATAACTAGTATTGATACTACAAGAATATATCACAGTATAACACATGAAAATAATAAATATAAGTGATAAAAGAAATAATTACATACTAGAAATGAGAAATACAAAGCCCTAAAATAAGATCAAGTGATAATAGAAACACAAAACAACGAAACTAAATAGGGGATTGCGATAATTCAATTATTTGTGTGTACATAAGTATAGATATACATAAACGAATTGGGGGCGAGAGAGAGAGAGAGAGAGAGAGAGAGAGAGAGAGAGAGAGAGAGAGAGAGAGAGAGAGAGAGAGAGAGAGAGAGAGAGAGAGTTACTACTTACTAGGACTGTGAAGACTGAAAGAATATGATGTTCCTTCGACCCCCAATTTCAATTAAAAACCCCGATTCCAATTAAAAACCCTAGCTCGAATCTGTAAGATTTTACTAATATAAAACCCTAGCTAATCTAATCATAAATTATTGAGGTAGTACTTTAGGATGATTTGGTTCAATTGAAAGCTGAGAGAGAGTGTGTGGGAGGCGACCGAGAGAGAGATATTGAGAGTGTGGGAGAGCGATTGTTTGAGAGAGAGAGAGAGATGTTTAGAGAGGACATTGAAATTTTGACAAAAAACTACCGCTTCTCCAGAAAATTGCCGCTTCTCCAAAACTTTTGAGCCTGTTTTAGCCCGCGTGATGGAGAGCCCAATGACATCCCAAATAACTGCTGGCTAATTTCACCTTTTTTATTTTTAATAAAATTTTAAGTTTAAATAGTGTTCAAATCTTTTATTAATAAAAAATTATCAGTTATTAATTAGTACAGTTTACAAATTTTTTTTAAAAAAAAATTATTTTATCAATCTAAGCTAATATTAATATTATTGCTTAATTATATTATCAAAATTGATTAATTTTCAATTCAAATATTTATATATATTTATTTTTTTATAAAATGTTACTTTTTTATCCATTAACACCCTATTGTAACATAAGTTTCCAAATGTTACTCGTATGTAACATTTTGAAGCTATAGTAACATGTTATAAAGGCTATGGTAACATCAAAAATACTACGTTGCAGTAGGTTTAGATGAGCATACCTAAGGTAACATAATTCGGTAACACGCATGATTAAACCATTGCGATAGGCCATCTATGGCGTAGTGCATATCACATAGTTTTTCCCATGTAGCCATTTCCATAAGAAACTCCTGGGCCAGCTTTCTCAACAAAGTCTGATAGCAGGGCTTTATTTCCAGTCATATGTCCTGAACATCCACTGTCCAGAACTAGGATGTTTTTCATGTTGCCCTGCAATCACAAAGACATCTATTGGTTAGTTTTAAGGACCCAGACTTGCTTGGATCCTTTGGCTTTTTTAAGTTTGTTAGCATTTGCAGCAGATTTAATTTCAGAGTTTATGCTAACATGCTGTTTATCAGAATTTATATCAGACTTTGCATCAGACTTTACACTAGAAGGAATAATACTAACTTTCTTCAAAGAAGGTTTTATTTGATAATAATCATAGTACAAACTATGATATTCCTTACAAGTATAAATGGAATGCCATAAACTACCACAATGAAAATAAGGATTTTGTGGTTTAAACCTAACAGACTGACTCTTGACTCCTGATTTAGGAGGTAAAAAGTTTATATCTTTATTTTTCCTGCAAAAAGAAGCAAGATGGTTAGAGTTTCCACAGTTATAACATTTCTTTCTAGGAGCATTAGGAACAGGCATATAATTATTGCTTTTATTCACACCTTCCTTTTCATTCCTATTTTTCCTAGCTTCCTTTATCTTGTTCACATTTTTAATCTCTTTCAGCTTATACTTATGCTGCTTCTTTGTCATTAAGCCTATGTTAACTTCAGCTGATTTATCATGTTTTAATTTATCAGAAGTTGACTTTTCTTTGACTTCTGTCCTAGACTCTTTCATCTTTTCAGAATCAGACTTTATAGTTCTTGCTACAAACTTAACAGGATTTACCTTTGGCTTAGCAGTCTGTTTAACAATAATTGGCTCAATTTGTTCAGTTCCTTTCTCACTTTTATCATCTATATAACCTAAGCCCTATTTCCAGTTTCCACTACTTAGTAAATTCTGAGTTGTTTTGCCAGAGTTAGTCCATGTTCTGATAATCTCTTTTTCCTTTTTTAAGTCATCTTTTAGAGATTCATTCAATTTTAACACTTCATCTCTAACATACAAAGCATCATCTCTTTCTTTCTTAGTTTGATGAAGAAAAACTAACTCCTTTTCTAAATAGTCATTTCTCTTATTAAAAGCAAGATTTTCAGATGTTAATCTTTCACATGTTAAAGTCTGATCTCTATAACTAATGAACATGGTTTTAAGATATAATCTCAACTCAGTAATATCATCAGTATGAAAAGCATAAGTTGTTTGAGGTACCTTCAATTCAGCAGTTTCAGTACTGCTGTCAGTATTTGCCATCAAGACATAGTTCACCTCATGTTCAGAATCTGAAGTGTCTGTCCAGCTTTTCTTCTTTGTGACAAGTGCCTTGCCTTTATCACTTTTTCCTTTCTTGCAGTCAGAAGATATGTGGCCTCTTTCACCACAATTGTATCATTTGACAATTGAGTTGTCTCCTCTGTCAGACTTTCATCCTTTGCCTTCACACTTTCTGAACCCTTTCTTATCAGAACTTCCACTTTTCCTGGAAAACTTCTTGCCCATTCTGAATTTTCTGTAGGCTATCTTTGTGATACCCTTCACCATAAAGAGCATATAGTTGCATCATCTCCGCATCAACATCTATTTCAGGTAAACTTTCAGGTTCTGAATCATCATCATCAGAATATGATGACTCTGAATCAAACGTTATGATGAGAGCATTTCCTTTGCCCCTCTTTGAGGAAACCACATTAGGAGATTTCTCCTCATCTTTAAGAGCAACTGTCCTTGACTTTCTTCCATGCCTCTTGCTCCTTTGATCTATCTCAAATTCATGAGTTTTGAGCATACCATAAATTTCATCAAGAGTAGTTTCAGTAAGGTCATATTTGTCTCTTATGGTAGTAGACTTCAAATCCCAATTTTTAGGAAGAACTAAAAGAAATTTTAGATTTGAATCTTCAAGATCATATTCCTTGTTCACCAGTGACAGATCATTCAAGAGTTTGGAAAACCTTCTTATATAAATCAGTTAATGACTCATCATCTTTTGAGTCAAAGTGCTCATACTCTTGAGTGAGTATAGTCCTCCTATTCTTTTTGATTGCATCAGTTCCCTAGCATCTTGTCTCCAAAGCATCCCATATCTCCTTTGTAGTCTTGCAATTAATTACCCTGTTTGACATGACATTATCAATGGCACTATGCAGCAAATGCTTTACCCTTGCATCATTGGCAATAGATGAGATGTCTTTAGCTGTGTAATTACCTTTCTCCTTTGGTATGTACTTTGGTGGTTGATCATCAACTGCAACAGAGAGCTTGGTATGCTTATATGGTCCTTCATTAATCCTATCAAGGTATTCTGGATCTGTAGCTTCCAGAAACATAGCCATCTTGACTTTCCATATGGGATACTCAGAAGGTCTCAGTATGGAAACCCTAATAGTCTCATATCGACTGTGGGTTTGGGTGTTTTGAGTTTCTTGAGTTTTGGTGGGCTTAGTTGGGGTTTGTGTTTCTTCAGACATGATTGTTTGGATCTTTACTGTATCTATGTTAACAGAAAAGCTCTGATACCAATTGTTAGGTCACACAACACTGTAGAAGGGGGTTGAATACAGTGTTTATACAATCAAATCGATTTCAACACAAGTATGTAACAAATATCAATTATATTTGATAGGAATAAATAAGTTATGATTAAATACTGCAAGATGTGGGCTGCTAGGCCCAATAAAAAGATATATGATACTCAGACCGGAAAGGTTAAGCCTGATGGACCAGATCAGGCCTGATGGAATAAAGAAGGCCCAAAAGCCCTGATTATTAATTAATTTCGTAATTAATTAATAAGGTAAAAATCAGCTATTGAGAAGAGTCCCGATAAGGATATAAATCCTTATAGATTATCCTCAAGGGGACCTAAAAGGATAAGGAATCAGTTTCCTACTATTTAGGACTCCTAAGTCCATTCTAATTATGAGACTTGCCCACCAAGTCTCCTATACCAAGTCCAATTCAAGGACTCCCAACATCTATATAAGGGGCCTCACCCCAAAGATCAGAACTACGTTTTTTGGCTTGATTCTCTAATTCACAGAGATACGTAGGCATCTCGTAAAGGCAGATTGTAACACCCCCAGATCCGGGGTCGGGGATCCGGGTTGTCACGGTCTTTCTTTCCACAATATCACTTCACTTAATTAATAAAAATAACCTTATGCTGTGACCCCACACTAACACACACCACAACCCGTTATAGTCTCAGAGATGAAATTGAAATAAGTACAAGTCTTTGAATCCACAATTTAAAATTATTACAACCCAAAATGATTACTTGATAAATTTACAGTTAATTGCCATTATCTGCCACAAGTTATAATTATACATAATTTGATTCTCAAAAGTAGATAGTAGGATCTACAATAGATCTACCTCTGCAGCTATAGCAGCTACAACATCATCGGGAAGACGCGGGGCGCTTCCCACGCGCTTGCGCTGGGTCTGCTGGAGTCTGGCCATCTCTCCTAACTGTTGTTGTGTGATGAAGAAATAAAACAAGAGTGAGCCTTACAGCTCGCAAGATAATATATAGTGATAACAATAATATAAGTATCTAAATGGATACTTAATAGAATCTTTATCGTGCGTAAGATAATTACTTACTAGATATAAGTAAAAACAAGAAATGAAGTTACCAAATACTTCACTACACTTATTTCATCTATAAAGCTTACTTGAACTACCACTGTTCAAAGTATAAAGAGTTTTAAGAAAAACATCCCATAGATGAGACCACAAGTTAAGACTTGAATGGATTCAATCTTTGAAATATTATTGAATGAAAAAGTTATGAGATACTTTATTTAGTCCCGATATATATATATCCACATATATATCCCGAAAACATTTCCTGGAACCTCTGTTATGTAAAGTATGAACAGAGTTTGAAACATCCAATGAATTTTGGAAAGGAAAAGAATTTTGGCATAAACTAGATATCTTGCTGATCAGGCAAAGATACCCATTAGTAACCTTTTCTACTAGTAGATGGACGAATTCCCCACTGGTCATCACCCTGGTCATAATTAGGACCTTATGCTGGACTGCCACTCAGCCACTTATGCATTTGATGGACTCCCACTGAGCCACTTACACTATCATGGACGCCCACTGCGCCCATGTTGCTTATGCCGACTCAATAGATGGACTTACTTCCCGAACGTTGGGTAAGTAATCAATTCATTTACCAAAACTGCGACCTTGTTGCGAATATAAAATACACCACTGAGCCGGATCCCTCAAGTTTTGAACGAGTATTTAAATCCCCTTAAAAGGAAGATCTTAAATATAAAAATGAGTTTTGGGATCCGCTCTATCTTTTAAAAATCATTTTGAAGACTCGAAAACACTTTATAGAGTGTTTGGAGTAAAGCTGATTTAATGAAGTAAATCAGTCCCCAGAATATTTAGAAAATGACTGAATATTATTAATTAAATAATATTCCCATAAAGAATAATCTTTATAAAAATAATTGAAGTAGAAGTTTTAAAACTTATACTTGAAACGAGTATTAAATAACCAAAGATATACTTATATGAAAGTATTATCTTTATTTGAATAATCGAAAATAAGTTTGATTATTGACATCTTATTCTTTAATAAAATAAAGAATATATTTCAGCAAATAATCGGAGTCATAGATCCTCAAATGAATATTCAAATAATGCTCAATAAATAAAATAAGCTGAGTCATAATACCTCGAATGAATAGTATAAATAATATTCATTAAATAAAATAAAGGAGTCATACATCCTCAAATGAATATTCAAATAATATTCAATAAATAATATAAAAGAGTCATAAGCCCTCGAATGAATATTCAAATAATATTCAATAAATAATAAAAGGAGTCATACGCCTTCGAATAATATTCGAAATAATATTCAATAATAAATAAAGTTTAAAGTTATCGAATAAACCTTATTCGATCCATAGTTTTAAAAAAAAACTATAACCATATATATATATAAATATATATATATATAATATACTCGGGAACATCGACTCCCGGTTTAGAAATATGTTCACCTTTGGGTCCCTATACTAAGGGTATACACAAGTTACCGCTATCCTCTAGCATAGGTATTATCAACTGAATCAACAGATATATATTCCAAGAATATGAAACAGGCATGCATACATACTATATCACATGCTACAATATATCGCATCATTTGCTAATTATCCAACATGCATCTATCGCAAGATAATGCAAATACATATATTCATCACAACAACAGTATAACGGATAGAATACTTGCCTGAGCGACTTGGGGGTGAGAAAGGCTCGGGACGAGTCTGATCACCTATAAACAACAAGTAAGTTGGAATTAAACCAAAATCACTTGTAAACCTATACTTTAACTAACTTAGACTCTAACGCTTGTTTGGCGCTCACCGATTCGCTTAAGTCACTCGGGTACCCTCGGCTCCGCCATTTTTAATAATTTAACCTTTACGAGTTTTAAAGAGATTCCTTCGCGAATGACTTACCAACTGCCTAACACACTTACCATAAATGTTTCACACATTAATTAACCCTTTTTGGTCTTTAACCTATGTTTCAAAGTAAGGCGAGGGAAAAAGTTTCGTTCGCGAAACGCCGTTACTTGAAACGGTCGTTTCTCCTAAACCGTGCATCGGAATCGAACGAACTACATATCAAAACGAAGCTCGTAACATGAGCTATCTAAACATGGAAGTGGTCATAATCTAGCAGGGGGTTCTCGGGTCCTAATGCTATGCACAAAAACAGTCCAAAGAAAATCGGACGTTACGACGGCTATGTTTACGCGATTTCCAAATTTTTAAACCATCCACAATCAACCCAAACCATCCTCAAATCCAACACACAACAAACATCCATCCTTATCACATCATAACAATCCCAACCAATTCAATTTTAATCATTCATACATATGCTTAAACCTAACTTTAATCATACTTAAGTTCCTTAAAATCAAAACCACAAAATTACCATTCCATTACACTACCATACCAAATCTCAAACTCTAAATCATAACAACAACTACAATAGCATCCCACTCATCAAAATCACCTTATAATATATATGAACCTAGGGTTTGGAAATGGTATACCTTCCTTGAAGTGGTGGGTGGAGCTAGGAAGCCTTAAGAAGCTTTGAGAAGCCTTAGGAAAGCTTGGATCTTCAAGAAAAACAAGAAAAAGTTCAAGTTAAAAACTTGAAAACACTATTCATTGTCTTCTTCTTTCTATTGGTTGGATGACATCATTCCCATTAATCCCTTTGATTAACTTCCTAATCGTTTGCCTAATGACCGCTGATCTGTTATACGGTTCGCTTAACTTTCGTTCTCGTTTATCGTTTGAAGGATCATACCCGGGATCTTATTACTTAGGTTCCCTTAACCTTTCTCAATACATTATATTCCTTTTTTTATGATCCTCTATATAATCCTTAAATTTAAATCCTTTTTATCCTGTTACCTTATACTCAATTCTCTCCGTATCTTGTGGATTTCCGGGAAAAACCAAAGTGTTCGGAATTGGATTCTGACGATATTTACATACACTTATATACTTCATAGAGTACTAATAAAATCCCAGAATATCCATAACAGAACCCCTACATAGTGTGGCGTGAAAAGTTTTCTCATTCAGCTAAAACACTATTCACAAGGGTTACAAAAAGTTGAAAAATTTTGGGGTTATTACAGTCTCCCCTCCTTAAAAGGATTCCGTCCCGGAATCAAACAGAAAACAAATGGGGGTACTTTTCTAGCATTGCGCTCTCTAGTTCCCAAGTCGATTCTTCCGCATTATGATTCTGCCATAGTACTCTGACTAGCTTGATCACCTTGTTCCGAAGCACCTGCTCCTTCTTATCTATGATCCTTACTGGCTTCTCCACGTAAGTTAGATCTGGCTGCATATCCACCTGCTCGTACTCCACTATGTGCCTGGCATCCCGATGATACCTCCTTAGCATTGACACATGGAACACATTATGAACTTGTTGCAAATTAGGGGGTAGGGCTAGCTCGTAAGCTAACTTTCCAATCCGTCTTAATATCTCAAAAGGTCCAATGTATCTTGGGCTTAGTTTTCCCTTCTTTCCGAACCTCATTAATCCCTTCCAAGGGGATACTTTCAGCAATACTAAGTCCCCTACTTCATATTCCTTGTCCTTTCGGGCTAGGTCTGCATATTTCTTTTGTCTGTCTTGGGCTGCTACAAGTCGCCCTCTGATAAGATCCACTATATCTTTGGTCCTTTGGACCACTTCGGGTCCGAGCATCTTCCGCTCTCCTACTTCATCCCAGTATAAGGGAGATCGACACCTTCTTCCGTACAGGGCCTCATAAGGCGGCATTCCGATGCTAGCATGAAAGCTATTGTTATAAGAAAACTCGATCAACGGCAAGTGATCATCCCAACTTCCTTTAAGGTCTATTGCACAGACTCTCAACATATCCTCTAGTGTCTGGATGGTCCTTTCACTCTGTCCATCCGTCTGGGGATGGTACGCGGTACTCATATTTAACTTGGTCCCCGCACATTCCTGAAAGCTCCTCCAAAATCTGGAGTTAAACCTAGGGTCTCGGTCTGAGACAATGGACGCTGGGACTCCATGTCGCGTTACTATTTCCTTAAGGTAAATGTCCACCAGTCTATCGACTGTGTATCTCTCATTGATAGGAATGAAATGAGCTGACTTTGTCAGTCGGTCTATAATTACCCAAATGGCGTTGTGATTGGCTTTCGTCCTTGGCAAGCCTACAACAAAATCCATCGCTATCTGTTCCCATTTCCATTCGGGAATCTCCAGGGGTCGCAAAAGTCCACTGGGTCTCTGGTGCTCTGCCTTTACTCTTTGGCAAGTCAAACACTTGTTTACCCATTCTGCTACGTCCCTCTTCATGTTGGGCCACCAGTAATATTCCTTCAAATCCCTATACATCTTGGTACTTCCCGGGTGAATGGAATACCTCGAACTATGGCTTTCGTCCAAAATCTCATTTTTAAGTTCTTGAACATTCGGAACCCAAATTCGGTAGGAGTACCTCATTATCCCCTTATCATCTTTTTCAGTATGGATCTCCTCCCCAGTCATTGACTTTCTGCCTTCATTCATTATTTTCTCCTGGCACAATCTGATTTTTTCCAATAACTCTGGCTGCATTGAGATCTCAAAAAGCTTTTCAGTTCCGGTTCCGGTTACCTTTACTTCTATTTCCATTCTCTCAAAATCCCTCATTAACTCTTCCGAAGTCGTTATCATTCTGAGTCTTTCCTTTCTACTAAGGGCATCAGCCACCACATTGGCTTTCCCTGGATGATAGAGAATCTCACAATCATAGTCCTTGATTAGTTCTAACCATCTCCTCTGGCGCATGTTGAGCTCTTTCTGCGTAAATATGTACTTGAGGCTCTTATGGTCTGTGAAAATCTCGCACTTCTCTCCATACAAGTAGTGCCTCCAAATTTTTAAAGCAAATACTATTGCCGCGAGCTCAAGGTCATGAGTAGGATATCTAACCTCGTATTCCTTCAGTTGTCTCGACGCATACGCGATAACTTTACCGTGCTGCATAAGCACACATCCTAATCCTTTGTGCGACGCGTCACTATATATCACAAAATCTCCTTTTCCGTCCGGCAATGCCAATACCGGAGCCTTTATCAACCTCTTCTTTAATTCCTGAAAACTGTTCTCGCATTTCTCCGTCCATTCAAACTTCTCTGTCTTACGAGTAAGTCGTGTCAAAGGGGCTGCGATCTTCGCAAAGTCCTGTACAAATCTACGATAGTAGCCGGCCAATCCTATGAAACTCCTTACCTCTGTGGGTGTGGTTGGCCTTTCCCAATTTGAGACCGCCTCTATCTTGGAGGGGTCGACCAATACTCCTTCTTTATTGATCACATGTCCTAAAAACTGTACTTCATTCCGCCAGAATTCACACTTCGAGAATTTGGCATATAACTGCTCCTCTCTGAGTATTCCTAGAGCTATCCTCAAATGCTCTGCATGTTCTGCCTCAGTCCTTGAGTAGATCAAAATATCATCGATAAAAACTATCACACACTTGTCCAAGTACTTCTTAAATACTCTATTCATTAAATCCATGAAAGCCGCTGGGGCGTTGGTTAATCCAAAGGACATTACCAAGAACTCATAATGCCCATACCTGGTACGGAACGCTGTCTTGGAAATATCTTCGGGTTTAATCTTTAGTTGGTGATATCCAGTTCTCAGGTCGATCTTGGAAAAATAAACAGCATCCTTTAGCTGGTCGAACAGATCGTCTATTCTAGGTAATGGGTACCGGTTCTTTATGGTTAGCTTGTTCAACTCTCGATAGTCTATGCACAACCTCATGCTCCCATCTTTCTTCTTAACAAATAAAACTGGTGCTCCCCACGGGGACACACTGGGTCTTATCATACCCTTATCCAAGAGTTCCTGCAATTGGATAGCTAATTCCTTCATTTCTAACGGGGCTAACCGGTAAGGTGCTTTTGAAACTGGCGCCGTCCCTGGGGCCAACTCAATAGCAAATTCAATCACTCTATCGGGTGGTAATCCCGGAAGGTCTTGTGGGAATACATCTTCAAATTCGTTGACTACTGGAATATCTTGTAAGTTGGGCACCTCCTTCTGCGTGTCCACCACATAGGCTAGGTAGGCCTCACTTCCTTTTCGTAGCATCCTTTTGGCCTGGGCCATAGTCAAAAATTTCTGCGTCTGCCTCTTTCCTCTAAATATAACTTCTTTCTTCCCGGGGATATTTAACTTAACTTTCTTCCCTTTACAGTCTATCTGAGCATCGTTGCTAGATAGCCAGTCCATTCCCAAAATCACATCAAACTCCCCTAATTTAAAAGGAATCAGATCAACACGGAAAGATTGCTCCCCTATGCCTATCTCACAGGCGGGGTGAATCTGGTTAACAGGAATAATTTCATGATTGGCTATTTCTACTTGTAAGGGTTCTATCAAGGGTTTAGCCTTAAGTCTTAACTTACACGCAAAGTCCTTTGATATAAAAGATTTAGTTGCTCCCGAATCAAATAAAACATTTGCACTGACTGAATTTAGAGAAAGGGTACCTGCTATCACATCTGAATCTTTCATAGCATCCTGGACTGTCATGTTGAAAGTCCTCGCAGTAGGTGGCTTATTAGAAGCAGCCCTGCTTGCTCCCGAAGCTGCTGGTTTGTTCATTGGGCATTCCTTCTTCCAATGACCCGGGCGTCCACACCGATGACAATTGGTGGTTGGAACGACGGCAGGGGTTGATGATGGGCACCTAGTTGAATAGTGGCCTTCCCGACCGCACTTAAAGCAGGTTACTGGCCTTTCTTTACACTCCCCCGTGTGATTCCTTCCACATATGTTATAGGCTGGCAATGGGGGTCGAGACTGGTTGGAATAGGACATTCTTGACTTCTAGCCGCCCTGGCTCACACTCACACTCATTGGTCGCTTAAACCCAGTGTTCCTTCCTGGCAGGGACACTGCTCCTCGATTAAATCTAGTTGGGAAGCTCCTTCCTGCGGAACCTCCACCCGTGCTCATACTTTTCCTCTTTATTCCTTTCTCCTCTCTTTCCTTCTGCATCTGTTCACTTCCAACTTCTACAATCGTTGCCTTTTGCACCAGAGTGGCATAGTCCGTAAGCTCAAGGATTGCCACCCTATTCTGAATCCACGGTTTCAGTCCCTGCTGAAACCTCCTAGCTTTCTTTTCCTCGGTGCTCACAAACTCCGGCACAAACCTTGATAACTCAGTAAATTTCGCCTCGTACTCTGCTACAGACAAGTTATTCTGCTTTAGCTCCAAGAACTTGAGCTCCATCTGGCTTTCCATAAACCTCGGGAAATACTTCCCCAGAAACAACTGACTAAATCTCTCCCAGGTTATAATAGCACCTGTCTCCATGTTTTTCTTGGCCTCCCACCAGTAGTTAGCTTCTCCTTTCAGAAGGTAGGTAGCAAATACAGTCTTCTGTGCCTCCTCGGTACTCAAAATCTCAAAAGATTTCTCCATTTCCTTTAACCATGCCCTTGCCTCAACTGGGTCGGCTGATCCGTGGAACTCAGGGGGCTTAAGGGACTTAAAAGCCCTGAAAGAGTTTGCCACTGCATTGTTACTTCCTTGAGGGGGTGGGTTGGGTTGACGTTCCAAATTCTGCCTTAGGAGTTGCATGAACTGGCTCATGGGATCCATGCCTGGGTTTGGTACTGGTTGCTCAACCTCGGTTTCTCCTTCTTCAGCCTCTATCTCAAATCCCTCAACATCATATGTTTCCTCTTCCTTTTCATACAGGGAGTCATCCTGTTCCACATAATCCTCATCTTTCTCTTCACTGTGTTCTTGGTTTCTATTGTCCTGATTATGGCTTCCCTGGTCCTCAGACCCAGGGTTCGCCCTAGTTCCAATCTTTCTTGGCGGCATGATTCTGATAATAATAAAAACAATTATTGGGAAAAATTCAACGTTAGGTCACAATCATATACAACATTGTGCCTTGCACAGCTCTTATAATGGGGAGAACGTATATCGCAATTCTATTATTTTAAGAAAGTTCTAATACGAAGTGCAGTAAATATAATAATAAAACAGTGATCCCGTCACTATGGAACTGAACCGAAAGGAAACAAATATATACATAATGCGAGAAATACATAGTTTGATCTGGTCAAAAGTACAACAGTGCTACAGTCATCTGTCCCAAAAGTGATACACAAGAGTCTATCTGTCTAGTCAGAAAAAGGGATGCTATATACAAGTCAACTATCCCGGAAAATTGGCTCTTACTAAGGCCTCGGCTAACTAGACAACTAGACTATTCCATCATCAATCCTGAATCACACACCGGAGCGGGTCAGCTCCCAAACCCTTTCCATCGCACGACGGAAGATATAGTCGGCCTGCCGCCTGGAGATCCTACCATGCCTGTCCCCCTGGAGAGATCTGAGTCTCGCTCGGGACGTGAGCTCTATCCCCGTAAGCTCCCTCCTCAAGGATCGGGGTATAGAAGCCCTGGTCTCATAAGCTCGGGTACGCCTACCCGCCCTCTCTGCATCCAACTCCCTCCTGGCCTCATCCAGTCGGGCCTCGGCAACAGCCACTCGGGTCCTCAGAACATCCTGAACATATCCATGAGCTAACGAAGACTGCCTCTGGGCAGGGTCAAGAGGTGGTGAATCCGGAGCCGCTGAGGGTGCCTCCTCGGTCTGCCTAGGCTCGGAAGTATGGGTCTCTGAGCTGTCATCATCAGGAATCCAAGATAGTGGTGGAGGGGTAGGGGCTCTGACCACCGGAAGTGTGGGTAAAGGGATACCAGCATACACTACCATAGATCCAACACGCTCCTCAGCTACTGGGACCTCATCCGGGTCCTCCTCATCTGGAATAGCAATAACCTCTGTCTCTGACTCCTCTGAGGGGTCCTCCTCATCTGAAACAGCAATGACCTCCGTCTCAGGCTCCTCTGGGGGGGTCCTCCTCATCCTCCTCCATCTCAGGCTCCTCCTGATCCTCAACATCTAGCAATGCCTCATCATGCTCACGCTCGAACATCTCTGGGTCCTCTATCTCAGGCGCCTACACATTAAACGAGCTAAGTTACTATCATGATACTTATAAGGGTTCCCGTAAGGGTTTTAACTGTCAACACTACTTTAAGTAGTCCGACCATGAACTTGGCAAGAGTTCTTATTATCTTTGTGAGTTTATTATTATATCGTCGCATCATCTCTGAGGTTTATAACGCTTAGCTCTGATACCATTTCTGTAACACCCCCAGATCCGGGGTCGGGGATCCGGGTTGTCACGGTCTTTCTTTCCACAATATCACTTCACTTAATTAATAAAAATAACCTTATGCTGTGACCCCACACTAACACACACCACAACCCGTTATAGTCTCAGAGATGAAATTGAAATAAGTACAAGTCTTTGAATCCACAATTTAAAATTATTACAACCCAAAATGATTACTTGATAAATTTACAGTTAATTGCCATTATCTGCCACAAGTTATAATTATACATAATTTGATTCTCAAAAGTAGATAGTAGGATCTACAATAGATCTACCTCTGCAGCTATAGCAGCTACAACATCATCGGGAAGACGCGGGGCGCTTCCCACGCGCTTGCGCTGGGTCTGCTGGAGTCTGGCCATCTCTCCTAACTGTTGTTGTGTGATGAAGAAATAAAACAAGAGTGAGCCTTACAGCTCGCAAGATAATATATAGTGATAACAATAATATAAGTATCTAAATGGATACTTAATAGAATCTTTATCGTGCGTAAGATAATTACTTACTAGATATAAGTAAAAACAAGAAATGAAGTTACCAAATACTTCACTACACTTATTTCATCTATAAAGCTTACTTGAACTACCACTGTTCAAAGTATAAAGAGTTTTAAGAAAAACATCCCATAGATGAGACCACAAGTTAAGACTTGAATGGATTCAATCTTTGAAATATTATTGAATGAAAAAGTTATGAGATACTTTATTTAGTCCCGATATATATATATCCACATATATATCCCGAAAACATTTCCTGGAACCTCTGTTATGTAAAGTATGAACAGAGTTTGAAACATCCAATGAATTTTGGAAAGGAAAAGAATTTTGGCATAAACTAGATATCTTGCTGATCAGGCAAAGATACCCATTAGTAACCTTTTCTACTAGTAGATGGACGAATTCCCCACTGGTCATCACCCTGGTCATAATTAGGACCTTATGCTGGACTGCCACTCAGCCACTTATGCATTTGATGGACTCCCACTGAGCCACTTACACTATCATGGACGCCCACTGCGCCCATGTTGCTTATGCCGACTCAATAGATGGACTTACTTCCCGAACGTTGGGTAAATAATCAATTCATTTACCAAAACTGCGACCTTGTTGCGAATATAAAATACACCACTGAGCCGGATCCCTCAAGTTTTGAACGAGTATTTAAATCCCCTTAAAAGGAAGATCTTAAATATAAAAATGAGTTTTGGGATCCGCTCTATCTTTTAAAAATCATTTTGAAGACTCGAAAACACTTTATAGAGTGTTTGGAGTAAAGCTGATTTAATGAAGTAAATCAGTCCCCAGAATATTTAGAAAATGACTGAATATTATTAATTAAATAATATTCCCATAAAGAATAATCTTTATAAAAATAATTGAAGTAGAAGTTTTAAAACTTATACTTGAAACGAGTATTAAATAACCAAAGATATACTTATATGAAAGTATTATCTTTATTTGAATAATCGAAAATAAGTTTGATTATTGACATCTTATTCTTTAATAAAATAAAGAATATATTTCAGCAAATAATCGGAGTCATAGATCCTCAAATGAATATTCAAATAATGCTCAATAAATAAAATAAGCTGAGTCATAATACCTCGAATGAATAGTATAAATAATATTCATTAAATAAAATAAATGAGTCATACATCCTCAAATGAATATTCAAATAATATTCAATAAATAATATAAAAGAGTCATAAGCCCTCGAATGAATATTCAAATAATATTCAATAAATAATAAAAGGAGTCATACGCCTTCGAATAATATTCGAAATAATATTCAATAATAAATAAAGTTTAAAGTTATCGAATAAACCTTATTCGATCCATAGTTTTAAAAAAAACTATAACCATATATATATATAAATATATATATATATAATATACTCGGGAACATCGACTCCCGGTTTAGAAATATGTTCACCTTTGGGTCCCTATACTAAGGGTATACACAAGTTACCGCTATCCTCTAGCATAGGTATTATCAACTGAACCAACAGATATATATTCCAAGAATATGAAACAGGCATGCATACATACTATATCACATGCTACAATATATCGCATCATTTGCTAATTATCCAACATGCATCTATCGCAAGATAATGCAAATACATATATTCATCACAACAACAGTATAACGGATAGAATACTTGCCTGAGCGACTTGGGGGTGAGAAAGGCTCGGGACGAGTCTGATCACCTATAAACAACAAGTAAGTTGGAATTAAACCAAAATCACTTGTAAACCTATACTTTAACTAACTTAGACTCTAACGCTTGTTTGGCGCTCACCGATTCGCTTAAGTCACTCGGGTACCCTCGGCTCCGCCATTTTTAATAATTTAACCTTTACGAGTTTTAAAGCGATTCCTTCGCGAATGACTTACCAACTGCCTAACACACTTACCATAAATGTTTCACACATTAATTAACCCTTTTTGGTCTTTAACCTATGTTTCAAAGTAAGGCGAGGGAAAAAGTTTCGTTCGCGAAACGCCGTTACTTGAAACGGTCGTTTCTCCTAAACCGTGCATCGGAATCGAACGAACTACATATCAAAACGAAGCTCGTAACATGAGCTATATAAACATGGCAGTGGTCATAATCTATCAGGGGGTTCTCGGGTCCTAATGCTATGCACAAAAACAGTCCAAAGAAAATCGGACGTTACGACGGCTATGTTTACGCGATTTCCAAATTTTTAAACCATCCACAATCAACCCAAACCATCCTCAAATCCAACACACAACAAACATCCATCCTTATCACATCATAACAATCCCAACCAATTCAATTTTAATCATTCATACATATGCTTAAACCTAACTTTAATCATACTTAAGTTCCTTAAAATCAAAACCACAAAATTACCATTCCATTACACTACCATACCAAATCTCAAACTCTAAATCATAACAACAACTACAATAGCATCCCACTCATCAAAATCACCTTATAATATATATGAACCTAGGGTTTGGAAATGGTATACCTTCCTTGAAGTGGTGGGTGGAGCTAGGAAGCCTTAAGAAGCTTTGAGAAGCCTTAGGAAAGCTTGGATCTTCAAGAAAAACAAGAAAAAGTTCAAGTTAAAAACTTGAAAACACTATTCATTGTCTTCTTCTTTCTATTGGTTGGATGACATCATTCCCATTAATCCCTTTGATTAACTTCCTAATCGTTTGCCTAATGACCGCTGATCTGTTATACGGTTCGCTTAACTTTCGTTCTCGTTTATCGTTTGAAGGATCATACCCGGGATCTTATTACTTAGGTTCCCTTAACCTTTCTCAATACATTATATTCCTTTTTTTATGATCCTCTATATAATCCTTAAATTTAAATCCTTTTTATCCTGTTACCTTATACTCAATTCTCTCCGTATCTTGTGGATTTTCGGGAAAAACCAAAGTGTTCGGAATTGGATTCTGACGATATTTACATACACTTATATACTTCATAGAGTACTAATAAAATCCCAGAATATCCATAACAGAACCCCTACATAGTGTGGCGTGAAAAGTTTTCTCATTCAGCTAAAACACTATTCACAAGGGTTACAAAAAGTTGAAAAATTTTGGGGTTATTACACAGATCGAGCCACGAAACACGAGAGCAGCCATTAAAGGCCTTGAGCTCCCGAATCTTAGTAATAAGTACAGCAAATAATAACCTTAGTTTTTTATCCATAACATTTGGCGCCGTCTGTGGAAAATGCAACAACAACCATGGCGAGAACACGGAGAACAATTGGAGCTCTAGAGGAAGGAACACCATCAGAGACAACCCAGGTGATTTCATCAACCGTGGAGGTTCCTCCCCATTCAACTTATGCATCTACTCAGGGGGAAGCCCAGACAGGGGCAACTCAACCTCAGCCACAAGGGACAACTCCCCCGACTATTCAAGGTACGAATCCTCAAGTTCAACAAGTACATATACCTGTGAATTCTCGACCCATCGGGTATGAATATTCAACTATTGTTACTACTAACCCCCCTTACGGGATGCCCCTTCACCCTGAGGTTGGAGGAAGCGGATATGCTGGGCGAAGCGAAGCACGAGGGCAGTCGCCCCCCTATATACGAGGTTTGGGTCCTATCCCTGAGGATCGGGAATTTTCTGGTCCTTACACTGAAAGAGACTCCGAATCTTCGGATGATGAAGTGGCCCCGAGAAGGAGGCGTCCTGGAAAAGAGCCAATGGCCGATCGAAGGCAACGCCCCCAAAGCACCCCAGGGGCGAATCCCCAAGAAGTGCAGGAAAGGATCAGGGCTCATGAGGCTGAAATCCAAAGGCTGAGGCGTGATTTGGAGGCTCACCAGGCCACCAGACCCCAGATACCCCCTAGGGGGAGAAATCCTCCTCCTGTCATAGACCTGGATGGTCCGGTAAGAAGAAGGGCTGCTGTCCCAAGAACTGATCCAAGCAATCTCCTTCCCCTTGGAGATCCTGATGATCCAACTCCACCCTTCACAGAAGAGATAATGAATGCCCATATCTCGAGGAAATTCAAGATGCCCACTATCAAAGCCTATGATGGCACGGGAGACCCCGCTAATCATGTTAGGACATTCTCTAATGCACTGCTGCTGTAACCCGTGAATAATGCTATAAAGTGTCGGGCCTTCCCTCAAACCCTGTCGGGTATGGCTCAAAGATGGTACAGTCGCCTGCCCCCAAATTCTATTGGATCGTTTAGAGAATTAAGTCAGGCTTTTATTAAGCAATTCATCAGTGGAAGAGTCCATGAGAAAAGTTCAGCATCTCTTATGAGTCTTGTGCAGGGAGCTAAGGAATCCTTGAGAGATTACCTGAATCGTTTTACAAAGGAGGCTTTAAAAGTCCCAGACCTTGATGATAAAGTAGCCATGATAGCACTGCAACAAGGAACCAGGGATGAGTTTTTTAAGATGTCCTTGGCCAAACGTCCCCCTGAAAACATGTTGCAACTCCAAGAGAGGGTAGGGAAGTATATCAAGGTTGAAGAAAGCATGAGGAAGACCGTAGTAAGTAATGAGCCCACTGGAGGCAAGAAGTGAAAAACTGATCTGGAGTATATCGCTAAGGACAAATATCCTAGAACCGAACAAAACCCTGATTCAACCCCCAAGAAGGGAGGACCTGGGCAAAAGTTCACTGAATACGCTAAGCTGAGTGCTCCTAGAAGTCAGATTTTGATGGAGATTGAAAAAGATAGAGATATTCGCTGGCCTAAGCCCTTGAAGGCTGATCCCGCCAAGCTAGATAAGAGCAAGTATTGCAGGTTACACAAGGATGTTGGCCATGACACCGATGAGTGTAGGCAATTGAAAGATGAAATTGAGTTTTTGATTCGAAAAGGAAGATTGAACAAGTACACTGGAGATGGAGGGGACAGAAATAATAATGGAAGGAAGAACTTTGAAGATCGTAGGAGGGACCAAGACGATCAGGGGTGGAATTCCCAACCTAGAGGGCCGGTTATAAATGCAATTTTTGGAGGACCGCGACGCCCTCGAGGGCCTGTGATAAACACGATCTTTGGAGGTCCAACTGCTGCTGGATTGTCCAAAAATTCCAGAAAGGCATATACTAGGGAGGTTATGCATATTGTTGGAGAAGCCCCGAAGAGGGCCAGGACAGAAGTAACATTGGCTTTTGATGATTCTGACCTAGAGGGCATGAAGTTTCCCCATGACGACCCGCTGGTCATAACACCGATAATAGGAAATAGCCCGGTTAAGAGGGTCATTGTGGATAATGGCGCTTCTGTGGATATCTTGCTCCACGACACCTTTCTAAGAATGGGGTATAACGACTCCCAGTTGACACCAACCGACATGCCGATATATGGATTTGTTGGAGTAGAATGTCTTGTGGAAGGGATAATCAAATTGCCGACCACCGTAGGTACGGAACCAAGGCAAGCAACGCAGATGCTGGATTTCGTGGTGGTAAAGGCTAGTTCAACTTATAATGCTATCATGGGGAGAACAGGGATACATGCCTTCAAGGCAGTCCCCTCTTCCTACCATTCAGTCATGAAGTTTCCCACCCGAAACGGGATTGGAGAAGAGAGAGGAGATCAAAAAATGGCTAGAAGCTGTTATGTGGCCTCTTTGAGGGCAGATGGAGTCGGGGGGCAGGTTCTTCCTATTGAAGATATGGATGTTCGAGAAAATGATGAGAATAGAGGAAGGCCAGCAAAAGAATTGGTTTCGGTTCCTTTAGACCCCGAGAATCCTGAGAGGATGACTTTCATTGGAGCCACATTAGAGGAGCCCCTTAGAGAGAAGTTAGTGAAATTTTTGCAAGAAAATAGTGATGTGTTTGCATGGTCAGCAGCTGATATGCCAAGTATAGACCCGGAGTTAATTACTCACAAGCTAAACGTGGATCCAAGCCGGAAGACAGTGAAACAAAAGAAAAGAAAGTTTGCCCCGGAAAGACAAGAGGCTATAAAACAGGAAGTAGAAAAGCTCTTAGAGGCTGGTTTTATTGAGGAGATTCAATTTCCGGAGTGGTTAGCAAACCCTGTAATGGTGAAGAAGGCTAATGGAAAGTAGAGGATGTGTATAGACTTCACTGATCTGAATGATGCATGCCCCAAAGACTGTTTTCCGCTGCCTAGAATTGATACTTTGATTGATGCCACTGCTGGACATGAGATGCTAAGTTTCATGGATGGATTTAGCGGATACAACCAGATCAAAATGCATAAGGATGACATTCCAAAGGTATCATTTATCACTGACTTTGGTGTTTATTGTTATCTTGTTATGGCGTTTGGTCTCAAGAATGCAGAAGCCACCTATCAAAGGTTGGTAAACAAAATTTTTAAGGATCTTATTGGTAAGACTATGGAAGTCTATGTTGATGACATGTTAGTCAAGAGTCTAGTAAAGACTGATCACATAACCCATTTGAGGGAAGCTTTTGAGGTCCTGAGGTACCACAAGATGATGTTGAATCCTACGAAGTGTGCTTTCGGAGTAGGATCTGGAAAATTCTTGGGATTAATGGTCTCAAAGAGGGGAATTGAGGCTAACCCCGATAAAATAAAGGCAATCCTGGACATGGAACCCCCAAAAACTGTCAAGGATGTTCAGAAGCTCACAGGAAGGGTTGCTGCGCTAGGACGATTCATCTCCAAGTCAGGAGACAAGTGCTTGTCATTTTTCAAGTCACTAAAGAACATCAAAGACTTTGTATGGAGTGAGGAAAACCAGAAGGCATTTGAAGAGTTAAAAAAGTATATGGCCCAGGCCCCGTTGTTGGCCAAGCCAGTTCTGAATGAAGTTTTATTCTTGTACTTGGCTGTTTCAGAGAGCGCCTTGAGCGCGGTGTTGGTTAAGGAGGAACTGAAAGTCCAGAAACCCGTATACTATGTCAGCAAAGTTTTGCATGGTGCTGAGTTGAATTATTCAACTATTGAGAAATTCGCTCTAGCCTTGGTAATGGCTTCAAGAAAACTGCGTCCTTACTTTCAGGCTCATCGGATTGAGGTGCTAACAAATCAGCCACTGAGAAATATCATTCACAGTCCCAAGGCAAGTGGGAGATTGATTAAGTGGGCAATAGAGTTGGGAGAGTTCGATCTCAAGTATAAGCCACGTACGGCCATAAAAGCCCAGGCACTAGCTGACTTCGTGGTGGAATGTACCATACCCAACCAAGAAGTCGGGGGGCAGGAAGATGCCATACCTCAAGACAAGGAAGTCGATAATGAAAGCAAAAAGAAGGACGATAATGAAAGCAAGGAGAAGGATGATAAAGAGTTTTGGGTTCTCTATTTTGATGGAGCATCAAAAACAAACTCCAGTGGAGCAGGATTGGTTTTGCAAAGCCCTGATGGGTTCTTAATTGAGTATGCTATGAAGCTAGACTTCCCAACCACAAATAACGAGGCAGAATATGAAGCCCTGATAGCTGGCCTTGGTCTAGCTGGGACACTTAGAGTCAAAAACTTAAAGGTCCGTGGAGACTCGAAGCTGATCATATCCCAGGTAAAGGGAGAATTTGAGGCAAGGGATGATACAATGGCTAAGTATGTCCGCCTAGTAAAGGCTGTGATGACCCAATTTAATGAATGCCATGTTGAACACATTCCAAGGGAAGAAAATGTTAAGGCAGATGCGCTATCAAAGTTTGCTTCATCTGAGATAGAAGAAAGTTCAGGAAGTATATACTTCCGTGTTTTGAAGACACGAAGCATAGATGTTAAGCTTGTGGCTCCCATAGGTCTGGGGACGTCATGGATCGATCCCATTAAGGCTCACATTCAAACCGGTTGGTTGCCAAGTGATGCAACTGAAGCACGAAAGTTAACTGTTCGAGCACTAAGGTACTCTTTGATAGATGAGATTCTGTATAAAAGATCTTTCGTGGTTCCTTACTTGAGGTGTCTCAGGCCCGATGAAGCACGCTTGGCTCTTGAGGAAGTGCATGAAGGTATTTGTGGGCAACACCTGGGGGGCAGGGCCTTGGCTCATAAGATAACCCGTTTAGGCTTCTATTGGCCAGAAATGATGGCTGATGCCAAAGAATATGTGAAGAAGTGTGATCGCTGTCAGAAGCATGCACCAGTTGTTAGACAACCCCCCGAGATGCTGACCTCTATCAACTCCCCAATTCCCTTTGCTATGTGGGGGATGGATATTCTAGGGCCTTTCCCTATGGCCACGGCACAAAGGAAGTTTCTGATTGTAGCCATTGATTATTTCACTAAGTGGATTGAAGCCAAGCCCTTGGCCAAAATCACAACTAAGCAGGTTGCACAATTCCTGTGGGAAAACATTATGTGCCGATATGGAATTCCCCGTATCCTCGTCACTGACAATGGAACACAATTCAACAATGAGGAATTCAAGAAGTATTATGAAGAAAATGAAATTGAGTTACGGTTCACCTCTGTGGCTCACCCGCAAGCCAATGGGCAAGCGAAGGTAGCGAATCGGATAATCCTGGATGGACTACGAAAGAGGATCGAGAAGTCAAGAAATAATTGGGTGGATGAGATACTTCCAATACTATGGGCCTATAGGACTACCTGTAGAGTCACGACTGGAGCAACTCCCTTCATGTTGGCATATGGGGCAGAAGCAGTTGTTCCCGTGGAGATATCACATTCTTCTCCAAGAATTCAAGCTTTCAATGCTGGAGAAAATGAGGAAGGGCAAAGGTTGGCGCTGGACTTAATTGATGAAGTGCGAGATAAGGCACATGCAAAGATAGTAGAGTATCAGAAAAAGGCTTCGTTCTACTACAACCTAAGGGTTAAAGAAAGGTTCTTCAAACAGGGTGACCTAGTCTTGAGGAAGGTGGAAGCTTCTGGTGTAGGGCAGAAAGGGAAACTTGCCCCAAATTGGGAAGGGCCGTACAAAGTCAAGAGCGTTCAGGGTAGAGGAACCTACAAGCTTGAGACTATGGATGGCTTTGAAGTCCCGAGAACTTGGCATGCGCAAAACCTGAAGGTTTACTATGTGTAAAGCCATTAAACATGATTCTCACTTGACAAGTAGGTTGAAAAGCACCTTGAAGCTTCGATTGCTTAGGATTTACATGTTTAAGCTTTATTTTTAGGAGTGGTGTAAGGGATGAACCTCAAGAGTTGCCATAAACCTGTTTTACAATTGTTTAGTTCATCTTATTATAGAACTATTTGATTCATATTATTATATGATCAAGTTTGCTTATCTATCTTAGTACAAGTACGGGTAAAATAGGAGATAGTTTTTAAAACTAGCAAGATAACAGTACAAGTACTTGAAAAGGATAGTAGAAAAGCAAACAAATAACTTAAAATAGCATAAAAAGCCCCGAAGGGTAATAAGTTCTGAATACGATTAAGTCAATACATAGAAAGCCATAATGGGCCAAACAAGAAAAACAAAATACTCAAAGATCCTTGAAAAAGTCATCATCGATGTTTCCTTCATCGGCAGCAGAAGAAGGAACTGGCACAGGATCAGCACCTCGAGGAGAAACAGCTGCGGCCTCAGCAGAAGTAGTAAGAGTAGGAGAAAGAGGGATATCATCAAGAAGAGGCTCTTTCCCAGGAATATCAGGGACTGGATAGGCAGTGAGAGTCACCTCCGGAATCTTCTTCCCAATCTCCTCTACTATCTGCTCCCAACAGCTAGAAAAGGTCTCCGGGAAGTTAGCATCGTACTCAGCATTTAGGACATCCTAAAAGACCTGAGATGCCTTATACTCAGCTATCACCTCAGCTCGGGCCCTTTGAGCATCCAGCTCCAGCTTACGAACTTTCTCCTTTTCATCCGCCAGCTCCTTCTCTACCTCACGAAAATGAGTGAAGTTGGCCTCGGAAGCCTTGAGGTACCTATCCCTGTCTCTCTCAGCAATAGTTAGGCTGGTCCTCACATCCTTCAAATTGTGAAGGGCAGCCTGGAGATAGGTATTCATCTACACAAACATATCAAAGTACAGTAAGTAAAAAAAAAACAGTTAAAAAAGGAAGAGGTTTACAGAAGCCACGGCCTGAGCACCCAGACGCTCAATTTGTAGGTCATCAGAAGACTCTACAATCTCAGCCCTGTCACGAGGCGTGATCACACTCTCAGACCAAACGGCGGCAGCCTCGGAACTCCCTACCACCGTGTCCCTCCTCTGAAGGCCCCAAGTGACGGTGAAAGGAGAGGTATCTTCATCAAGGCTAAGAGGCCTCTGGGATAAAAAGGTAGGGACGGCCTCCTGAACTGTGACTGAAGGGTCGTCACCAATCCTAACCCGCTTGTCACGGTGGGTCTCAACAGCAGAGCCCTTGGCAGCACGGGTCTCCCGCTTCTTGAAGATCGTGTCCAAAGCTGCCCTAGCTGCAGGCAAATACAGGCAAGTAAGAAGAAGGACAAATAGAGAATGGAGAAAATGGAACAAAAAGGGGAAAGAAATACCCTCGGGACCAAGGTCACTTAGACCTAAACCTTGCAAATTACCCTCTGAAAGGATGAGAGCGCAATGGTGCAAGTTATCAGCAGTAATGGCCTTGATGGCCGCATCCTCATCTATCCCCAATTTTAGGTCTCTTAAAGACCCGTCTATACTTTGAGAAGTCGGGCCTGAAAAAATGGTCCCAACCCTCCTCGGAATCCAGAAATACATAAAACCACTCACTCTTCCATGTTGGATACGAGTCGGGGTTGGTGCCAGAAATAAAGCAGGAACGGGCCAAGGATCTATGAACTATTTTGACCCATCCTTGGTCCTCAGAAGCATTTACAAATTTAAATAAATAACGAAAGACACAAACATTTGGCTCAAAACCGTGTTTACGAGATTGGGCCATATAACAGTGAATAAAACGCCAAGAGTTGGGTGTGAGTTGGGTCGGGCAGACTCGGGCCTCAGCCAAAAGGCGAAAAACAAAGGGATGAGGAGGTAGGCAAAAACCAGCATAGAAGGTTTCCTTATAGACCCGAATGGCCCCGGGCTTTGGGTAGCAGGCCCTATCATTTGGGCCTGGAGCCTCGGCCCTATAAGGGTGAGAAATGCCAAAAAGGCGGGCTATGGTACCCACTTGATCTGGACCAAATCTAGAAGGATAATTATATGCATCTAAGTGTAATATGTTAGGAAAGGCTTTCCCGAATTCGGTTAAAAGATCCCTAAGAGAAATAACTGAGGAATGTACAAGAGATTTTTTACCTCGGCTGGCCCTAGAGGGACGGGCAACAGCTTGGGGGACATGGGAGTGAGATGAATCAGAATCCGCCATGGATGAAGACAAAAACCCAGGAAGCTCTTGAAGGTAAGTGAAGAAGATGAAGATTCAAACGGAATCTTCAAAATAAGCCCAGAAAGCGGTGGAGTAGAAAGCCGGAAATCGCTTTGAGGTGGCGATTCTTGAGAGACTAATTGCAGAATAGAAGTTAAGAGATTTTTATGAAAGTAAAGTGTGAGAAATGAACTCACACTCCACCTCTTATATAGAAGAACTTAAGGATGCACAAACGTGCCTGGGCCTAATCAAAGGCGGGAAGCCCATAAAATTTGAATTTTGAAAAAATTTGCAATCAAAAATCAAAGTTCATTGAATGAATCAAGGCTCGAAAAGCCTCAACAACGCCCCGGGTACATTGTCCCTAGCCGTTGTTAGAAATGTGGCTCCTAGGCGTGGTCCCACAACGCCCAGGAAGCTTCAGTCTTCAACAACGCCCAGGGTGCATTGTCCCTAGCTGTTGTTAGAAGTGTGGCTCCTAGGCGTGGTCCAACAACGCCCAGGAAGCATCTGTCTTCAACAATGCCCAGGGTGCATTATCCCTAGCCGTTGTTAGAAGTATGGCTCCTAGGCTTGGTCCAACAACGCCCAGGAAGCATTAGTCTTCAACAACGCCCAGGGTGCATTATCCCTAGCCGTTGTTAGAAGTATGGCTCCTAGGCTTGGTCCAACAACGCCCAGGAAGCATCAGTCTTCAACAACGCCCAGGGTGCATTATCCCTAGCCGTTGTCAGAATGTATGTCTCCTAGGCGTGGTACTAAACCTGTCTCCTAGGCGTGGGTGCACAACGTCTAGGATCTATGAAAGCATCAGCCTCCAACAACGCCCAGGACGCAAGTTTCCTAGACGTTGTTAGGAAACTGTCTCCTAGGCGTGGATCAACAACGCCCAGGAAGCATCAGCCTCCAACAACGCCCAGGACGCAAGTTTCCTAGACGTTGTTAGGAAACTGTCTCCTAGGCGTGGATCAACAACGCCTAGGATGTATTGAGCAGCAAAAGTTCTATTATTTAATCAGAAAATTAGGGAAAATCCAGAAATTAAAGGAAAAATCCCAGAAAATTAGGGAAATCCAGAAATTAAAGGAAAAATCCCAGAAAATTAGGGAAAATCCAGAAATTAAAGGAAAAATCCCAGAAAATTAGGGAAAATCCAGAAATTAAAGGAAAAATCCCAAAAAATTAGGGGAAAATCCAGAAATTAAAGGAAAAATCCCAGAAAATTAGGGAAAATCCCGGAAATAAGGGAAAAATTCCTGGAATTAAGATAATTCCTGAATAAAAGGAAAATTCATTGTAAATGTGTAGGTCGCTCCACACTTTGCGCAAAAACGAAACCCTGTAAGGGAATAAACAGACTTAACTTCTGCGAAACCTAATCAATGTTTCCTAAAAGTTGGGGGGCAAATGATAGGAATAAATAAGTTATGATTAAATACTGCAAGATGTGGGCTGCTAGGCCCAATAAAAAGATATATGATACTCAGACCGGAAAGGTTAAGCCTGATGGACCAGATCAGGCCTGATGGAATAAAGAAGGCCCAAAAGCCCTGATTATTAATTAATTTCGTAATTAATTAATAAGGTAAAAATCAGCTATTGAGAAGAGTCCCGATAAGGATATAAATCCTTATAGATTATCCTCAAGGGGACCTAAAAGGATAAGGAATCAGTTTCCTACTATTTAGGACTCCTAAGTCCATTCTAATTATGAGACTTGCCCACCAAGTCTCCTATACCAAGTCCAATTCAAGGACTCCCAACATCTATATAAGGGGCCTCACCCCAAAGATCAGAACTACGTTTTTTGGCTTGATTCTCTAATTCACAGAGATACGTAGGCATCTCGTAAAGGCAGATCGAGCCATGAAACACGAGAGCAGCCATTAAAGGCCTTGAGCTCCCGAATCTTAGTAATAAGTACAGCAAATAATAACCTTAGTTTTTTATCCATAACAATATTCAATTAATTATGTTACAATATGAACTGTTGTTCTCTCTCAGTGATAAACAAATATCACTAAGAGCTGCTAGGTTATAATGTATAATCTTCTCGATAATGATAACACATATAGTGTAAACCCTAAGTCTGTGTTTATATAGTACACAGTTACAAGATAACTTCTAATTGATATGGAATATAATTCTGTCTCCTAAAATATATCAATCAAATATCTTCTACAAGTCTTCCAGTCTTCTAACTCTTTCCATGCATATCTTTCTTTGTTTTAGTCTTGATCTTCTCCTGTAAAGCAGCTTCATTCCTTAACTGAAAGTCTTCCCGCACTTAGGTTTCGATATGACCTTAAGTTCTGATATTAAGTTCTGACTTCCAGTAAGTCCTGATTTTAGTAAGTCCTGATTTGTCCTATTGTTAAGTTCTGAAAACTAAACACAAATCATATTAGACATGACATCTCAAATATATCTAACAATAATTCAGCTTGATATATAAGAACACTCAACTTCTTTCTTAGTAGGAAATCAAACACTTCCAAAATTAATTTTATTAATTCAAATTAAAATATAATAAAATATTTATTAAATCAAAGAAAAATTTTAAAAAAATAATAGCAAATCATCCATATACACATATATTCAAGACACCCACTTTCATATAGGCCCTACACCCGCCTATATGTTGCAGAAGAAGAAAACACTTTTTAAAATTTTAACTATTGAAATTTTGAATCTTTCAATAATATATAATACATATAAAATAATATGTAATATTTTAACTTTATTAATTTCAATAATATATAACCATTATTTTTTATAATTTAGTTTTATGAAATAATAAAATTATAAATATTATAATCAGTCCGTGTATCGCACGGGTTATAGGCTAATATATATAAAACGTACACCCAATTTAGTTTTATACATAAAAGCAAATGGTTGATTCACACTAAAAATGGAGTTAAAAAGAGTTACATATTAATGCAAGTACCGGTTTGGGCCGGCCAGTTTGGAAAATCTGATATGACTTATAAACCCAAGACAGTTTATCGACGAATGTTTGTCGACCCAATTTATAAGTTGAATTTACACCTTATAAGCCGATAAGTTAAATGTTAGTAACGACGTATTTTTTCTCAACTTATTTTTGATTTTTTACTTTTCTATTAATTTTAGTTTTAAAAAATATTTTTTAAATATTAATCCAACTTAAATAAAAGAATTAAGATATTATATTTAAAAATTATTTATTTTAGTCCATATAAGTAAAAAGAATTCTAAATTATAAATAAAATTATCCAAACAGTTTTATACAAGCATTCATCAATTTATCACTTATAAATAAATTATTCAGTTTAAACCATAAGTTATTTATTTTAAGATTTACCAAACGGGCACTAAATAGTCCAATGTATATATATATGATGGTCAAGTTTAGGTTGAGCGTACGTGACTGCGGTTGCTGGATATTGGTAAGTACAAATATGCTTGATGATCTTGGTGGATGATTCTACCTTGTATATATATATGATTTTGTTGTACAACCTGAACGTCGCAGTCATCATTTTATCCGTACAAGCTTAATCTCCGCAGCTTCTACCTATCCTAACTTAATATTCCAAGTCAGTTGCAGCAAAAAAGAAGACAATGAATTTGAGGTGGATGTCTCACTTTGTTGTTATTCCACTAGAAACATCAGTACTCTTTGTTATGCACACACTTAGTTTGCTAGCAACATCATTGTTCACCTATTTGATGCATACACTTAGTTTACCGGTAACTTCATTGCTAAACTGCACAAGTTAAAAAAGATGTAAAACGTTCATACCCTGCATCATATGAGACATCCGCTTCTACTTAAGAATTAAATATAATAAATTAAAAATGACCCCCTTAATTATTATATAAAAAAAAAAATTGTCCCCGCTTAAAAAAAATTGTCAAAAGATTTTTAATTGGGGAAAATTTTATAAGTGAAAATTATATATTTGTTTTGATTAAAAAAAGTTAAGAGTTACAACTAAAAGTAAAAGTAATGAATAAATAACAAAAAAGCTAGTAATAGATATTAAACGAGTATTTTTAATCAATACAATTTTGGGGTTAGTTGATAAATACTGTAATTGATTATAGTTGTGAAAGAAGAACGAGTATTTTGATAGAGTCAATATGAAGTTCATGTCTTAATTAGCATAATTCTTTATCAGCTTTTGATTAATTACATATTAAAAATGAGAATCAAAGATAATTTTCAAAATTTAAAGGTTATTTCTGCCTTCGCTGAAAAGATGGTTGAAAAACATAAAAATATTAAATATTCTTCGGCTTATATGTTGATAAAATTGTCACTGATTCAACCGGTTGCAACTGTAACAATTAAGAGGGAATTTTCAGCCAAAAATACTTACAATAATCCAATATATAGAATCGTATTTTAAAAAAAAAATAGAGTCGAACTGAGCCAATTTCGAGCCAAACATGCTAAAAATTCGGTTCGAACTCATTTTCTTAATGAACACGTTTTTTATTTGAGATCGAGTTCATAATAAACCAAAACGAACCGAATTGAGACGAGTTCGAGTTGATTCGCATATAACCTAAGCCGATTATGATCTTGTAAATATTAAAAAAAATCGAACCCTCTTATTTGAGAACTCGGATCCGTTACCAGCTATGATACCCGTTGATGATGGTGCTATAAGTAGAGATGACAATCGGGTCAGGTATGACATAATCCATATCCAAACCCGATTTTTTAATTTATACTCGAACCCGACTCGAATCCGAAAATACCTGAAAATGAATACCCAAATACGATCCGACAGATTTTATATCGGATTTGGATATACCCGAAAGCCGAAATTTTCTTAATTCGAATTTCAATATACCCGAAATCTGCGAAAACCCAAAAGTTAAAATCCTTTTTTGGAAGAAGTTTACAAAACGTATACAAAATAGCAATCCAAGCCCAAGAATAGTAATCAAATGAATCATCCAATTTTTCAAAGCAACGTCATAAACGACATCTCTTCATAGATCCTGGAAAAATATATTAAAAATGTGTAAGACAAACATAAATATTTAGATCATGTGAATGAATTGATTACAAAAGCAAATCATGAAATCTAGGTTTTTTTTAATTGATTGAATAGTAGATTTTAGGTTTTCATTAAAAAACGAATCTATTGATTGAAGATAAACACTAACCAGTAGATTTGTTTTGCCTCTTCAGTTTTGATTACAATCTTTATTGGTTCTTTAGTTCTTGCCTTCCGCCTTCTTCGATGCCTGGTGGTGCATCGGTGGGTGGGTATTGGGTGAGCCACAATATTTTCTGTTTAATTTGTTTGGTACTTTTATTTGGGTTGATTAATTAATCATCATTGGGTTAATGAACTAAATTAAAACTAAAAAATCACAAATATTTTTTATATTTATATATTCATCCATGTATAATTTTATATTATATATTCAGGTTTTTTTCGCGTTTGGATTTGATTTCGGTTTTCGGTTTTCGGATTGAATTTTAGATCCATACACCTAATATTTAAGTTCAAATCCAAAAAATTTCGGATACAAAAATTAAATTCATATTCAAATTCAAATCAAGAAAATTGGATTCGAATTATCCAAAATTTCGAATTTCATATGAGATATATTTCGAATCGGATTAATTTGACATATATAAATATAGGCCTATCTTAACTACAAATGTTAACTATACTATTTGAGCGCTTACTAAATCTAGCATGGTTGTCGTTGTGCCACAAGATAATATATTTCTCTTGGTTTACAACTACAGTATCATTTTTTTTATAATTTTTGACAAACGTATATTTTGCTTAAATTTTGATTAGGAGCACCCTTGCTCTTCATCCACAAGTACAACCTTCTGTTCGCCTCACCCTAGAATTTTAAAAAAGAATTTATATTTCAACCAAATTTTCTCAAAATGGGGATATTTTAACATATTAAACAATTGGCACCGCAAATATATATATATATATGGGGTGAGTTCTATGGAGTCCACCTTTTTATCGGAGTCCTCGGAGTCCATCTACGTTCTGCAAATAAAATATATTGTAAAACGTGTTATTTTGCAAAACATGTTACACAAATAGCATAACTTCAACAAAATCATGCAAATCTCATATATTTACGATACAATATGTATGTTCTGCAATATGTTCTGCAACATGAACATTTATGTTCTGCAAACTAAACATGTTTTGTAGAATATATATTTTTGCAATGTTCTGCTTGTAAAATGTATGCAATCTACAAGATTTTTGATAGAATAGTGATGTTTGTCGGAAAAATAATATGTTTTGCAATATTTTAAGCTATATTTTACTTGCAGAACATATATGGACTCCGAGGACTCCAATTAAATGTGGACTCCATAGAACTTTACTCGTATATATATATAAAGAAAGTAAAAATAAAATTATTTCTACAACAAATGTGTTGTAAGAAATAAAATGAATAGTGATAAATTTTGGTTAAAAATTAGTCCCTCTATGTTGAAGCTTTGGAAATGGTACCAAAACAGCTTGGCTGTTCATCCAGTGAAGACACAAGTAATAAGCTCAGGAATGATATGGGGGGAGTTGGAGATTTTGCTGCTCAATCTATCACTGCCACTAATCTTTCTCACACTCACATGGGTAATCCCTCCTTTCTCTTTTTTAATTCTTCTAATTTAAAATCATTTTAACAATCCTTTTCATCTTCTTCTTTTTTATCAAATGAAAGAATGCCCATCTCTATCAGGTTTTAATTTGTCATACGAATCCTGAAAGTGTATTGGAATATTGCTTATAATGACATTATTTGCAAGTAAAAGAGTGTCTTGTGTCTGTAGAATTGCATTCGGTTATGATTCGCAAATTGATTGTGAGTAATTTCACTTTTGCTTTTCTTAAGCTAATTGCAAATATGACTCCGTAAAAAAATCGCATTCCATACATTATTTCTTTAGTTCCAAGTGTTACTCACAGATTCAACTAGTTATATATGTAATTCTTTTGCTTTTCTGTCAATCTAAAGGTCCACTATTATTTTAACTTCATAAACTGCGTTAACGAAACCAGAAAACTTGGTCAAGACAGTGATTATACTCTAACTCGTTAGCTGGTTTTATTAAGTAAAACCGGCCTTTTTCCTTGTGTTTATGACATTTGTGCCCAGTTTTCTTAAAAAACTACAATATATTAACTCATGTCACAGTAACACAACATTTAGTAAAATAATTTTAACTCAATCAGATTGATGTAATTTGTACACAACTTTTGCTTGTTTGTTTGGATCCTATTTTCTTACCTTCTTCTATCTGCTATAAACCCGTAATTCCCTGGTCACTTGGGTTCTGTCATTAATTACAATGTTCGAAATGTCAAGCTATTTGATATTCTGCTGACAATATTTTTTTTGCCACAACAGCATGAAGATGAAGAATTCAAAATTAGGTGGAAGAGAGTAGCAATCACGGGCTTATTTAGGTTTGGTTTTGTTGGACCATTTGGTCATTACTGGTTAGTTATCCATGTTTGCATCCCAGTTCAAGTATACCTCTCAGCTTGTCCATGCTGAATGTAGTCTTTTCTTGCATATTGATCATATGTTCTTGATGGATAATGCTTTAAAGGAGTCAGTAGTAGTTAGTACAAAGGTTTTCATATAGAAGCTTTTAACCTATACAATCTCTCATAGTGTTATACATAAATGGTATCATAACTCTGCTGAGGGACTGTGTTGGATATTTCCCTACTTTTCACCAAATACAATATATGTTGAAGTCAATTGGTTTTTTTGGGAAAGTTGTCTTTCAAAAATAGATTTTGGTTAGCCAATATACATTGAAGCCAAAAAGACTGTGTTTGATTAGCTAATCAATGTACAAATATCTAATTTCCAGCATTTAGGCTGATATGAGAAGAAATTGAGAAAAATTACCTAAAAGAAAGTCTGCTGTTCTGTAGAATAATAGTAAGAAACATACAACTGATGATAACCATCAGTACAAAAGAAAAAGAAAGATAAGTTAAAGCATTCAAAGAACTCTCACTATCTCTTTATGTCATTTTTGTGAACATGATGCCGAACCAACACACCATATTTTGACTTTTTCCCTGAAACTAATGTAGTTGGCTTCTAAAAATAAATGATCCCTTGAATTTAATTGAACAAAAAACCAGAAACCAACATTATGGAGCAGTTGAAATGCGAAAATGTAGACTTAACTTCAGAGATAGATCATTTTCCTTTAAGGGAACCTGAACTTGCGGGATCCACAAATCAAATATGTAAACTTATAGATATCTTTTAAATTAAAACCTGAACTTGTAAGCTTCATAGATCAGCTGTGTGAATAGACATGAAACATAAATGATATATTAATAATGTTATCTTGTAGCCATGTGCACTATCGTACACTTATTCGAATACCTTTGTCATTTTGTTCTACTTTATTCTTTTGTTTAATTTTGTAGTCCTTTAACATGGTAGGTACGAAGGTATGGATCGATTAATTAGGACCGGTCTTAAACTACAACCAAATATAGCACGATTTGTGGCAACTTTTTGTTCTTAATACTTTTATTTAATTTTGTAGTCCTTTAACATGGTAGGTATAAAGGTATGGATCGATTCATTAGGACCGGTCTTAAACTACAGACAAATACAGCACGATTTGAGGCAACTAAAGTGGCAATGAATGGCCACGCCATCCGAATTCGGGTCAGAAGTTTGGGTTCACAACACACAATATAAACTTGTTTAGAAAAATAATATATGCAATGACCCTACTTACCATAATTCACGGATCGCAACAGGTTAAAGTATGCACACAAGTCACAACCTTATTTACAATACAAACGTATCAAATCTAAACTAGTTTAACTTACATTTGGAAATAAAAGATTCTTACAAATTTTTTGTTGAGTAAGATTGAAGCTGTATGTTTATCTCAACGATACTGGTTTGGATAACTCAACATAGAGCAAAGATTTTGAAACAATCTATGTTTCACTGGAATCAGTAGATTGTTTATTGGGTATTTGCACAAAAGGTTCTGTTAGCTGCAGTGAAGAAGACGACAACAACGATCCGTATGAAGTTCATTAATATGTTTAGGCATTGCAGAAATAAGGTTGGAGTCATTCGAAGCAGTTGTCAGAATCAGTGTGAAGACCTCAAGGATTCCTAGTGTATTTCGTTATAGTTGGTAGAAGACTTAACAGTGGTGTGTACGGGTATAATACAAAGGCCTGAGAGCGGAACTAGTCGTCTGTGAACCAGACCCGTGCACGAAACGTCAGTGATCCGTGAAATGAAACGGAGTATTATTTTTAGGAACATTGTTAAGTGGGTTTTGTACTCGAGGATTCTGAAATATTTTGAGGTACAAAATCCCGGAAATTAGAAGGCCTGCAGAAACAGAGGATTATAGCCCGAGGATTTACTGGACTTATTTTTAAATCAATGACTGATTTTAATTGAATAAATAAATGAAATAAATTAATCATTTATTTATTTAATTTAATATCACATTAAAATAAATAAATTAAAAATTGATTTTTATTAAATGAATAAATGAATCTCAAAACATTTATTTATTTAATTTAATATCAATATTCAATTTTTGGAAAAATAAAATTAATATTTGAAGTTTAATTTAATAAATAAATAAAATCTTGATTTTATTTATTTATTTATTTTATATCAAAATATATATTTTTTAATTAATTTTGCCAGCCGAATGTTTTTTTTGAGCAAAAGGATCCGGTGTGTACAAATCTATTCAAATGACAAGTACCGGAAAGTGGAAACATATATAATTTTTAAGCAATGGTAGCTTGGTTGATTTTCTAAATGTTACCACATGGCGGGACCCGGCTGCAAATCAAATTCAATTCACAGAATCAACACTCAAATCAAATGAAACTAACAAACAACAAAAAGAAGTTGGCAGCTTTTGTTTTGCGGCTGTCCATCATTCCCACGCGCACGTGGCTCTCAGATGCACAACTTCCCTGTTTCTGCCGCGCGTGCACTACAGTCACCCGCCTAGTGTCTTTTTCCTTTTCCTCGAGAACTGTACATGCAAGTGCTATGTGTTTATATCGCCATAGAAGAGAAACGAGCCTGTCGCCACAGACAAACTGCATGTGGTACAGTCCACCAAAAGTAAGAGAATGTGTTTGTCTTACTTTGCAAAAGCACAAGTTCAACAACAGCTATAACTGGTCGCCACAAACGTTAATTTACCGAGTAAACCGAGCTGCATGCATGTTGTTCTTCTACTCCTCTTTATCGCCATAGAGGAATCGCCATAGGCGAATTATAACAAGGAAAAGACGGCTGTGTTTTTTTATATTGCGACTTATTCACTCTCCTGGAAGCTGCACATGCATGCAAGTGTTTGTTCAAATAAAAAGGAAGTCAGTGTTTTGTTTTGTTAACAAAACAATTGAGTTGCCACAGAGATTCTTCAACACAGGTCGCCATAGAAAATAACTGCAAGGAAACAACTCTTTTCTATACTGTGATCGCCATAAAAGTTATTGATGCAAGCTGTACAATTTTAAATGTGTGGACATGGTTAAGCCACATATTTAATCTTTATCTCTCCTACAATTCTCTATCAACAAAACCAACGAATTAAAAGCAGCAGAAATACTTCTCAGCAAAACATCATTAAAGCTCTGCAGAATTTTTCTTGTAGAGTGAGTTGATTTCATTTATTGAAATTAAGGAGATAAGTGTTGCCTAATTTATTTCACATCATTAAAGCCTTACAAACTTGTAACATTCATTATTTAAAACTCTCTTGATTGTATTTAATATCTTTTTATAGAAGTTTTGATTTTTTTAGAGTGATAGATAGAACCCCAAATTGATTGCTATTATTTTGGTTCTCTCTATATTTGTTGCTTCAAATTATTTATATTCGGAGTTGTAACCAAATCTTTACGATTTAATTTCTTAATAAAAAGAATTATTCTGTGAATCTCTTAGTGTTTGTTTATTTCGTTTTCAAGGTTTATTCTCCGTTGCAATTAATTAACGAAAAACGAAAAACATATATTCACCCCCCTCTGTATGTATATTTGGACCTAACAATTGGTATCAGAGCTTGTTGATCGATATACAGATCATATCCGTTAGATTAGCAAGTTTTGTTGTTGATTTTGGTTGTACGGAGTTTGGGAGTGCTTTCGGTGTGTAGATTTGATTTGGGTTTGTTGGTTTTGACTTGATTGGTTTGGTATTGTTGACTGACTGGGTTATCGTATTTTGAGACGGTTTATTGCAAATTTTTCTCAGATCTGAAAAGATGAGTTCTCAAAAAGTTAGTAGTATCAAGGTTCCTCAGTTTGATAAATCAAGATATAATCTATGGAAAAAGAAAATGCTATTGTATATTTGGGCGTCGAATCCAGAGTATATGAGAGTATTGAGAGAAGGAAGACATGTCTGCCAATGAAGGAAGACATGTCCTGAAGCTGAATGGAGTGCACGTGACAAAGAACTGATAGCTCTGGATAAAGGCCTGCATCTTATTTTGGTGGATTCGATGGATGGTGATATGAGTCACCAAATTATGGTCTGTGATAGTGCCAAGCACATGTAGGAAACCATAGAAATGCTTATGGAAGGAACTGAAGATGTCAGGCAGAATCGATTGGATATCTTGACTTCACAATATGAGGCCTTTAAGTCCTTGCCTGGAGAAAGTATTACTCAAGTCTTTGAAAGACTGAACAAGCTGTTAAACGAATTAAGTATTCATGGCAAGACTTATCCTCAGAGAGAAGTCAACAGGAAGTTTATGCTAATCCTACCTCACCACTTAGAGAATAAGGCTTCATCTGTTCGTGAGCGTGTTGACTTCGAAACTATGACACTTGAGAAGTTGTATGGTAAACTGAAGACTCATGAAATGGAGCAAGAACAAAGAAATATCATCTATGGTAGTGGTACAGTTGATAGCAAGAATGCTGAAAACTACTCAAGACAACTGCTCTTGTAGCTAGTGGAATCAAAGAGCTTGAAATTACTACTGAAAAGCCTAAGTCTAAAGCTAAAACGCTCTTTGAGGCTAAGATAGATAATGGAAACCTCTCTAGGAGTCCAAGTGACTACTACACCACTGAGGAGCTGCAAAGCATGGAAGATCCTACTATGGCCAATCTAGCAGGGATGTTCAGTAACATCAGGTTTAGAAGAAAGCAAGGCTTTAGGGGTTCTGGAAGCAGCAACCGTGGTCAGAGGTCAAGTTCATCTTCTGGATCAGATTACAAGACAAGGATGGTTGATAGAAGCAAGTTCAGATGTTATAAATGTGATGAGGTTAGGCACTTTGCCACTGAGTGCAGAAAGTCTCGGCAAGGCAAGGATAAAGGCAAAGCTTATCAGAAGAAGGACTCCGGTAGCTCAAGGAAGTATCTAGTGAAATCTTACATAGCTGAGGGGAAGAGCTGGGATGAAACTGATGATGAAGAAGAGCAATATGGAAATCTTGCATTGATGGTAAAATCTTCATCTCAAGTAACATTTCCAACTATTCGTGCTTTACCTCCAGATAGCTTGTGTGAGAATGAACACTGTGTCGCCTTCAGGCAGACTGTCCTAGTGTATGGAAATGTTGTTTCTCATCACTATCTTAAGGCACAATATAATACAAAGGAATGCATTGAACAATATGATGCCGTAAAAGAAGTGTATAGAAACGTCAGTACTATACTAAGATGTACTCTTCTTGATGTCGAAGACCTTAAAGTAGAACTAAAGAAAGTTAAAGATGAAAATGATAAGTTAGTTCTAGATAGGGTCAGTGTTGAGAATCTTAAGCAAACCAATAAATATTTAGAGCTTAAGATTACTAAGAACCTTGAGACAGAGGAAGAGCTAAGGAACAAGAATGCAGAATTAGAAACTAAATTGCATGCTTTTACTGATTCTGCAAATCTTGCTAAGAAGCTCATAGCTGATCAAGTAGTAGGTGGAAAGGTTGGGATAGGCTTAGACTACGACGAACTTAGAAAAGCTTCTAAGAAACGAGTAGTTGAAAATGAGCCTGTAGAGAAAGTTGTTAATCCCCCTAGTACACCTCATGTTCTTAAGGAAGCTAAAAAGCCTCTATTTAAGAAAGCTACTGTTGAGCCCTTTGATAAAGATAATCTTTATATTCATCATGAGATGCTTGTTGAGGATCTCGAGCTCTCAAGGAGACAAAAGGCAAAGAAACCTAGGTCTATTGCTAGTGACTTTGACTTATCTTTTGACGGACTAGGTTTTACTTCCAAGAATAAGAAGAATAGAAGTAGAAATGGCAGGATAGGAACTAATGGCCCTAGGAAGTTATGCAATAACTGTGGTTCTGCTGGTCACCTTACTCATGCTTGTAGAAAGGTTAAAGTAGACAATGTTAAGAATGCTTATGTGCATAACATGCCTAACATGCCTAAAGTTTCTAAGTGTAATAAATCTGTTTGCATGCCATGTGTAGTATCTTTCATGCACGCTTATCTTGATTCCACACACTCACATAATACATCTCATGATCATGATAAGCATGTTAGTAAGAAAACTGGTAGATCAAAGACTGTAATCCCTCCTAAAGCTAGGAAAATGGCACCTGTCACCAAGCCCAAGAGCAAGTCTGTTGGTGCTTCTGAAAGTGACAAGGAAACAGTCAATGATAAAGCAAAAACTGTTAAGCCTGTCAATTATGTGAAGAGAAATTTATATATTCAAATGCTTCTAAGTCTTCTGGACCCAACGTAGCTTCAAAGAAAACTTAATCACTTTTATTTTTAGGGCATAAAGCAGAAGAAGGTCATGTGGATTCTGGACAGTGGATGTTCAAGGCATATGCCCTATTATCAAAGGTGGTTGAGAAAGCTGGCCCAGTGGTTACTTTTGGAGATGACAACAAAGGTTATACTACGGGATATGGCTGTTTGGAAATTGGCAATGTCATCATTGAAGAAATCTCTCTGGTTGAAGGTCTTATGCACAATCTTCTCAGTATCAGTCAATTCTGTGACAAAAGATGTGAAGTGATGTTCAAGAAAGAGAAGTGTTTGATCTCTAATCAGAAGAATGAGAAATTGACCCTCAATGGAGTTAGAAAGGGTGATTTATTTGTAGCTGACTGGAATTCTGCAGATGGTTAAGTAATGTGTTTCTACAGTAAAGCCTCTCCAGATGAAAGTTGGTTATGGCATAAGAAGCTCTCCCACTTGAACTTCAAGACCATGAAGTCTTTGGTTAAGATGGAATTGGTGAGAGGATTGCCCGAGATGGAATTCAGTCCTGATGGACTTTGTGAAGCATGTGAGAAGGGAAAGTCAAAGAGGGCATCACACAAGAAGAAGACAATGACTGATATCACTGAACCACTACAACTCCTTCACATGGATTTGTTTGGTCCTGTCAACGTCATGTCTATGTCAAAGGATGAAGCACCTGATATGATTAGTGATCACATCAACAAGATTGAGTTAGAAGCTGGAGTGCCTGTGCGAACAATCAGATCAGATAATGGAACAAAATTCAGAAATGCAAAGCTGAATGATTTCTGTGTCGAGAAGGGCATCTCAAGACAGTTTTTAGCACCAAGGACTCCACAATAAAATGGAGTGGTTGAGAGGAAGAATCGAACATTGGTTGAAGCTGCAAGGACTATACTTAATGAAGCCAATCTTCCTACTTACTTTTGGACTGAAGCAGTTAACACTGCATGCTATACTCAAAACAGAACCCTGATCAACAAGATATATGAGAAGACCCCTTACGAGTTAATGGCCAACAAGGAACCATCAGTGAAATACTTTCACGTGTTTGGAGGAAAGTGTTTTGTGCTTAAGGACGATGAGCATCTTGGAAAGTTTGATGCTAAAGCTGAAGAAGGTATCTTTCTGGGCTATTCTCTGGAGTCAAAGGCTTACAAGGTGTATGTGATTAGTGATCAAAAGGTTGTGGAAATCCTTAATGTAACATTTGATGATGCCAAACTCCCAAGTATTCAAATAGAAGATGACAATGATAATCTTGATGTTGAAGATCTTTCTGATGGAGAAGATGAACCTAAAGTTGTTCCAGACAACAATGACAATGGCAATGATCCTGATGATCATAATTCTGATGCAGATTCTGAAGGTAATGATCATGAGACAAGTCACACTATCTCAGCGACTAGTCCTCAAGCTTCAGATTCTGTAGATCAAGCTGGCAACAACTCAGGGGGAGCAGAACAAGGAGAAGAACAAGAATACGTTACTCAGACTCAACACAATTTTGGAAATGCTGAGTCATCAAAGGCTAGTCTACCAAGACATAGAGTATGGAGTAAAAACCACCTTCAGAACTTGATACTTAGTAATCCTGACAGTAGAGTCAAGACTAGAAGAGCTATAGAAAATGAATGTTTCTATTCTGGGTTTCTATCTCAAATGGAGCCAAAGAAAGTAGATGAAGCTCTTGGAGATCCTGATTGGGTGATTGCTATGCAAGAGGAACTCAATCAGTTCGAATGACAAAATGTGTGGAAGCTTGTACCCATACCTAAAGACAAATCAGTGATTGGCACTAAATGGGTTTTCAGAAACAAGCTTGATGAAGATGGAATTGTAACAAGGAACAAGGCGAGACTGGTTGCTAAGGGATACTCTCAAGAAGAAGGGATTGACTACGATGAGACCTTTGCACCAGTTGCTAGACTTGAAGCCATCAGGATGTTTTTAGCATTTGCAGCACATTCAAATTTCAAGGTATATCAGATGGATGTGAAAAGTGCTTTTGTAACACCCCCAAATCCGGGGTCGGGGATCCGGGTTGTCACGAGTTCCATTTCCCTTAATAATACTTAATCTTAATAATCAACCAACTACTGCGTACGGTGACCCCACAATATACACACACACCACAAGTTATAGTCTTAGAGATGAATATCGAACAATAACACAAGTCATTTTATTCCACAATTATAAACCATTACACCTTAAAAGGGTTTCTGAATAAATTTACATATTCTTTGCCATTATTACAATTCATAAATATACATAAGTCTGGTACATCAAAAGTTGAAAGCCTAGCCTATTGGTAGATCCTACCTCAGCTACACGGCATCAACGCTTTCAGAAAACTGCGGAACGTTTCCCAACCGCTTACGAATCGGAAGCTTGGTCCTGTTCATCTTTTCTATCTGTTGTTGTGTGATGAAAGAAGAAAGAAATGGTGAGCAACAAGCCCACCGAAATAATATGCATAATAATTTACAAAATATGAGCATTTCACAGTACTTATGAAAGTCTTGGTCAAAAAGAAATGAACCAAGTTTGATCTCTTAATGCGACCAAGTCGCAAAATATTTAGTATATATGTATATATACTTTTCAAAATCTTAAAATCCTCTGTCATGTATAATATACACAGAGTTCCAGTTTATAACTGTATAAAAAATATCGTTTCAAGGTGATCTCATATATCTAACCTTGTCTCAACGTTTTTCTGAAAATCTTTATCATGCATAAGATAATCATTAACCAGATATAAGTTGAAAAGGTGAAGTTACGAGATAATCCAATATACTTATATCTTTTCCGAATACTACTTGAACTACCACCGTTCAAGGTATAATCAGTTTCAAAAGTTCATCACATAGATGAGACTACAAGATAAGATTTGAATAGATTCAATTTTTGAAATATCATTCAAAAGAAATGAAGTTACGAGATACTTCATTAAGTCCCGATATATATATACACCTATATATATATCACGCTTTCCTTGGAAACCTTTATTATGAAAAGTATAAACAGAGTTATAATATCCAATGAATTTGGAAAGAAGAAAACCTTGGCATAAACCTGATATCTTGCTGATCAGGCAAAGATACCAATAAGTAACCTTTTCTACTAGTAGATGGAGGAATTCCCCACTGATCATCACCCTGACCGCATTAGGACCTATGCTGGACTACCACTCGGCCACTTATGCATTGATGGACTCCCAATGAGCCACTTACACTTTCATGAACGCCCACTGAGCCCATGTTGCTTATGCCGACTCAAATAGATGGACTTACTTCCCGAACGTTGGGCAAGCAATCAAAATGTTTTCTCAAAACAACAACCTCGTTGCGAATATAAAATACGCCACAAAGTCGGATCCCTCAGGTTTTGAGCGAGTATTAAAATCCCCTTCGAAAGGAAGATCTTAAATCTAAAAATGAGTTTTGGGATCCGCTCTAACTTTTAAAAATCATTTTGAAGACTCGAAAACATTTTAAAGAATATTTTGAGTAACGCTGATTTAATAAAATAAATCAGTCCCGATATGTTGGAGAAAATATCTGAATATTATTACTTAAATAATATTCCCATAAAGGATAATCTTTATAAAAATAATTGAAGTAGAAGTTTTACAACTCATACTTGAAATGAATAATAAATAACCAAAGATATACTTATACGAAAGTACGATCTTTATTTGAATAATCGAAAATAAGATTGATTATCGAAACATTATTCTTTAATAAAATAAAGAATATTATTTAATAAAATAAGCGGAGTCATAAGTCCTCGAATGAATATTCAAAATAATATTCATTAAATAAAGTAAGCGGAGTCATAAGTCCTCGAATGAATATTCAAAATAATATTCATTAAATAAAATAAAGTTATCGAATAAACCTTATTCGATTAATAGTTTTGAAAACTATATCAATATATATATATAAATATATATAAATATATATATTATACTCGGGAACATCGACTCCCGGTTTAGAAAATGTTCACCTTTGGGTCCCATATACTAAGGGTATACGCAACTACTGCTTATCTCTAACATAGGTATTATGCAACTTATAAGCATTTGAATCAACGATTAGATATCAAGATTACGAAACAGACATGCATATATACCATATCAGCATGCTCCAATATATCTCAAAATTTGCTAATAACAATCATGCACTTATCACAAGATAATGCATATACATATATTTACATCACAACAACAGTATAACGGGTAGAAAACTTGTCCGAGTGTTCCCGGATAGACTCAAGCTTAGAGTGGGTCCGATAACCTATGAACAACAACATAAGTCGGAATTAAACCCCGGTCACTTAAGAAACTAGACTTTAATCAATTGAACCCTAACGTTCGCTTATGGTCACTCCTACGCTTAACGAATAACATAAGTCGTTCGAGTACCCTCGCTCCACCATTTTTAATAAATTAACCATTAAGAATTTTAAGGCGATTCTTTCGTGAGTACTCTACCAACTGCCTAATCCACTTTACATAATTGTTTCATACTTCAATTACTCATTTAAGGGCCTTAACCAAGCTTTCAAAGTAAGGCGAGGGGTAATGGTTCGTTCGCGAAACGCCGTTACTTAAAATGGTCGTTTCTCCTAAACCGTACATCGGATTCAAGCGAACCACATATCAAAACGAAGCTCGTAACATGAACTATCTAAACATGGCAATGGTCAGAATCTTACAGTGAGTTCACGGGACTTGAAGTTAAGAACAAAAACAGTCTAAGGTACATCGGGCATTACGACAGCTATGTTTACGTGATTACCAAAGTTTATACTACTCCAAATCAATCACAAAAGAACTGACAACCAATATTACAACCAAAATCCATCCAAACCTCACTACATCAGTCCATTACTTCATATTTTATCCAACTCATTCAATCACAAACAAAAGCTACTAACCATACTAAGGTTCATTTACTATAAACAAGATTCAATCATCCAAATCACTACAAACCCAACCAAACTTGAAACACACAAGCACCATGCTTCTCATATACTAAAAGAATCAAAATCACTCCTAAACATTCAAAGTAAAGCTTTGGATATGAGGTTTTACCTTCCCTTGTGAGTGATAAGTTGCTAGGAAGCCTTAGGGAACCTTGATCTATCCTCCTACTAGCTTGAACTTTCCACAGAAATCAAGAACACAAAATTAATTTCAAGAAAGTACTATTCACCATCTTCTTGAATGATTTATAGAAAATGATAGGAAAGGATTTTGAAGCTAAGATTCCTAGGAAGTATGTAACTTAATTAGGAGAAACTAGGATAATTACCTTGTAAATTAGAAAGTGGAGGAGCTTGGACTTCCCATTTGTTAAGAAAGAAGCCGAGAGGTTTCTTCAAGAAATGGGGATGAAAAATGATTTGTTTGCCTTGCTTACCTCATCATCCCTATGTCACTTCCATGCCACATGTCTTTATCTTGTGGTTTGATGATGTCATAATCCTTGGCTTCTTGTATAAGTTTGTCTCTTGGTCGCTTATTTATTTTACGGTTCGCTTATCTCTCGTTTTCGTTAATCGTTTGAGGGATCATATCTGGGATCTTATTACTTGGGTTCCCCTAAACCTTTCTCAATATTTTATATTCCTTTTATGATCCTTTCTTATAATCCTTGAATTTAAATCCTTTTAATCATGTTACCTTATACTCAATTCTTTCGGTATCTGGTGGATTTTCGGGAAAAATCAAAGTGTTCGAATTTGGATTCTGACGAGCTTTACATACACTCATTTACTTTATGGAATACTAATACGATCTTAGAATTTCCATAACAGTACTCCTATATAGCGTGGTCTGATAATTTTCCTTAATCAACATCATCAGCAAAAGTTACTATTCAGCCGTGTTTCAAAAATTCAAAAAATTGGGGTTATTACAGTCTCCCCTCCTTAAAAGGATTCCGTCCCGGAATCAGATAAAAAATGAATAGAGATACTTTCTTAGCATTGCACTTTCTAACTCTCGAGTCAATTTTCCCACATTGTGGTTCTACCACCAACTCTGACTAGTTTGATAACCCTTCTCCTAAGCACTTGTCCCTTTTCGATCTATAACCCTTCCTGGTTGCTCCATATAGGTTACGTCCGGTTGCATGTCTATGCGTCATACGCCCCTATTTGTCTGGCATCCGAATTACACTTCCTTAACATTGATACATGGAACACGTTATGAACTTGCTACAGGTTCGGGGGTATGGCTAGCTCATATGCTAACTTCCCAATACATCTTAATACCTTAAAGGGTCCAACAATACGAGGGCTTAGCTTTCCTTTCTTTCCGAACCTCATCCATCATTTCCAAGGGAATACCTATAACTGCACTAGGTCCCCTACTTCCTACTCTTTGTCCTTTCGTGTCAAATCAACATACTTCTTATGTCCATCTTGGGCTACTACCAGCCGTCCTCTGATTAGATCTATTATATCCCTGGTCCTTTGGACCACTGCCGGTCCGAGCATCTAGCGCTCTGCAACTTCATCCTAACATAAGGGAGATCGACATTGTGTTCCCTCAAGGATCTCATAAGGCGACATCTCGATAATGACATATGATCTATTATCGTAAGAAAACTCAATCCGCGTTAAGTGATCATTCCAAATTCTTTCAAGTCTATTGCACAGACTCTCATCATAGCTTCTAGTATTATAGCTTTTGCTTCTCAATACCCATTCTTTTCCAGTTCGTAATCGGTACTATCTTCCGTACAGAATACTATTCTATATATACCTTTACTCGCTAGAGTTTTATAACCTTTTAATAATCGCGTCAGCCTTAGTATCACGAACGCGTTAGAATTGGAATACCACCGTACTTGGTACCACTTCATCTCTAGCTGCCTCCATCTTCGAAAGCTTGGTCCTTCATATGGAAGTAAAAGAATTTATTGAGGGATCACTGTGATTATGAACACTTGTTCTATTGCATAGTTAGTATAGAAGGTGGCTAGCCTTTAATACCTGACAAGGAATTAAATAACATTTGGTATCCTACTAGGCTTCTATCACACAAATAGATAGTCATTCGGCAATACCTCCCCTTCTGGAAGGGTTGTTCTTCGCAGCTTACATGAAATGAAAAGAAGAGAAAAGAACGAACTGAAGAGAATTATATATATGAAAAAAATACTGCCATAAAATATCTGGCTTGGAATATACCTCTGAACTATAGAGGTTTATCATAGGAGAACAAAACGTATACGTATATATATCAACATCAAGTATTATAGCATTGCATTTCACCTGCTTAAATATTTTTGCTATTCCATCCATCATTCTATGGACCCATGCTCTTGCTCGAGCTTATACACAATCACCTTTGAAACTCCCTCGACATCGAAAATTGAATCTGGGATCTCATTTTAGACATCAACGTTACTAGAATTCTATGCTTGCACCGTAACCTCCCTCGTATAGTAATATGACTCTCTATTGATAAGAAGGAATAAGTATTCAAATAGGTAGATAATCGACTTAATTAGCCTATCAATGATAACTTATACACCACCACGAACCGATTAGTGGTACTCACTCTCAACATCCATTCCAATATAACTCTCACGGTTGTAAGTAATCGGCTCATTACTCGCAGAATCATTCCTGCATTACTATGGCCCATCGTTGACCTACTGTAGTCATTCGTTTTCCATGAAGTCTTAATAGCTAACCATACGGAGTCCATACATATCGTATCGAATCCTTTTAAGGAGGTAACATAATCACCATTCATGATTTATGAAGAACACTCCTGATCCTGACGTACATACATGACATGAAGCAGATAAAATTGCAGAAGAGTTTCAATGAAAGCAACGATAGTAGGTTAATACCATTCTTAATCATATTTCTTTATTAGGAGATATGAAGCTCAAAGGTTCATTTAGTCCTTTCATAACATGGTCTTGGTTTATCTCAAGATAGGACCTTTTAAGATATGTAGCCCGCTCACAGCGATAACGTGAATTAAATCTTTACCAAACTACTATTATGGTTGAGTATCGCACAATCATCAGAAGGAATGTCAATCTTTCACATCATAATACACCTTCACGACTTTAACCATCATCATTGTATTCCTCTGGCACGAGCGCCTATAATTGTCCTCTTACACTTAAAGTGTCGGCCACCTCTTTGGCCTTTCCTGATAATAAAATTTCCTTACAATCAATGTCATTTTAACCACCTCCAATAAAACTTTCTACCTCATTTCAATCACTGCTTATATGAAAATGCTTTTCTTAAGTCCTGGTGAGAAAGAAAAAAAAATTCACCATTTTGCCATAAGTCATTGCCTTGGTCTTTAGATGTGAACATTGTCACGACTGACTCTCGATCATACTTAGGACGTCTCTTATCTTGGGTCCTTCTTGTTTTCACCAATCCTGACCCTCATTGGGTCGATCTATACTTTCTTATTGTTTAACACGTGCCCCACCTGGCATTATTATAATTACGTCATTTTTCCTTCATCAAAAAATTCTATTCTTGAGAACTTTGAATATTACCTTTCTCCTTGTAAAACCTCTAAGGTTATCCTTAAATCCTTCATCAGGTACACCCTAGGCACAGGGCATATCAAGATACTATTTACTAATACCAGAATCATTGTCTATATACTTCTGAAAAACTTCTCCACTGATCCTTAAAGGTTGTTGTTACCTTAATCCTTTCCAATTCATACTGTCAAAACTCATACTATCCCTATTAAGGGTGAAATGCCAACCTTTATGCATTCCCCTAGGATTCATTTTAAGTTACCGAGGTTCTATCCTTAATTTCACCTTTAAAAAGGTACATGCATCCTTCCATGGATAAATCAAGTCATATATCCTTGATAGATTATCTTATTTAATCATTCCCATCTCGATAGTCTATACCAAATTTCACAATAACATCCTTATTCAAAATGAGGTCAATCAATATGGCCTCCAAAAGATAACAACGGTTATCCGCTTTTCTTGCCTGATTTAGTAATGATAACAGGGATGTTCTAGAAGATATTGGTCGTGTCCAACGTGAACTTTTTAGTTCTAACTACTCATTTACCTCTTTAGTTATCTCAACAGTCATCTTAATGTTGGGATATCTTTATACCTGGCGTCTCCTTTTCTAGGTATCAAGTCACATGTCTTACATACACTTCACATTCTTGAAGGTCACTTCCTTCATCCAATTTCCTAATTTCTTGCTTTCATGTCTCCTCAGTCCATCTGTGTTTCCTCATTAATCCATCGATATATCTCAAAGTTTCATCGAATACTCTCAACTTAAAGGGGGTACAATATATATATATATATATATATCTCTTATACCTTCAACAATCAACTTTAACTCACGGTGAATCACCCTCATCCTGATGATTACATACTTTTCTATTTCTATTGCTACGAGTCTTTAGGGTTTCCTCATACCCAACTCCCTTATCATACCTCAAACTCTATTGCCTTTATATTCCTTTCCACTTCAGTTTCTTTTTATTTTCCTTTCTCTTACAATCATTTCATGAACCCACTAATCATTTACTTCAAACATCAAGTCATTCTGGGATTCGTGTCCTCAGGACGAATCTTGCCAACTTTTACAACTTAGATTCATAACTCATCATACTCGTCCGCCTTTGTTCTGGCTCTACAGCTTTTACACTATCTCTATAACCTTGGGAAGTACTTTCCCGAAAACAATTGACTGAACTTTAATCGGTTTATTATAACCTCTGGCCCCATGTCTTTCTTCGCCTTTCACCAGCGGGTGCCCTCTCTCTTAGGAAGGTAAGTGATAAAAACAGTCCTTTGCGCTTCGTCAATCATTTAGAATCTCAAATAATTCCTATATTTCCTTTAGCCAGGCTCTTGCCTCGACTGGGTCAACCTGTTCTTTGGAACTCTGAGAGCTTAGCGACTTAAAGGTCATGAAAGAATTTTCCACTACATTATTTCCTCAGGGTGGTGTTTGGGGGTAGAAGTCTAAGTTTTGTTTAGACAGGTCCATGAATTTTCGTATAGGAGTACCGTCTTGGTGCTCCCTTCCTTGCTCGACTTATGTTTTCTCAGTCTAAAGTATTTCTTCCTACTCCCCATAATCGGGGTCATCCTATATTTTAAAATCCTCATTTTCCACATCATTATGTTCCGGGTCCCTTATATCTTAATTGCGACCTCCCTGATTATCACATTCAGGGTTTGCCCAAAATCTTATTCTTCGTGGGGGCATAATGCATGGAAATTTTTTGGGAATCTCTTTATATTTATCTTACTTACTTTGCTTAATTCTTTCCCTCGTTCAGTCCTTACATGATCGTAAATTATGAATTCTCAAGTTCTATAAACTCCATGACACTCTTAAGTGCTAATAGTGCAATTAACAATATGAACTCATCACAAACAAACTGGTCTGAACTTGAAAGGAACAAATATATACATAACCATTTGTTCGAGGGTACAACAACTGAACACATGAAAGAGAATTACATCATTTGGCCTGATCGCTTCTATCCCAAAAGTACTACCACAGATAATCATCTAGTCATTAAAACTAACCATTCATAACTTAGGCTAATCCTCCAAAAGCGGTGCTGTATGAAATCCTTGTCTGATTGCCCAGACTCTGCACACTATTATGGATCAAGAAATGCGGGCACGCACGACATCCCTAACCTGCTCCATTAAGGCGATGATGAGGTCTAAGATAGTCGCAAGTAGAGCTGGATCAATCTGACCCTCAAGATGGCCTTTAGCTGTAATTCGGGTGGTAACCTCAATGCTTTCCATGCTATAAGCTAATCCTGCCGGAAGTACCCCACCCTCAATTCTTGGTACAGTAAGTCGGTCCAACAGATCACTTCTAACATTACGGGCCTCAGACAGGCCACCCAAGGTCATATGATAATTGGTGATAAGAGAAGCCTGAGTGGTAGCATCTAGCAGTCCATGTGGTGCAGGTGGTGTAGACCCTGGAGATCCAAATGGATAACCAAGCCCGGTATCGGGTGACAATGGTGCAGGAGATAAATGTGGCATTTCCTCAGTAGGTGCTGGGCTCTGTACAGGGGAGGGAACATGAATTGGTGGAACCTCATGGATGTCTACAGGAACCTCTGGAAGAGGGTCTGATACTGGTATAATTGGTACCGTGGAAGGCCCCACTCCTTCTGCCCTCATTATCTTATGTGCCCTTGGTAACTCTTCATCCTCTAGTGCCACCCTCGCGGCCATTCTAGCTCTGGTAGTCGCCCTGACTACGGTCATCAATTCCTCATCAGTCCTCTCTTTATTCTCGTCAGGACCTTCCACGAGATCCTCCTCAGCAGCAATCCCTTCTGGGATAACATCCTCAACTGTAACATTCCCAATATGAATCTCATCCGGTCCCTCGTTAGGGTACTATATCGGATTCACAATTTGATCTCCAACATGTAATAAAACACTCTCATGCTGATGCCCCTGAACCTCAGGGTTCGGTGCCCCGCTGCCCTATATGATAACAAACTATGTTACTATCATGATATTTATAAGGGTTCCCATAAGGGTTTTAACTGTCAGCACTACGTTAGGTAGTCCGACTATGAACTTGGCAAAAGTTCTTATTTTCTTAGTGAACTTATTATTTTAACGTCGCATCATCTCTGAGGTTTATAACGCTTAGCTCTGATACCATTTCTGTAACACCCCCAAATCCGGGGTCGGGGATCCGGGTTGTCACGAGTTCCATTTCACTTAATAATACTTAATCTTAATAATCAACCAACTACTGCGTAAGGTGACCCCACAATATACACATACACCACAAGTTATAGTCTCAGAGATGAATATCCAACAATAACACAAGTCATTTTATTCCACAATTATAAACCATTACACCTTAAAAGGGTTTCTGAATAAATTTACATATTTTTTGCCATTATTACAATTCATAAATATGCATAAGTCTGGTACATGAAAAGTCGAAAGCCTAGCCTATTGGTAGATCCTACCTCAGCTACACGGCATCAACGCTTTCAGAAAACTGCGGAACGTTTCCTAACTGCTTGCGAATCGGAAGCTTGGTCCTGTTCATCTTTTCTATCTGTTGTTGTGTGATGAAAGAAGAAAGTAATGGTGAGCAACAAGCCCACCGAAATAATATGCATAATAATTTACAAAATATGAGCATTCTCACAGTACTCATGAAAGTCTTGGTCAAAAAGAAATGAACCAAGTTTGATCTCTTAATGCGACCAAGTCGCAAAATATTTAGTATATATGTATATATACTTTTCAAAATCTTGAAATCCTCTTCCATGTATAATATACACAGAGTTCCAGTTTATAACTGTATAAAAAATATCGTTGCAAGGTGATCTCATATATCTAACCTTGTCTCAACGTTTTTCTGAAAATCTTTGTCATGCATAAGATAATCATTAACCAGATATAAGTTGAAAAGGCGAAGTTACGAGATACTCCAATATACTTATATCTTTTCCGAATACTACTTGAACTACCACCGTTCAAGGTATAATCAGTTTCAAAAGTTCATCACATAGATGAGACTACAAGATAAGATTTGAATAGATTCAATCTTTGAAATATCATTCAAAAGAAATGAAGTTACGAGATACTTCATTAAGTCCCGATATATATATATATAAACCTATATATATATCTCATACTTTCCTTGGAAACCTCTGTTATGAAAAGTATAAACATAGTTATAATATCCAATGAATTTAGAAAGAAGAAAACCTTGACATAAACCTGATATCTTGCTGATCAGGCAAAGATACCAATAAGTAACCTTTTCTACTAGTAGATGGACGAATTCCCCACTGGTCATCACCATGGCCGCATTAGGACCTATGCTGGACTGTCACTCAGCCACTTACGCATTGATGGACTCTCACTGAGCCACTTACACTTTCATGAACGCCCACTGAGCCCATGTTGCTTATGCCGACTCAAATAGATGGACTTACTTCCCGAACGTTGGGCAAGTAATCAAAATGTTTTCGCAAAATAGCAACCTCGTTGCGAATGTAAAATACACCACAGAACCGGATCCCTCAGGTTTTGAGTGAGTATTTAAATCCCCTTCGAAAGGAAGATCTTAAATCTAAAAATGAGTTTTGGGATCCGCTCTAACTTTTAAAAATCATTTTGAAGACTCGAAAATATTTTAAAGAATGTTTAGAGTAACGATGATTTAATAAAATAAATCAGTCCCGATATGTTGGAGAAAATATCTGAATATTATTACTTAAATAATATTCCCATAAAGGATAATCTTTATAAAAATAATTGAAGTAGAAGTTTTACAACTCATACTTGAAATGAATAATAAATAACCAAATATATACTTATACGAAGGTACGATCTTTATTTGAATAATCGAAAATAAGTTTAATTATCGAAACATTATTCTTTAATAAAATAAATAATATTATTTAATAAAATAAGCGGAGTCATAAGTTCTCGAATGAATATTCTAAGTAATATTCATTAAATAAAGTAAGTGGAGTCATAAGTCCTCGAATGAATATTCAAAATAATATTTATTAAATAAAATAAAGTTATCGAATAAACCTTATTCGATTAATAGTTTTGAAAACTATATCAATATATATAAATATATATATATATATATATATATATATATATATATATATTATACTCGGAAACATCGACTCCCGATTTAGAAAATGTTCACCTTTGGGTCCCCTATACTAAGTGTATACACAACTACTGCTTATCTCTAGCATAGGTATTATGCAACTTATAAGTATTTGAATCAACAATTAGATATCAAGATTATGAAACAGACATGCATATATACCATATCAGCATGCTCCAATATATCGCAAAATTTGCTAATAACAATCATGCACTTATCACAAGATAATGCAGATACATATATTTACATCACAACAACAGTATAACGGGTAGAAAACTTGCCTGAGTGTTACCGGATAGATTTAAGCTTAGAGTGGGTCCGATAACCTATGAACAACAACATAAGTCAGAATTAAACCCCGGTCGCTTAAGAAACTAGACTTTAACCAATTGAACCCTAACGTGTGCTTATAATCACTCCAACGCTTAACGAATCACATAAGTCGTTCGAGTACCCTCGGCTCCACCATTTTTAATAAATTAACCATTAAGAATTTTAAGGCGATTCTTTCGCGAGTACTCTACCAACTGCCTATTCCACTTTACATAATTGTTTCATACTCCAATTAGTTATTTAAGGGCGTTAACCAAGCTTTCAAAGTAAGGCGAGGGGTAATGGTTCGTTCCCGAAATGCCGTTACTTAAAACGGTGGTTTCTCCTAAACCGTACATCGGATTCAAGCGAACCACATATCAAAACGAAGCTCATAACATGAACTATCTAAACATGAAAATGGTCAGAATCTTACAATGAGTTCACGGGTCGTGAAGTTAAGAACAAAAATAGTCTAAGGTATATCGGGCATTGCGACGACTATGTTTACGCGATTACCAAAGTTTATACTACTCCAAATCAATCACAAAACAACTTACAACCAACATTACAACCAAAATCCATCCAAACCTCACTACATCAGTCCATTACTTCACGTTTTATCCAACTCATTCAATCACAAACAAAAGCTACTAACCATACAAAGGTTCATTAACTATAAACAAGATTCAATCATCCAAATCACTACAAACCCAACCAAACTTGAAACACACAAGCACCATGCTTCTTATATACTAAAACAATCAAAACCACTCCTAAACATTTAAAGTAAAGCTTAGGATATGAGGTTTTACCTTCCTTGGTGAGTGATAAGTTGATAGGAAGCCTTAGGGAGCCTTGATCTATCCTCCTACTAGTTTGATCTTTCCAAAAAAATCAAGAACACAAAATTAATTTCAAGAAAGTAATATTCACCATCTTCTTGAATGATTTATAGAAAATGCTAGGAAAGGATTTTGAAGCTAAGATTCCTAGGAAGTATGTAACTTAACTAGGAGAAACTAGGATAATTACCTTGTAAATTAGCAAGTGGAGGAGCTTGGACTTCCCATTTGGTAAGAAAGAAGCTGAGAGGTTTCTTCAGGAAATGGGGATGAAAAATGATTTGTTTGCTTGCTTGGTGAATTTGTGTGGTGTTTTGATAGTTTGGTTAACAATTAACCTTGGTTTGACTATGGTTTAAAATGCTTGGCTAGGATTCATTTTTGAAAAATATCTCTTTAACCTTGCTTACCTCATCATCCCTATGTCACTTCCATGCTACATGTCTTTATCTTGTGGTTTGATGATGTCATAATCCCTGGCTTCTTGTACAAGCTTGTCTCTTGGTCGCTTATTTATTTTACGGTTCGCTTATCTCTCGTTTTCGTTAATCTTTTGAGGGATCATATCCGGGATCTTATTACTTGGGTTCCCCTAAACCTTTCTCAATATTTTATATTCCTTTAATGATCCTCTCTTATAATTCTTGAATTTAAATCCTTTTAATCATGTTACCTTATACTCAATTATTTCAGTATCTGGTGGATTTTCGGGAAAAATCAAAGTGTTCGAATTTGGATTCTAACGATCTTTACATACACTCATTTACTTTATGGAATACTAATACGATCTTAGAATTTCCATAACAGTACTCCTATATAGCGTGGTCTGATAATTTTTCTTAATCAGCATCATCAGCAAAAGTTACTATTGATCCGTGTTTCAAAAATTCCAAAAATTGGGGTTATACAGCTTTCCTGAATGGTGAGCTTGAAGAAGAGGTCTATGTGGAGCAACCCCCTGGTTTCTTAGATCCTAAGTTTGAAGATTTTGTCTATTTTCTCTTCAAGGCTCTTTATGGTCTAAAGCAAGCGCCGAGAAAATGGTATGACACTCTCTCAAAATTTCTTCTTGAAAATGGTTTCACTAGAGGTGTCATAGATAAGACTCTATTTCATAAGAATCATAAAGATGATACCATATTTGTGCAAGTTTATGTTGATGACATTATATTTGGGTCTACGAATGATGCACTTTGTGCAAGGTTTGCTAAGCTTATGCAGAGTAGGTATGGGATTAGTATGATGGGTGAGTTGAGCTACTTCCTTGGATTACAAGTGAGTCAGAAATCAGATGGTATCTTCATTTGTCAAATGAAGTACATCAGAGATCTTCTGAAGAAATATCAGTTGGAAGATTCAACCCCTACAAAGACTCCGATGGCAACTGCCATAAAACTTGATCAAGACAAGTCTGGTAAGATGGTGGACATCACTCATTATCGAGGCATGATTGGATCGTTACTATACCTGACTGCGAGTCGTCCAGATATTATGTTTGCTACATGTTTGTGTGCACGGTTCCCGGCTGATCCAAAAGAATCTCATCTGATAGCTGTCAAAAGAATTTTCAGATATCTGAAGGGTACACCTAATCTAGGTATCTGGTATCCCAAAGATACGGGCTTTGATCTCATCGGCTATACAGATTCTGATTACGCTGGTTATAAAATTGATCGGAAAAGCACTTCAGGAAGCTGTTAGTTTCTTGGAAGAAGATTGGTTTCTTGGTTTAGTAAGAAGCAACATTCAGTTTCTACATCTACTGCTGAAGCTGAATACATTGCTGCTGGTAGCTGCTGTTCTCAACTTCTTTGGATAAGAAACCAACTCCGAGACTATGGACTTGATTTGAAGAATATTCCTATCTACTGTGACAAAACAAGTGCCATAGCAATCTCAAACAATCCTGTTCAGCACTCAAGGACCAAACATATCGATATAAGGTATCATTTCATTCGAGAGCATATAACGAATGAAATTGTGGAACTTCATTATGTTCCCACAACAGACCAAATTGCAGACATTTTCACGAAGCCACTTGATGAAATTACCTTCAATAAGTTGGTTAGTGAACTTGGCATGTTGAATTTGTCCAATTAATTGGAAATAAACAAATGTAATTTGGTGCGGGTAAACTTTACTACCCGATGATGATGCTTTGAGGGGAAATTAAGTTACTTATCTATTCATTATATATATTCATGTTTGTAAACTTGTTTTGAAGCTAACTGATTACCATGCTTTACATGTTAAATGATAGTGGTAAGTAAGTTAGAGTTTTTGATGCAATATATGAGTTGTTTGAATATTTACATGTTATATGTTGTCTCTGATGCAAACACTCTTGATATTGATATTTATTTTAGAAGACACACACATCTCAATATTATTGCACTCTGATTTAAGATTCTGTAATATATTTTGTGATTTTATCATAATTATGTTTTATAGGCTTGGATCCTGCTTAAGATTCTGTGCAACTAGATTGATTTCTCTGATTATATTCTGTGTGATCATATTTTATTTTCTGAGTAATTCTGTATGTTTGTTGAGGTTCAGACCCTAGGCGACTCTGACAACAGACTCCTTGGTCACTCTGATTCTCTGTTCATGCTAGAATAACTTTGTCTGTCTTGTGTTAGAATAAATATGCAGCATAACTAGTGATAGTTGTGACATGATTGTATGACTTATATGTTGACCCTATATGTAACTCTGATCATCTTGGTATGCTTATGTTTTGTTCTGGATATTTGATCCTGATATATTTCTTATACTCTGATTACCTTATGCATGTCTTATAAGCTTAAAATAATGTTCATCTTTTTCCTCTATAATATTGATTTGTATTGGAATAACTTTGAACTATTTTGAGTTGATGAAATTTGTTTGAGTAGCATTGTCAAAAGAATCAGAAAGCATGATCATCTGAGACATCCTTCATGAATCCATAGGGTGGTAAGTAAAGGTAAAAGATCTCTAGTTCTGAGACTACTCTGTTCCTGATCATCAAATTCTCTGATATTGTACTTCGGATGTTTGTGATCTTCAACACCATCAGTGATTTTAGGAACTGACTATGAGCCTATCAAACCTCATAGGTTCTAACTCAAGTCATTAGAACCAAACACTTCTCAAACCGTATTCCATTACCTTACTTTGATATATTCCCCAGATTTTGCTCTGATTCACTTAATTTTCTTGAGATATCAACTCAGTGATTAGACAAAATTACCATTTGGTTTTGGAGTTGTGTTGAGAATGAGGAAGATAGTGCCAAGAAACACCACATAAGGAAGGAAAGGTCAACCCTACAGCTCTGTCTCTCACAAAGAAGTGGAGTATGTATAACATGAGACATCTGTAAGCCCATCTGTATTCTCTCAAAAGGATATAGAGCTGAAAAAGGCATATAAAAAGTTACTAGGTACATTCTCCCAACAGAATGTTATCTATTGAAAATTCTCCTGTCAGCCAGGGCGTTTGTATAAGAGTCACTACCCCTTGATTAAAATGTTTACAATGCACATGTGAGATTCACACACACAAGGAAGGTATTGATGCAGCAATCATTGTCAAACCATATCAAGGTCAATGGCAATAGGTTGAAATCCTGGGTCATGTTCTAATCTTTATCTCTGATTTTGAATAAGAACATATGATCCGGGTTGGTTACTTTGATAAGTCTTCACAGACTTCAGAAGAAATCTTTGATCCCTAATGGCATATCATTGATCACTGGTTATCTTCCCAGAATTCAAATATGGATATGATTTTGACTTAGTCAAAATAGCAACTTGTAAATGAGGACTCAAATATCAACTGACGAGTTTATAAGGTTTACTTCTTCATGGAGTTGAGGGATATCAGGAATTCTGCCACTTAAAAGAATCCTAATTTCCCCTTTCAGAAGGAACATTTCTGAAGCTCTTGACTGAGAGTTTCCATCCTTGAAGGTGGAAGGCAACTTTTCTATGAAAAGGATTTTCTCACAGGTACACTTGGATGTTTGGAGCTTTGAGTGGGTGACACACTGTGAGACTGAGTGAAAAACACATGAGTGTAGAGTAGAGTGAAACACAATGTGAGATCACGAAACAGAAATGACACACTTGGACTGTGAGGAATGGTTACCAAATAGTCTCTTCACTTGGTTGGTTGATCTTAAGATTTTACTCTCAATACATTTTGAAGGATTACTCAACTAATGGGGAGAGATTATGAAAAGATATGGACTAATAGTCTTTCTGTAACTAAGAAGAGGGATTTCTAACTTTATTGTACTAAGGAAAGGATTCTTCATCTTAGGGGGAGAGATTATTGGGTGTTTCGGAGTTGATAACATGATTATGCATATCATATGAGTGTATGTAAACGCTATTAGTTTTCGAAGAAAACGAACTTTCAAAATAACCATATTTACGAACCATCAAGGATTATGGGAATCATAATATAATTACAAATTTAAAACCCTACAGATTTATATCCAAGAACGATACTTCAAAACATTAAGAATGTATACGAAAGGATTTACACCGCGAACCGTTTACGAGAAATCATTACGAAAATGATTAAGCGACCGAGCAAACGCGGGAACGAATAAATAAATGTATCGAACCAAACTAACTAAAATTATTAACCATGGTAAGAAACTAACCATGATTAAATCATTAAATAGTAACCTAGCTATGTAGGAATGATGACCTAAAGCTAGAAACAGTGAAGCTAAAACCTGAGACTAAATAGATTAGCTTGTAACCTAGGAAGCTAGCAATATTTGTCCAAAGATAAGCCAACATTCTCTAGTCCTAGGATATATAATAGAAGATTTACAAATCAAAATAAAATCTTATACAAGAAGCGTTCAAGAAAGACAACACAAAACTCTCTCTCTCTTCCTCACCTTCTTCTTCATTCGGCTTTCTTCAAAAAAGGGAAGGAAATCAAATTCAAAAACCTCTCTTCTAGTCATGAAAAAAATCCCCCATTAATTTCCAAGCTTCATACATCCTAAAGTAAGGTAAGATAAATTTTTAAGCTCATTTTATCAAGGTTTGATGGGTGAAAAAAATTCAAGAAAGATGATAATGAATAGTATGAATATTAACTTTTATTTTGTTTCTTAATTTTATTGGTTGATCTAGGTTCCAAAAACCCTACCAAGCACTCACAAGACTTCACCATCATCAAGAACACATCTCAAGCTTTCAAGAAAGGTATAAATCTTTGACCCATCTTTATTTAAGGTTTAAGTTCAAGAATCTTTTGGAACATAGATGTAAACTTAGTTTTGGTGGTTGATTTGTTGTAATCTTGATATTTAGTTAATTTGATCTAAGGTTGATGATTATTGCCTCAAGTGAAAGGAATATGTCCTAAGTCCAATCATGTATGAGAATTTAGGAATAACTCTTATGTAATCTGTTTTGATTTCATTGATATTAATAAAATACTTGTTTTGTTTTTATTACGGGCTCTATCTATTTAAGTGTTTAAATAAGATATACCATAGTTTAGAGTAAAGCTTTTTATGGATTATGATGAGATCATAATAGTGAGACCTAAAAAGATGATAACTCTAAACTTAAATAGTTCCTGATCATAGGATTACTAACTGGTAATTAGTAATCCGCAAAGATCGGTACATACTATGCTTGCTTCGTTATGAAGGATGTCTATTCTCATAGACATTTGTGTGGTGACACTATAGCTAGTATGTAGGTGCTTATTATGGAATAAGTTCACTGAACATGACTCGCACAGCTGAACAACTGATGGAGTTCACTCACGTGTCAGCAGTTGTCCACATAGTGATAGTTGTACAAGTATCCTTAGACTTGAGGTTATCATAGTCATCTTGTGTACACTGAACTATGCTTTGGTTTAGTTCTTAGTCTCCAGGGACAATTATTAGGGCTCTTCTGGGTATAGGAATTTGTACACGAAGATAGTGTATGATCAATAAATGATCTATCCCTTTCAGTGAAGGAAGCGAATGTTCAAGGCTGATCCACTTATGCTAGTTCAGGAATCTCTGGCCAGAGTAAATGAAATTAGAAAGGAGTTTCTAATTTGCATAGAACTACGCATAGTAAATGGTAAGCAAGTGATTGAATTAGAAAGGCTTGACACGAGATCCATGCCTTGTATTTAATCGGGACATTGTAGGGTAGAAGGAGTTTATTGTACGGTAACTATTCACTGACAGGTTCTTGGTATTCTAAGCAGTGAATTCATATTATCCGGATAGTCGCGATATGTTGAGAAGCATCACTCACGATGTAGAATAAATGTGATTAATTAATTAATCATATTTAATAAATTAGAGAATTTATATAAATAATGATAAAATAGTTTTATTATTATTTATTTCTACTACCGGTTTAATATTGAACCTACAGGGTCACACCATAAAAAGTAAATGATTTTATGGTGGAGGAATTAATTAATAATGGCTAATAATTATTTATTTGTGAAATAAATAATTAATTGGCAAATTTAATAATTGATTAAATAAGATTTAATTGATTATAAATTAATTAAGAAAAGTTCTTAATATTATTAATTAAGGATTTAATTTTTTGGAAATTAAATCAAGAGAGAGAATTATTTCTAAAGTGTTTAGAAAAAAGGATTAATAATTAAAAGGCGTTTTAATTATTAATGAGAATAATAAATGGGATAATAATAATAATATATATGGGAAAATTTCAGCTAAAAATTTTGCCTATAAATACACTATTATAGACCCTATTTTATTCTAACCCCAGAAACCCAAAAGTTTTAGAAAACCAAATTCTCTCCACCTCCTCCTCCTCCTAAAAGTCGTTTTCTTGGTGGATACCGGTGGAGTGCTTCACACTTGAGGAGCAACTGCTAAGGATCTCTGATCATTGTCTCCGAATTAATTTTAAAGGTTAGATTCGATCCCTCGAATTTTTATTCACTATTTATATGCTTTTATTTGGATTTTGTGTGTGTAAAAGTGTTTTTCCACGCCCCGCTGTGTTTAAAAATCCAACAATGGTATCAGAGCATTGGTTGTATGCATATAGATCTGTGGTAAAAATTTCTGAATTTTATGTGCTTGTATGAATTAATTATGATTTTTACAAGTTATATTAGGGATTAATTTTGTCTGATGAGAAATCGTTTCTCAGAATAATTTTGAATGTTGATCTGGGTTCTACAAGTGTTGTAGATCGTCTGGGTATTTTTTTCATAATTTTATGATGTATAGATTATTTATTATGAATTTTTGAAGTTGTTACAATTAAATTCGTAATTAAATAAATCATATATATATATTATTTGTAAGTATGTATGTATATATCTGCACTTCTGCTGCTGTGTATTTGTCTGTTGAGTGCTGCTGCACGGAGAAACAGCAGGTACAGGTCTGACATGCACGCAGTTTGAGGAGAGAGAAGACGGCGGCGGCTGAAAAAAAAAATAGGGGTGTAACGCATTCCGGGAATGCGTTACACACCTGTAACGCATTCAGGGAATGCGTTACACCTTTTAAATGGCTTAAAAGGCTGTAACGCATCACCGAAATGCGTTACAGCCCTTCTGTTGATTTTAAAATTGATTTTCTGGGAGTTTCGTAACTCCGTTTTAGGCGTGCAATATACCGTTGGATTCGTTTTTTCGAGACGGATCTAATGGAGTGATCAATTTTAGTTTATATAAAAGTTTTGAACTGTTTATATTTCCATGAAGTGTTTTAAAGCTGTTTTGACTGTTTTTAATTGCTTTTAAATGCTTCATGTGATACATAGAGATATATAATGCTTAGACTAATGTGCTAGATGATATAACATGCCTATCTTGATGTTTATTCATGTTAATATATGTGATATATGCTTAGTTTATCATGCGATGATAGATTTAGGTGAACTTAAATGAACATAAGGCGTTTGTTAGACAACCTAGTACAGTGAAATTGTTTCATAACCTTAAGAACAATATTATGAATACAATCATGAGATTATTGTGTTTGTGAAACACGTAATTGAATATGAATTTTCGATATGAGAGAAAGGATGATTCTGTCAACAACAGATTTCTATCTGTAAGAAAGGGTTATTAAGTGACGCCTCTTGACAATGCTCCACCCGATCTGGGAATCATCTGATTATTGATTATTGATTTGAAATATTTAATTTAAAAGGAAGAATTTCTTTATAATATGATTATGATTGTAACGTAATATAATCCCTCTAAAATTAAATAATATCAAGTAGTAATTGGCCAATGATACAACGGGCTTGTGTCGGTCATAGCCTTCCAACATGATAGAAAAGTAGTTCTTATTTTTGAATCATTGTCGGTTCGTGCTACAGCCGAGGGCTTTGATTTCGAAATAAGAAATACTTGTCTATTACATAGAGATGTGTACATTGAATAAGAATCTAAAGGTCGGTACATGCTACATCTGTGGGCCTTTGGGGACTGATTCAACTGTACGGAATGTTGGGTTAGTCTTGACTTAGAATATTGAGTTTGTCGTGCTACAGCCGAGACTCAATTATTCAAGAGGCTAAAGTTTGATTAGGGAATAACATGAGATGTAATTGACAAGAGTTGTCTGCCTATTGAACATTACATGGTGGTTCGTGCTACAGTCGGGGTCGTGTAATGGAATGTAGGATTCCTATTCCCACTAGCATTATGAATGCTTAATTTTTCACGTAGGGGGTTGAATAAATTAGGAAAACTAGTGGGAGCCACTTATGAATAAAGACCCGATTCATATAGTGTTTTAAAATGAAATCGAATATTTGATAAGTGTTGTTATGTGTTTATCATTTATAGGTTTACAATATACATTATGTCTTCTGCACTATCACTTAGGAGCATACTGGATGCTCATAAATTGACTGGTCCTAATTATGCTGACTGGCTTCGAAACTTGAGAATTGTTCTCAGGATTGAGAAGCTGGAATACGTGATTGACTCACCTAAGCCTACTGAACCTGCTAGTGATGCACATAATGATGAACATGTTGTGTATCGTAAGTGGATAGATGATGCAAATGTTGCTCAATGCATCATGCTAGCTTCCATGAACATTGAGCTACAGAAGCAACATGAGCATATGGATGCTCACACTATCCTCATGCATCTACAAGAGTTGTATGATGTGGCGGGGAGGATAGCTCGATATGAGATATCGAAGGAGCTGTTCGGTTGTAGGATGTCTGAGGGATCATCTGTGAATGACCATGTACTTAAGATGGTAAATTTGATGGAACGTCTTGGACAACTTGGTTTTGCCATGGATGGGGAGCTGAGCCAAGACTTGGTCTTGCAATCGCTTCCAAGTTCGTTCTCGCAGTTTGTTGTGAACTTTCACATGAATAAGTTGGATGTCAGCCTGCCTGAACTCCACAACATGTTCAAGACTGCAGAATCGAATTTTCCCCCTAAGAAGAGTTCTATTCTTCTAATTGGTGAAGGTTCCAATCCTAAGAAAAGGAAGAGGAACTCTTCCAAGAAGAAGAAAGTAGGTGAGAAAATGTCGGTTCCACCAAAAGCTGAAGACCCCAAGAGCAAAGTTGTTTGCTTTCACTGTAACAAGGTGGGGCACTGGAAGAGGAACTGCAAGGTTTACCTTGCAGAATTGAAGAAGAAGGGTAGTGAGACTACCGCTTCTGATTCAGGTATGTTCATGATAGAAGTGAATATGTCATTTCTACTTGGGTATTAGATACCGCCTGTGGTTCTCATATCTGCAATTGTTGCAGGGACCAAGGAGAAGTAGGACTCTTGAGGAAGATGAGGTGATTCTACTGATGGAAATGGAGCAAGAGTTGCTGCTGAAGATGTAGAATCATTTCATTTACATAAGCCTACGGGCAAGACTATTGTTTGAAATAATTGTTATTTTGTTCTCTCGATTGTGAGGAATATTATTCCCATGTTAGACTTGGCTGTATTTTCATTTATTATTGAGAATAATGAATGTTCTATTCTTAGAGATAATATTCTTTATGGACGTGGTACTTTAAATAATGGTCTGTATATATGTGACATAATTTACTTCAGATTGAACAAACTAATAAAAGAAAAGGGATGATGAAAATCTCACTTTATAGTGGCACTGCAGTCTCCATTTAGTGGACATGGAGAGAGGGCTGCAGATTTGCTAGGAATGGTACACACAAATGTATGTGGACCAATGACTACGCAAGCCATGGGTGGATTTTCATACTTCATTACTTTCATAGATGATAGATCTGGATTCGGATATGTGTTTGATGAAACACAAGTCTGAGGCCTTTGAAAGGTTCAAAGAATATAAGTATGAAGTGGAGAAACAAACCAAACATAGTATTATAATTCTTCGATTAGATCGAGATGGTGAATACTTTAATGGAGTGTTTCTAGATTATCTCAAAGTAAATGGTATAGTCTCCCTGTGGACGCCTCCAGATTGGTATCTGAAAGGAGAAATCGAACTTTGTTAGACATAGTTCGGTCCATGATGAGCTATGCAAATCTTCCAGTATTCCTATGGGGTTATGCATTGGAAACCTCAGCATATTTACTGAATATGGTGCCTTCCAAAATCTGTTCCTCAAACTTCGTATGAGATATGGAAAGAAAGGAAACCGAGTCTTAAACACGTTAAGATTTGGGGATGTCCAGCTTATGTCAAGAAAGTTGACCCAGATAAGCTGGAATATCGATCCGTAAAATGTAGTTTTGTGGGATATCCTAAAGAGACTTTAAGGTATTACTTTTACACCGATCATCGGGTGTTTGTCTCCAGACATGCTACCTTCTTGGAAAAGGAGTTTATCCTTGAAGGAAACAATGGGAGCAAAATTGAACTTAATGAAGTTCAAGAAGCACAAACTACTACAGATCGAGTGGAAACACTTGTTCTGACTGAACAACCTTTTGTGGAACAGCCCATTCATAGGTCAGGGAGAGTGTCTCGCCAACCTGAGAGGTAATATGGCCTTGTCTTTGAGAATGACAATGAGTTGTCAATCATTTGATGATGACGACCCTGTGACATATAATGAGGCTATGAGTAGTGTTGACTCAGAGAAATGGCATAGTGCCATAAAATCCTGAATGGAATCTATGTATACGGTATACAAAAGATAGATTATAGCAGATGGCCAGGTGGAGACCTATAAGGCCAGGATTGTGGCAAAAGAATTCAAACAAAAGCAATGGATTGACTTTGATGAAGCCTTTTACCTGTAGCCCTGTTATAATCAGTTCGGATTTTGCTTGCGAATGCTGCTTACTAAGACTATGAGATCTGGCAAATAGCCAGATGGTTTTCTTTCCAAGGGAAATGAAAACCTAGTGTGTAAGCTACTGCGAACCATATGTGGTTTAAAGCAAGCTTCTCGTAGATGGAATATCCGTTTTGATGAGATAATCAAAGATTTTGATTTTATCAAAAACGTAGATGAACCATGCGTCTACAAAAGGGTTAGTGGGAGCGCGGTAACATTTCTTGTATTGTATTGAATTAGAGTTGACATACATAACAACATAGCAGACCCACTCACAAAGCTACTTTTTGAAAGTCACTTTGATCGTCATAAAGATGAGATGGGTATTAGTTACCAGAGTGATTGACTTTAGTACAAGTGGGAGATTGAAAGGAATATGTCCTAAGTCCAATCATGTATGAGGATTCAGAAATAACTTTTATGTAATCTGTTTTGATTTCATTGATATTAATAAAATACTTGTTTTGTTTTTATTACGGGCTTTATCTATTTAAGTGTTTAAATAAGATATACCATAGTTTAGAGTAAAGCTTTTTATGGATTATGATGAGATCATAATAGTGAGACCTAAAAAGATGATAACTCTAAACTTAAATAGTTCCTGATCATAGGATTACTAACTGGTAATTAGTAATCCGCAAAGATCGGTACATACTATGCTTGCTTCGTTATGAAGGATGTCTGTTCTCATAGATATTTGTGTGGTGACACTATAGCTAGTATGTAGGTGCTTATTATGGAATAAGTTCACTGAACATGACTCGCACAGCTGAACAACTGACGGAGTTCACTCACGTGTCAGCAGTTGTTCACATAGTGATAATTGTACAAGTATCCTTAGACTTGAGGTCATCATAGTCACCTTGTGTACACTGAACTATGCTTTGGTTTAGTTCTTAGTCTCCAGGGACAATTATTAGGGCTCTTCTAGGTATAGGAATTTGTACACGAAGATAGTGTATGATCAATAAAGGATCTACCCCTTCCAGTGAAGGAAGCGAATGTTCAAGGCTGATCCACTTATGCTAGTTCAGGAATCTCTGGCCAGAGTAAATGAAATTAGAAAGGAGTTTCTAATTTGCATAGAACTACGCATAGTAAATGGTAAGCAAGTGATTGAATTAGAAAGGCTTGACACGAGATCCATGCCTTGTATTTAATCGGGACATTGTAAGGTAGAAGGAGTTTATTGTACGGTAACTATTCACTGACAGGTTCTTGGTATTCTAAGCAGTGAATTCATATTATCCGGATAGTCGCGATATGTTGAGAAGCATCACCCACGATGTAGAATAAATGTGATTAATTAATTAATCATATTTAATAAATTTGAGAATTTATATAAATAATGATAAAATAGTTTTATTATTATTTATTTCTACTACCGGCTTAATATTGAACCTACAGGGTCACACCATAAAAAGAAAATGATTTTATGATGGAGGAATTAATTAATAATGGCTAATAATTATTTATTTGTGAAATAAATAATTAATTGGAAAATTTAATAATTGATTAAATGAGATTTAATTGATTATAAATTAATTAAGAAAAGTTCTTAATATTATTAATTAAGGATTTAATTTTTTGGAAATTAAATCAAGAGAGAGAATTATTTCTAAAGTGTTTAGAAAAAGGATTAATGATTAAAAGGCGTTTTAATTATTAATGAGAATAATAAATGGGATAATAATGATAATATTTATGGGAAACTTTCAGCTGAAAATTTTGCCTATAAATACACTATTATAGACCCTATTTTATTCTAACCCCAGAAACCCAAAAGTTTTAAAAAACCAAATTCTCTCCACCTCCTCCTCCTAAAAGTCGTTTTCTTGGTCGATACCGGTGGAGTGCTTCACACTTGAGGAGCAACTGCTAAGGATCTCTAATCGTTGTCTCCGAATTAATTTTAAAGGTTAAATTCGATCCCTCGAATTTTTATTCACGATTTATATGCTTTTATTTGGATTTTGTGTGTGTAAAAGTGTTTTTCCACGCCCCGATGTGTTTAAAAATCCAACATCAAGAACATGATGTTATTGAGAGGAGTTAGTGTGTTGATGATGATTTGATAATTTTTGGTGGTAGTATCGAGATTTAAGGCGTAAATGAAACTCAGATCGTAATTGTAATCTCGCTAAAATGAACAAAACACAATATTAAGTTTCTGCAGAAAGTCCCGAATGTGTAAACTGTAGCTTCTTGAAAAGTAACACTTGATTATGATATATAATGTTATAAAGATCGTTTAGGCGCTTGAATCGCTTGATTCCGATTTACGGATCAAAAGTTATGCCCGTTTTACTAAAAGTGATTTACGCGACAAAAACTGCAACGAATTACGAACTTTGGAAATGGAAATGATCGATTTAATATATTCATAAATCATGAAATTTTTACAGAGAGTAGTAAATAGAGTTCCTCAACTTCTATAAAAATTTCAAGTGAAAATGATAATTTTTCAATTTTATAAAAATATCGAAACCAAGACCGCGCGATTAGAAAATCGTTAGAATTCATATGCGGAGCCGACGATGAAAATATAAACGGACATAAGGTACTTCGAAAAGGAAGCGATCGTGACATGAATAAGTACTTAAAGGAATATTAAGGGTAATATAAGTTGAGAGAACAAATAAAGTAGCATATGAGTACGAGTCGCCGTAAATTAGAACGAGATCTAACGAAACGATTTATATTTATGGTTATAGATTTCCGAGCGGACCCTAGAGCATCCTCCACATCGAAATACCCAGGCTTACGAACCCAAATCCATATACTGTTGTGTTGTGAAAGGATTGTTTTATTATCTTTTGCATAAATGCCATGCTTTCCATGATACTAAGTATTTGAGTTCCTGCATATATAACAATGGTGTACGATACATATATGTCGTAGAATGTTTAACGCCGCCATGAGCGTGATGTATAATTATAAAATCAAGAGTCGGTCGGAGTTTTAAAATGAAAACCCTGGAATTATTCAGGTGATGTTTTGGATGATTAAAGTCCGCAGTTATTTATTCAAAAGGGACTCGATGTCCACTTACGAAACAATTAAATACCTCGAACTTTTATTAAAACATTTCCATAAATCATATTCCCTCAACTATATTTAATTACTCGAATAATGAATATTATTTCATTTATTTTTTTAATATAGGATAACTATTCTCAAATGATTATTTATTTCAAACTCGATTAATTATTTAAGGACTACTCTAATTATTTCAACATAAATTAGTTGAGGAATATTATTTCAAATATTCTTTTAAAATATATAATTATTCGAGGTTTAATTATTTAATAATTATTATTTAATTATTAAAAATTTATAAATGATTTAATATGATTTAAAAATCATAAAACCTGGTCTAAAATACTTTCTAAAATTCAGAATATCATTTGAATAATTTCAGATCGTCGAAGAATATTATCTCGACGTATTTTAATTATTTTGAATTTAGTTTCAAAAGAAACTCCCCCTCATTTATTTATTTGTTGACAACGGTCAACTCACATCCTTAGTACTTTCTCCGAAAATTCTTGGAAGTACATTATATATATATATATGAGACGAGTTATACCTATCAACAAGCCAAAGGCTCGGGGAAGTTCGATCTGGTTCGATGATTCCTGGTATATGATAGGATTTCCTAAAGGAAAAAGGAGGGGTAGGATCCAAGTACTTCGTGTATTGGATAGACTGCTGGTACCATAGGAGACAGTACTATATGTACCTAAGGACCCGTGAAGTGTGTGTATACCCGAAATGAGGACACATAGTCCGTATGCGGCAAGGGTGATAACCGGAATACGAAGGTGTCGTCCTTCTACTAGTAGAAAAGGTTACTATTTCTGTAGTACGAACGATCATCGTATGCGATGGCTCCAGTGAATGTCCTATTCTTCCAATTAGAATTGTGATGCAATACCGTAACCCAAGCCTAAGTGCTGGGTTTATCATTAGGGTATTCGCAGGATAATAAATCCATTAAAGAATTATTTTCGAAATAATGTGTGAATCACCAAGGAAAACTATTTTTTTTGAATAAAATACATTTATCATTTATGGTTACCTTGAGTTTATCATACAGTCATTTCATACTGTATATTATTATGCTGGGCATTATAGCTCACACTTGTTTTCTTAAATTGACACAACACAACAGTGAATCAAGATGCATATCATGAAACTCACAGCCAGGAAACGGGGAGGAAACGACCAGCTGTTCCGTAGGATGTTTGGTGTTGTACCTCAGGTAGATCAAATAAGCTGGATTGGTTTTCAATTATTTTTGGTCCGGATTATTTACAAGTATGACCTATGTAAGATAATAAATAAGAAGCGAATATTTGGCCGACGGACTAACCTTACTTAAAGGTTATTTCCGTGGTAAGACTTAATTACCTTTGGGATGTAATAATTATCACTTTGTAAATTGATTTACTCTAGTAATGAATGGTTCGTTTCTAAGAAAATAACCTATAAGTGTGTGTGTGTGTGTGATAAGTGTGGGATCATAAAGGTGTGAGTATTTATATATTATGGTATGAGATAAGTGTTATACAGGATTTAAGACGGTGTGCTGACCCCGGATTTTGGGGCGCCACACACAACATCAACCTTAGCATCTAATTTACTAATCATCAAGAAACCAACATAACAACCATCAAAACTAGGTTTATAACTAAGATCCATGTTTTTATTGAAACTTAAACCTTAAACAAAGTTCGGGTAAGTATTTATACCTTTCTTGATAGCTTGAAAGGTGTTCTTCTTGATGGATGATTCTTGGTGAGGCTTGGGTGTGCTTAAGGATCCTAAATCTTTCCATGAAAATCAAGAAATCAAGAAATGTTACTATTTGGTACTATTCATCATCACTTTTATGGATTTATTTAACCATCCAAACCTTAATGAAATACTATGAAAAATTTATCTTACCTTAGTTTGATAAGTAGGAAGCTTGGAAATAAATTGGAGCATTTATCCATGGCTAGAAGTTGAAGTTTGAGTTTTAATTTCTTTGTTTCTTGGAAATAGCCGAACGGGAGCTTTGGGAGAGAGAAGGGAGTGTTTTTGCTTGCTTGCTTGGTTTCCTTCTTGAATAAATGATAGATTGATTGTGTATATAATCCTAGATATGCAAATCTTCATCATATCTTGCTAGCTTGGCTAATTTTTAAAGCTAGTTTACTAGCCAAGTACTACAACTACTATTATTCATGGTTACTATTTGCCCTAGCTATGTTACTATACTGTTAGATTGGTTACTATTTGGTTTCCAATACTTGGGTAAATTCCTACTAATTATTTTGCATGGAATAAATGGGAAGTTATATGGCTTGATATTTTTTATTTATTCTGTTACGTATTCGCTTGGTCGTTTATTCGTTTTTGTGATAAATCTTCGTAAGCGATTCACGGGGTAAATCCTTTCTTATAAGTCCTTTATGCTTTGAAACTATGTAGTTGGGTTTTGATTTGTAGAATTCTAGATTCATGATTATAATGTGATTCTCTTATTCCTTGAAGGTTCGTAAGATAAGGTCGTTTTACGAAGTTCATTTTTTCTAAAACTAATGGCTTTTATATACACTCATTTGGTACGTATAATCACAATATCGACTCGGAAACTAAATTTTCCATGCATAACATAGTGTGGGCTAAACAAATTTCCCCCATCATCAGGGTTATTATTCATCGAATATTTTACAAAGTCCCAAAAATTTGGGTTATTACAAGACAAATCCTCTATCTTGCTCAAAATTGTCTCCCAAAATCGTTATTAATCATTAATGTTTATCTATTTTTTCCTTTAGCGACCTATCTTGTAGAATTTTTAATAAATTGAACAATTAACATTTTGACATAAGATATATTATGGGATCATCTTGAACCTTTCCTCAATCTCTCGTAAAAATTTTGATTTCGAACTAGAATTTTGTTAGGTGAAACAATGCGACAAACTTAGGTGAATGCATAGTTTCACGGTGTTGCAACTTACACTAAAATGGCCAAAATTATTTAACTGTGAACTCTTTCAAAGAGAATTTTTCACTGAAATAAACTAGAGATTCCCTAATTCATTTTTAAACCAACCATTTCCCCTAAAAGATCCCAGAACCATCCAAGGGTATGGCTCCAACATACTAACTCTGAAGTTGATATTTCCAAGAATTACTATTACGCAACTCGCAATCAACCACTTTTAATAAATCAAATAAATCATATTAAAATGCCAAAAACACTTCTCAAATCAACTTCAGTATTATTAAAATTTATCTTGAATTTTTTAGTTTAAAAACAAGAGCTTAACTTGGTAACAAGTATTTTAGAATTTTAGTAACTACGAATTTTCACTATTCGCATCGTTTTCACTAAAACCTACACTTTCACTATTTACACCATTTTCACTAAAACTTAGATTTCTCCTAAACCATTAACTCAATTGACGCATCGTTTTCTCGTGAATGATATAAATAATGTCTAGAATAAGATTATTTTAAAAGCTTCTTTGGGGTAAAAGGTGAAAAATCCTGAATTTTTAGTTTTTAGGCATTAATGTTGTCTAACATTTCGACTTCGCGCAAGGTTAACTAACTTGGCTCTAATTTCTAAACCGTAAACTCAAATGACTTAATTATTTCGCGTGAACAAACTAGAAACCAAGATCTACATAACACCATTAACCTTCTGTCTTAATCAAGGAAGTAGGCCTCTCAGTTCCTTGGTTTTATTAAGGATAATGTAAATTTGAGCAATATGACAACATAAACTTTACATTTTTGAATTTTGAACTACATCAAAACCAACCAATTACTCAAAGTCACTCACCTTATACTCCCTCCACTCAGTCAAATCCTCCAACCATATTCAAACCATAATCACAACCAAAATATAAACTAAAATGAAATAAGCAAAAAGTTCTCGGTTAGAAGTTTATATACATATACTCGCATTACATATACTCGCATTCCTCAACGATCCAAGCTTCATTCTAACTCCACAAGCTCAAACCCATATTTTTGAACATTAAACCCAGATTATAACTTCAAAAAATCATGGTGAAAAGTGGTGCTGATGATGAAGATGATGGTTAGGAAAGAATGGGTTTGAAGATAAGTGAAAAATGAAACCAAAATCAAGTTTTGCGCCATAAATCAAGCAAGATTAAAGGATTTTTCTCTCCTATTTTTGCTCTTAAACTCATCCATGTATTTTATTGTAAAGGAAGAAGAAATAGAAAAATTTTGGATGACAAAGTGGTGAAAATGTGTAATAATATAATATGTATTTTACTTATATTTTGTTTTAATTTAAAAAGCTAATACATGTATAATAGTAAAAGCTATTTTGGTAAGATAAGTCCAAACTTCTTTGTTACACTTCTCATTTATCAATTATTTTCTTAATCTTATAAAAATTTCCAAAGTCGCTTATTCGTACGAATTTTGATTCTTCATTTCGGTTGTAATTTACTACTACGCAATTGGTAACCGTTTAGTATATCGGAACATCCACTAAAATTTGGGATAAATTCAAGACATAATAAAAAGCACTATTCATCTCGTATTAAAATTATTACCAATTAATATTCATCCAATTCCTTGTTCAGTTGTAATCATTTTAAATAATTTCTCAAAAGAGCGTTTAAAATTCCTTAGGTAATTCTCGAAGTGAGTAGTAACTATACACTATTCATTCCAACGAACGACTAATTAAATAAAATAGTTCTTGCACGAATCTTAAAATTCTAATAAGATTTACAGATACTCAAATATAATATTGGCTACTAATAAAATTATTGAAATGATATTTGGTGAAAGTAATCATACGTGCATACGCCCACATATCGCGTAGAATAATTAAACGGCTTTAATCTTAAATTTCCTATGAGCATTAATTCAAATGAAATTATTTATTAATAAAAATGAATATTTTAATCCAAAAATCTTAATAATATCAAGCGTAAAAAATACTAGTTATTATAGTCTCCCCACCTTAAAAGGATTTCGTTCTCGGAATCTAAATAAAATATGCCTAGTGTACCTTATGAACATATCACTCTCTAGTTCACTGACTTACTTTTCAACCTTCTGCTCCCTCCATAATACTCTGACTAGTGCTACAGTTTTATTTCTCCACACTTGTTGTATTCGAGCATTGATCTCTAACGGTCATTTGATGTAAGACCTATCTGGTTACCATCTCTATGATTACTAATTTTAGCACATGCATGGAATCTGCATTATACTTTAATAACATAAATATATGGTACAAAATAGGTCTTATATTATCAAATAAAAATTGTGAAATGGTGCCAACATATATGCATTTTATAAACATTATTAGGGACCTATAAGGTTCACTACCCCTTGATCTATCAATAGTCGCTCTCAAATACTATAACTTGCACCCTAATTCTCTTGATATAATTTTTGTTTCTAAATTTTTTTTCTCGTTCATCGACTTAGTTTTAACTTCTACCTAAATCCAAAGCACAACTTTTTATGAAGAGCTAACTTTATATTTACTTATAAATTAAGAGCTTTCTATTGAACATCATTGCCACAAGATAATTTTAGTGGTTTACAGATAAAAAACCCCATATCCAAATATATATAAAAAAGAAAAAAATGGATATAACTTAGAACGATCATAATGTACTCGTGATAGAAAGTCCTTAATATGATCTGGTTGTCAACACATAATTGGGCGGCGTCCCACCAAACTTTTGTCACATAGAGACGAATTGTCAAAAATTGGAAGAAAGGAAATGATTGTTTAAAAAGACGTGATGGGCTTAATATTAAACAGGTCTCTACTTATCTAGGAATCGAGTTGACAATGTTTTAGACCTATTATCTCCAACTTTATACTTCCTGTGTGTATATCTCTATGGCTCTCATGGTACTCGTGTTAGGTCACACACACACACTGTAGAGGGGGTGAATACAGTGTATAGTACACTCAAATCGAACTTTAAGAACTTAAGTAACAGAAAATAAACTTTATTGAAATAATAAACTCTGTTACAGTATGGAACTGTTACCTCACAGTGATGAACAAATATCACGAGAGCTACTAGGGTTACAATGAATAATCTTTTCTAATAATGATAACACTTATAGTGTAAACCCTATATCTGTGTTTATATACTACACAGTTACAAGATAATCGCTAATTGATATGGAATATAATTCTGCTTCCTAAAATATATCAATCAGATATCTTTTCTTCCAAGTATTCCATTCTTTACGGAATTCCTTCTTCATGCATATCTCTTCTTATGTTTATCTTGATCTTCTTTCCTTTAATCAGCTACTGTCCTTATCTGATTGTCCTTCAGCACTTAAGTTCTGATATCTATCTTCTGATGATTATCTCCTGATAACATACGTACTGATATCCTTAAGTCCTGACTTCCAGTATAAGTACTGATCAACAGTTAAGTACTGATTTATCCTGTTCAAGTAAGATCTGAAAGCTAAACATAAAACATATTAGCCATGACATTATCAAATATATCTAACAATCTCCCCCAACTTGTAAATTAACATAATATACAAGTTTAACAGATATTTGATGATGTCAAAAACATTAAGTACAAATGCATGAGAATTAGACTAGATAACTACAACTTACAGTCCTTAAAGCTTTTACCAATTTCAACTTCTGATAACAACTTCAGTCTGTATAAATATCAGAATTTAAGCAGTTGTAGATCTTCGACTTGGCTTCATCATTTTCTGATCTCTCTGATGTCAGGAGTTGTTCTGAGATAGTTCTTCAACAAACATTTCTTAGCATATCTGAGTTCATCAATCATTCTCCTTTTAACATCTTTAAGCTCTGCAGTATCTTCACCAATTTGAAAGATTGTAGCTCTGAGATCATTGATCTTTGCTTTTCTCAACTCCTGATCTAGTCTTATGACATAAGCTTTGTCAGACTCTAGATTGAATTCAAGTCCCTTAATACCAAGATATGTTCTGATCTGTGCAGTATTAGGCTTCATATCAACAATATCACCATTGTGATCTCTGTACTTTGGAACATATATGCTGTCAGACTTAACAGAATAAAGCCTTTTCTGTCTCTGAATCTGTTCTTTTAAGTAGTTTGCAGCAGTTTCTATTATTCTGTCATCCACTTGAAGTAAGAAAAGTACATGCTCCAATTCTTCAAAATACTTCAATGGAATGGCATTTTGTCTTATATGATAAACCCTACCATCTGTCATGAAATACAACATGATGTATTCTTTCAAGTAGGTATGGTAAACCATCTGTACAGATTCCAGTTGATTTAATCTCTCAGGAGTTGCTCCAATACCTGGTTCACTCAAGGAAGTTGGATCATTGGTAGTGTTGTGTACTCTTCTTTCATCAGCACTTCCCAATCAAGTTTTATCTCTAGCTTCCTTTCCAGTAACTATGCTTGCTTCAAAACCACTTGCAGTAGTCTTCAAAGATTGAGTCTGTTTTGCTTTAGTGAATCCTGGTAGGAGTGTCTTTGATCTATTTTCTGATATCAAGTTAACTTGAGCTCTGTCAGAAGTTACTTGCTTCTTCTGAATATCAGAACTTACAATTTCTTGACTCTGAACAACTTGAGCCATGTCAGAGGTTGTTTAAGAACTTTTCTTGAAGTCAGAGCAAGATCATCTTTTTCATCAGTAATTTCTTCTTCCTCAAGAGGTACATAAACCTTGATAGGTTCACCAACCTTTTCTTTACCCTTGGATCTTGGATCTATCTGTGGTTGTGATCTAGCCAACGTTGCTTCAGTATGTGTCCTTTCTTTGATCACAATGCCTTTGAGTTTTGGAAGTGACTTTTTACCAGAAACTTCAGATTTAGATGTGACTTTCTCTGATTTAAGTCTGGCTTCTTCTTCCTTTAAACTTTCCAAGTCTATTCCTGGATTTTCTTGAAGAAATAACTGTCTTGACATTTCCTCATCAAGATCTAGAAGTTCATCAGAACTTATCCTTTTACCAGCAGCAGAACTTATTCTTTTCCCAGTATCAGAACTTGTCCTGTGACTAGCATGTCTTGATGTAAACCTTCTACCTTGACTATGACCGCTACCCATTCCAGAGTATCCTTGATCATCATTTCCATCATCCTTTCCTTGCAGTGCCTTGTTAGTGTTGCATTTGGACTTAATTACCTTCTCCCCCTTTTTGGCATCAGCAGGTAGTAAAAGAGAGATAAGTAATTCCACTAAGGATTGGATTTCAGTAAGTTGCGATTGCTGAAAAGCTTGATTTGTCAGAATGTCATCAATCTGAGCTTGTTGTTTCTCTTGAGTTTCTCAATATAAGCAATCCTGTCAATGGTAGGTTGAAAGAACTTTTTCTTATCAATTTTCCAAACTTGTTCTTGTTTGATAAAGTTCTCCTGAATCTTGTGTAGCTCTGCATGAGTAGTTGAATGAAGACCTTGTAGATGTTTAATACTCAATGCAGTGACTCGAAGCTGGGTTTTTAAATCATCAGAATTTAACATTTCATCAGCTTTAGTCAAGTGCTCAGCAAGATGTATTGCAGTTGGAACACATGAAACCGAGTTCCATTCCTTAGTCCACTCCTGACCTACAGGAGTTTCACTCCAAGGTACTGGTGCATCCCTGATAACAAACTCCTTTACCAGTTCAGACTTAGGAAGAGTCTGTTGAGGAGTATGTCCTGAAGGACCTGCTTCATCAGCATCTACAGTTGGAGCAGCTTCACCAGTATCTCCAGCATTTGCAATATCAGAACTTAAAGAATCAGTATCTTCTGATAAGACAACAGTGTGAGTAGCAATGGAGGCTTCAGCATCCTCTAATTGCTGATCTGATACTAAGTTCTAATCAACAGCCATATCCTGATGCTCACCTAAAGTCTGATCATCAGCATCTTGATGCAGAGAAGGTGTTGTTGATAACTCTGGAGTTTGAACAGCATCAGTAACAGGTGTTGTGGAAGGATTATTTGCTGTTGGAGCTTCTAAGAGAAATACTTCAGACACAACCAAGTGTTGAACATCAATATCAGCACTTGTGCCTGGATCAACAAGAGACACAGATGGTGAGTTAGCCTTGTCAGATACAGCTTCCTGAGATGGAGTTGATGGAGAAGAAGTGACTGGAGCAAATTCCTTGTCTTGTGAGATCAGAGATTCCTGATCCCCTTCCTTAGCTGCTTCCTCTTCATCATCTGAAACTGGCCTTTGTGCCCTCTGTTTCTTGTACTTCCTTGTTGA